>NC_056662.1:90206430-90510764 GCF_018350195.1 Panthera tigris | reverse complement strand
TGCTGAGAAAACTGGACAGTGACCTGAAGAAGAATGAACCTGGACCACTTTCTTACACCATACACAAAAACAAACTCAAAATGGATGAAAGACCTCAATGTAAGACAGGAAGCCATCAAAACCCTCGAGGAGAAAGCAGGCAAAAACCTCTTTGACCCTGGCTGCAGCAATTTCTTACTCAACACGTCTCTGGAGGCAAGGGAAACAAAAGCAAACATGAAGTATTGGGATTTCACCAAAATAAAAAGCTTCTGCACAGTGAAGGAAACACTCAGCAAAACTAAAAGGCAACCAATGGAATGGGAAAAGAATATCTTATTTGCAAACAACATATCATATAAAGGGTTAGTATCCAAAATCTATACAGAACTTATCAAACTCAACACCCAAAAAACAAATAATCCAGTGAAGAAATGGGCAAAAGACATGAATAGACACTTCTCCAAAGAAGACATCCAGATGGCTGACGAATACATGAAAAAATGCTCAACATCACTCATCATCAGGGAAATACAAATCAAAACCACAATGAGATACCACCTCACACTTGTCAGAATGGCTAACATTAACAACTCAGGCAACAAAAGGTATTGGTGAGGATGCAGAGAAAGACGATCTCTTTTGCACTGCTGGTGGGAATGCAAGCTGGTGCAGCCACTCTGGAAAACAGTATGGAGGTTCTTCAAAAAATTGGAAACAGAACTACCCTACAACCAGCAATTGCACTACTAGGTATTTATCCAAGGGATACACGTACACTGTTTCAAAGGGACAGCAATGTTTATAGAAGCACTATCAACAATAACGAAAGTATGGAAAGAGCCCGAATGTCCATGGACGGGTGAATGGATAAAGATGTGGTATATGTATACAATGGAGTATTACTCTGCAATCAAGAAGAATGAAATCTTGCCATTTGCAACTCCGTGGATGGAACTAGAAGGTATTATGCTAAGTGAAATTAGTCAGAGAAAGACAAACATCATTTGACTTCACTCATATGAGGATGTTAAGACACAGAACAGATGAACATAAGGGAAAGGAAGCAAAAATAATATAAAATTGGGGAGGGGGACAAAACATAAGAGACTCTTAAATATGGAGAACAAACAGAGGGTTAGTGGAGGGGCTTTGGGAGGGAGGATGGGCTAAATGGGTAAGGGGCATTAAGGAATCTAGTCCTGAAATCATTGTTGCACTATATGCTAACTAAGTTAGATGTAAATTTAAAAAAATTTTTAAAAATGTAGGGGCGCCTGGGTGGCTCAGTCGGTTAAACAGCCGACTTCGGCTCAGGTCATGATCTCGCGGTCCATGAGTTCGAGCCCCGCGTCGGGCTCTGTGCTGACAGCTCAGAGCCTGGAGCCTGTTTCAGATTCTGTGTCTCCCTCTCTCTGACCCTCCCCCGTTCATGCTCTGTCTCTCTCTGTCTCAAAAATAAATAAACGTTAAAAAAATTTTTTTAAATGTAAATACAGATACCTCTTAGGAGACAAAAGAAAGTTATATCAGATAATATATGTAAAATAATATTAGCCCAAGCTGAAACATAATAGCCCCTCAATGAATGCTAGTTCTTGCCCTAGTTCTTAACCATTCCTAGAGCATTTGCATTTTATGTATTTATTTTATATATTATAAAGAACATATACAAACATTACACTGGATAGGAATATAAAAGGAAAAAAATCACTAATAATTCCACTACCTTAACACAGCTATGTCCCATTTTATGCATTCCCTTCCACTCTTTGATTTCATGATTAAGTATTTTTAGGGCATTGCAATCAAGAGCATGCATAAAATTTACATCATTATATTTCTATGTTGGTATTGTCTCCATAGTTAAAATTTTCACAACTGCATAATATTTCATCAAGGGAATATAGTATGATTTAATTAACCATCCTCCTATCATTGAATAGTTACGTTGGTTCCAATGTTTTCTTATTATAAGGGAATGCAATAAACTTTTCTGTGCCTATTAATTCTTTTTCTTATTTGAGGTTATCTCCTTCTGACTTATTTCTGGAAGTGGAATTTCTATGTGAAACAATTTAAATATTTTTAGAGCTCCTGATGCATTTTGCAAAGTTGCCTCCCAAAGCATTTCCACAGCCTCCACTGCCACCAGTAGTGCATAAGTGGAAGTAGAGACACTTGTTATTCTCCCATTTAAAGTGCTTAGTTACCTTAAGAATTTAGACCAGGAGTGGCCAAATCCCTCAGGCTACTTGATCTTAAGGAGAAGGCAGTGTATCTATAGCTTCATTATACTGTAGGATTTTCTCTAAAATCCCTACTCTCCAAAGATATCCCATCTTCTTGCCTCTTTCTATTACTAGAGCCACCTTTTCGGCATCAATCTTGAATTCTCATCATCCTGCAAGATGCAGGTGCTCTTGTTGATCATGTAAACATAACAACTTTCAATGTTCAATTTTATGGTTACTCATTAAAAAGGTTCATTTTTGCTGGGCTATAGTCCAGAGGAAGAGAGATATCAGAGTGGGCAGGTGGAAAAACCTTCCCACCCAATGACACTTCTGTGGGGTCCCCAGAATCCAGGAACAGGTCTTTAACTTTGTAAGACCTAAAATTCAATTTTGCCTTATCTCTTGCCTTAGGGGAAGGCCATAAAAAATGGATTCACTCAAGCCAAATGAAACACAGTAGTGACTTCTGTTAATGATTACAGCATGCAAATAATGTACAAATTTGAGATGCTGTGCTCCAAAAAGCATCTGAGAGGGGGAAACAGTTCATAACTGAGACATTCAGTCTGAAGACATAGAGACAAAGCAGGAGTTACCCATTTGGTAACTTGCTAAGATGGAGAAACCAGGGGGCTAAAGACTGATGAGTAGAAACACGGGCTATTTCCAGAACCCCAGAACTAGGTCACATGGCCACCTGTAGACAAATCACCAGAAGAGAATAGGATTACCTCATTGGTTTAGATACCCACTGTTTGTTTCTTAGGGATCTGCACAGTACCCTGGGAATAAATTGAAATTCGATCACTAAAGAAGTAGAGCAGCTGCAGGGGGATTACACACACTGTTTGCCACAGCCAAGCAGAACAGCATGGTGATGAACACAATACACATAGTGTCTACCCTAAAGGAATTTATACTTTAATGATAGAGGCAGACAGAAAACAACTCTTAAATATATTATGCCACATTGCATTAATTGCTATGAATGGAAAGTTGGGTTTTATGGGACAAAAACCTCATTGAGATTAGAAGGTAAGATAACCTCCATCATTCATTACTTCCAACTTTCCATCTTTCATTGTGTGGCAGCAGGCTTGGTTTCCCAAGCCACTTGTTTCAGACAAGACCCTCTGGTTTGAGTCCAATGTGGGAGGCAGAAAAATGCTCCCCCAAAGATGTCCATGCCCTAGTCCCTAGAACCTATGAAATGCTATCTTTATAAAAGGGACTTTCCAGATATGATGAAGTTAGGGATCTTGAGATGGAAAGGTTATCCGGGATTACCCAGATGGGCCCAATGTAATTAAAAAGTTCTTTAAGAGGAAGGCAGAGAAGGAGATGTGATGCTAGAAGCAGAGTGATGTGGCTACAAGCTAAGGAAAGTGGGCAACTCTAGAAGATGTTAAGGGCCAGGAGCAGATTCTCCCCGACTGCCTCCAGAAGGAACACAGTTATGCTGACATCTGATATTAACCCCATAAGACCCTGTTTCCAAATTCCAGAACTGTAAGATGATAAATGATATTGTTTTAAGCCACTTTGTGGTCATTTGTTACAGCAGCAATAGGAAACCAATACACCTAATCAGTCCCCATTCAAACTCTTCACACGTGTGTGCACCTATAATTACCTGCAGATGAAAGCCAGGAAAGCATATCACCTGGGAACTTGGAGGAAGGGGTTCATGTCAATCATTTTGGTTTGGTTTCACAGCTTTTATCTAATGGTAGGTGACATGAAAAGAATTGCTGTAACATTTGTATGACTCTTTCTTCTTCCTCCCTCTAAAGAGATGTAAGGGGAGGTTTGGTGCTTTACACGTGTTCTCTGAAAATACATTCTGAGGAGACGGTTATATTTGTCCCTCTGAGCTGAACTTCCCAAGTGCTCATCCTCCAGTGTACATAATAGAGAACATGATTTAAGGTCATAATTTTCCTCTCAGAGAAACAGAACAACAGCTAGCAGTATTTTTCCAGCAGTTCTCCAGAACTGATGCCAGTGCTGGACACAGTCCATCTCCAGAGGAGGATTCTGACCTGCAACTCTCCTGTGAATTAATCTTGAGCTTTCCCTTGTGAATTGAATGAAGATCAAGAGGTGGATGCCAAGAAGGTCCTTGTAGAACTGAGGAAAAAAATCCAGTGAGAAAAAGGCAACCAACCACCATCATTTGGGAACAGAAATTATTACTAGAACACAAGTCTAAAAGGCAGTAAAATAAGTAAAAATGGAACATTTAAATAAAAATTTAAAAACTCCTAATATGAAGTACAAAATCCCAATGAACAAACTCTTCAAAGAAGGCCCAAAATGTCATTTTAAGGAATTTAAATAGCAAGCAAAAGCCTTTATCTCCTCTACATCCCTTCCTGCCCAGCCCTATGCCACTGGCATGGGCTCTTGACTTCTCTTGCCTTAATAATGAAATAGCTTTGTAACTCATCTCTCTGTCTCATCACTTTCCAGCCCACTTCCCACACTGCCACCAGAGTAGATTTCAAAAACATAGATCTTATCAAATCACTTCCCTGCTAAAAACAATTTGTTGACTCCCAACACCAGGCACATCTGGTAGGAAATGGCACATATAACCCTGTCTGAGCCAGTCCAGCTCTCATTCATTACCTTTAGCCCACAGGTCACCATATTGAGCTGTCTGAGCACGCCATATTGTTTCAAGACTTCATACATTCACACATGCTCTTCCACCTATCAGAAACGTCCTTTCTGCCACCTCACCCTAAATCCACCTAGCAAATTCCAGTTCATTCTTTCAAAACACAGACATCTTTCAGTAGTCTTCTTGGCTCATTCAGAGTTGATTATCCTGATCACTGGTGCTTACCTCTATGGTAGCTATTATCAGGTGTATTACTATTTTATTTTCCTTCTGAACCTGACCATGAGCTTCCTGAAGAAAAGACTCTGGCTTATTCACTGTTTTGTCCATGACAGCCAACACAGAGCCAGGTACTCAGTAAATTTTTACTGAAAGCAAATTAGCAAAAAGCTGTTTAGCTACGTGTAACAAACACAAACAAATATTTGCGGGAATTATTTTTTCCTAGACTTAAGAAGTCTAGAGGTTGGAGTATCAGCTCATCAGTGCAAAACTTTCCAAATATATTCCTAGCAGACTTGTATTTACATCTCAATGGCCAGAACCATGTCACGTGACCACCCTTAGCTGCAAGGACAACTGGGCAATGTTTGTTCACTGGTCACATTGCCATTTTGAACAAAATCTGTGTTTTCTTAGAAACTAAGTGTATTGCACTGTATGTTAAGCAAGTAGAATTTAAATAAAAATTTGGGGAAAAAAAGAGAGCAATAGTGAATGAATACTGGGTACATAATGAACACAGAATGTATCCTTGGGAGCATGCCTGAGAAATTGAACCTTAATAAGGTACTTAAGACAGCAATTCCTTTGCAAAGGGTATACTCAAAGCTTCTTAAGGTTATGGTGCCCAATCCAGGAACAAGCACAGAAAACAATTACTCTGATGGTTCTTCCCAAGTTGCAGAATTTTTGAAAATGCAGATGCCCACACCAAACCCTTGTGCCACAGAATCAGAATCTCAGAGGTTGGGGATCTAAAATGCAGGTCCAACAAGTATAACTGTGTACAACTGATGCAACCAAATGGAACAGCCCTGAAGACATTATGTGGCTTTTGAAAACTCTACAAGTATTTCTACTACATGGTCAGTGTTCAATGTCTGCTTTAGACTCTTGCCCTTTGGCTTATGCCACAAAGTCAAACCTCAGATGGGAAGATGGAAGTACAATGCAATGGTTAAGTGCATGGGTTCTGGAGTCAGTCTGTCCTAGCTCCTCCCCTTATTAGCTGAGCTTAAGGAAGTTAGTTGATGTCTCTGTGCATTTTCTCATCCTAAAAATGGGATAATGGTAGTATGACAAGGTTATTCAGAGGATCAAATAAGATGACATCTATACAGAAACTGAATTGGGGGCTGACATTCAATAGGTGTTAGGTACTGATATTATTACCCTAGATCTGTCACCAAAGAATGAAGAACTTTCATTCAATTGTTTTTTTAAGATATCTTTTATAAGGTTAAAGAAGTTCCCTTGTATTTCCATTGTATTAAAAATTGAGAGTGTTTAATCACAAATGAGTGTTGCATTTTTTCAAATCCTTTTCTGCATCTACTGAAATGGCTATTCGATTTTTCTCTTTTATTCTGTTAACATGATTATAGGACTGACTTTTTTGAATGTTCAATCAAACTTGCATTCTCAGAACTAAACCCTACTTGGTCATGAAATATTATCCTTTTTTTATTGTTGTATTTGATTTCCTAATTGTCAAGAATTTTTGTGGCTCTATTCAGAGGGTTATTAATCCACATTTTTTTTCTTGTTACATCTGTCTGTCTGGTTTGGATACCAGAGTAATGCAGACCTCATAAAATGGGTTGGAAAATATTCTCTCCTCTTCTAACTTCTGAGAGAGTTTATATACAATTGACATTATTTCTCCCTTAAATATTTGCTAGAAATAGGGGTGCCTGGGTGGCTCAGTAGGTTGAGCATCCGACTTTGGCTCAGGTCATGATCTTGCAGCCTGTGGGTTCGAGCTCCACGTCGGGCTCTGTGCTGACAGCTCAGAGCCTGGAACCTGCTTCTGATTCTGTGTCTCCCTCTCTCTCTCTCTGCCCATCCCCCACTCTCTCGTATGCTCTCTCTCTCTCAAAAATAAATAAAAACATTTAAAAAATATTTGCTAGAAATCACCATTTGGGCATAGAGTTTTCTTTGTAGAAATATTTATAATTATATATTCAATTTAGTGAGACATATGGGACTATTGATTTTATTCCATTCGAAATAAAACTCTCAGCATCTGTGAAGATACATCACAGTCCTGCTTTCAGTCTTCCTTGTAGGGAACACTCACAGTTATACACAACCACTTGGCTAAGGCTTACCCCATGGAGTCATGCTGCCTGCTGCAACACTGCTCACGAGAATTCAGGTCCTCTGCTTAGAGTCCAGACAAGTTAAGGAGAAACCCCCAACAGGTATGGGCTTTCCCACCTCTTGGCTCATATGGGGAAAAGATTAACCAGGAGGCTGAAAATAGGTCCACTTGGCCCCAGCTGGGGCCACAGGTGCAACTGACCATGCTAGATACTGCACAACTCTAGGGACCCCACTTGCATTAGAGATATCATAATTTGCATATTTGTAACAATGGTTTCCAAGCAGATGTTAGGGAAGCATCTCATATGACCAGTGAGGCCCATGGCAGCCTTGAAGAGTCTTCTGTGGCTGAGACTGCAGACAGGGTCAACCAACTCAATCATTCAATCATTCAACAAATACATACTGTGTGCCTTCTATGTGTCAGACATTGTTCTAGGAGGTGGTGTTTTCCAGATGCATGTGTTAGGAAAATAATTCCACCTCAGAGTAAACCCAGATATGTTACTGAGTCAAGAGCACAAGTCAAAAAACTTTGAAGATAAAACAGAAGCCTTCAAAAATGGTTATGCTCCCCCATCCCAACCTTGGACCTCCAGACCCTTGCAAGACAACATAATCCTTCTTTATTTGAAGGAGTCTGTAAAGGAAAATTTCCTTAAGGGAATAATTATCTACAACAACAATATCAAAAGTTTATGGAAGTCGGCCATCAATGGTAGTATGAACATTTTTATTCAAGTACATACACACAGAACATTTGCCAAAACTGAAAATATACTAGGCATAAAATAAGTCCCAATCAACTTCAAATGTTTGAAAGCATATAGAATATACGCACTAACCACAGGAAAATAAAAAATGAAAGAATTAATAAAAAGATAATGCGAAAAATCACAAATTAAGCAACGTGTTTCTAAAAAAACAAAAGCACGAGGTCAAATAAGAAATCACAACAGAAATTACAAACTATTCTAAATTAAATAATTACAATATAACATATCAAAATTTTTAGGATGCAGCTAAAATAGTACTTAGAAGAAAATAGAGAGCTTTAAATGTTTGCATTTTTAAAAGGCTGAAAAAACAATGATCTAAGTATATATTTTAAAAGTTAAAAAATTAGCAAATTAAAATATATTCAAAGCAGGATTTGTCTGGTACATTATAAGTACTATATACATGTTAGCTATTATTGTTATTATTATTATTACCTAGCTTAGTAGGAAAAAATGGGTGCTACATATGCTACATGGTTTACCAAAACTAACCAGATTCTCTATATTGGAATTTGGGTTTAAAGCCCTATATAGCAATAAAATAGCATGTGTAGTTTTTTTTAATTAAGTGACACAAGGAACAATGGTTAAGATATACAACAAAGCTCAACTGCCTAGGTTGGACTCCAGGATCTATGGCTGGCAAATTACATGACTGTTTCAATTATCTATCACTGCACAACAAGCTATCCCAACACTCAGCGGCTTAACATGACACCATTTTATCTGTGCACACTTTGTGGGCTAGTAATTCAGGCGGTACTCAACAAGCAAGTCTCTGCTCCGTGTGGTGTTACCACAGCTCCTGCAAACTGGCCTTCCCCACAGGACTGGGCTTAGGTAGGGCTGTCCACTGGCACACTGTGGTTCTCCTCCTCATGGCCTCTTTCTCTACACAGTCCCTGTTACTATATGACCTCCCTCTCCAGCAGGATACCCTGGACTTCTTTCTTTACATGGGAGTCAGGGTACTAGGAGAATAAAAACAGATACTGCGGGGTGCCTGTGTGCCAGTTGGTTAAGCATTTTGGTTTCGGCTGGGTTCATATTAATGAACCCATGTGGGTTCAAGCCCCACATGGGGCTCTGCACTATCAGTGCAGAGCCTGCTTGGGATTCTCTCTCCTCCCTCTATGCCCCTCCCCAGCTCACGCTCTCTCTCTCTCTCAAAATAAATAAATAAACTTTAAAAAACAAAAACAAAACAACGATACTTCAAGGCATCCTAAAGCCACCATCAGGAGGTGCCCCATATGCTTTCAGTGCACTGCATTGGTCAAAGCAAGTTACAGATGAGTTCAATTCAAGAAGAGAAATAGACCCCACTTCTTGCTAGAAGTGGCAAAGTCATATTGGAAAAGTAGGAATGATTGTTGTCAACATCTTTGAAAATAATACACCTCAGGGACCTTGAGCAATTTACTCATTCTTTCTGTGCCTCAGTCCCCATCTGTAGAGGACGTAATACTAGTTCTTAGGTTAAGGATTGTTATGAAAATTAAGTGAGAAAAATTACAAAGCACTCAGATGCATCTAGTAAAGTGATTCTCAAACTTGGTGTGTATAAGAATCACAAAAGTCGGGAAGGAACACTTATTAAAAAGAGATTTCCGGGGTGCCCGGGTGGCTCAGTCAGTTAAGCGTCCAACTTTGGCTCAGGTCATGATCTCACAGTTCATGGGTTCAAGCCCCACATCGGGCTCTGTGCTGACAGCTCTGAGCCTGGAGCCTGCTTTGGATTCTGTGTCTCCCTCTCTCTATTCCTCCCCCATTCGTGCTCTGTCTCTCTCTCTCTGTCTCTCTCTCTCTCAAAAATAAACATTTAAAAAATTAAATTTAAATTAAAAAAATAAAAAATAAAAAGAGATTCTTAGACCCCATACTCCAGAATTTCTGATTGAGCAGGTCCAGGGAGGACCCTCAAATTTGCATTTTTACCAAATTTGCATGTGATGCTGATGCTGTTGGCATTCGACCACATGTTAAATAGCAATGGGGTAGTATACAATAAGCACTCAATAACTGTCAGCTATTTTTTTTAATTTTTTAATGTTTATTTATTTTTGAGAGATGGAGAGAGAGCATGAGCAGGGAGGGACAGAGAGAGAAGGAGATGCAGAATCTGAAGCAGGCTCCAGGCTCTGAGCTGTCAGCACAGGGCCAGATGCGGGGCTCGAACCCACAAACCGCGAGATCATGACCCTTAACCAACTGAGCCACCCAGGCGCCCCAGCTATTTTTATTTTAAAAGAAAAAAGAGAAAAAAAGTTATAGACAGTTTTGCTATTTAGACCCCGAAGGCACTTTTTTTGTCCCCACTGAAGGGGATAGTTTACATGTAAAAACAAACACTGGTACGCAGGACAAGAGGCATGAGGGAGACTTTCAGGGCTGTGGTTCGCTGAGGGCTGGTACCATAAGGAAGGCCACCCTGAGAGAGTGAGTTGGGAGCTCTGCAGTGAAGGAGGGTAGAAATCAGACAAAGTGGAGTGCCTTCTAGGTAAGGGGAACATGCGATTAGGGGTTCATCAATCACAGTCACTGTGCGAGCTGTTTAATTTAATGAATTTTTTTTTTAAATCAGGCAGTGTGGCAGAACTATATAGGCATAAAAGAATATTCATTTTGACCCAATCTCCAGGCCTCCACAGCCCCATTTTTCTCATCTAGAATCAGGATGCCAAGCTTTGTCAGCTCCACAGTGTCATCAGCCAGCCTGGGCCTCTCCAAGTTGCCATGGTAACAGAATACCCTCATCCCTCTGTTTTTTTCTCACAAAATATTCAAAAGAATGAAATGCCATGACACCAGGATTTCTCCCACTTCCCAGCTGAATTTCTTTAGAACCTGCATGTTCTCAAGAGCAGATTCACAAGTTACTGGGGTTGGGCCCTCTTTTGTGGATAACCCTTATCAGAAACACATCCCACTGTGTTCTGAAGTAATGTATGACCTCGTATTTCAGCTCTGAGAGGCTTTGACTTTTGTGGACTGAGCCCCATGTTCCCTGTGGCTTTGAGTATATCTTGGTTTTCTCAATGAGAAGTAAGTGTCTGCAGTTTTAATACCAAATTTATTCCAGCCCTATGCCATATCACCCTGCTCAATAAAAATCCCTAGACAGTGAAAAGGAAAACACAATTTGCCTTAATCTGATACTGTAAGGATTGATTGGGTTTTTTAAGAGGCAGCTCTCATGTTTCATTCCATTTTACAGTCCTCCACTTTACCAGCTGAGCTATCAAAGGGGGCACTCATTCCATTTTAAGAGTATCCTCAAAGTTGTGTTATTTAGATCACCTATGCCAGTGGTTCTCACATTTGAACCTGCATCAGAATCACCTGGAAAGCTTGTTGAAACACTGACTGCTGGGATTTCTGATCCAGCAGGTATGGAACTAAGTCTGAGACTTTATACTTCTAACAAACTCCTAGGTGATGTTGATGCTGCTGGGGTAGGGACAACACGTGGAGAATCATCGATGGTCCCTGAGGCTGGTAGGTAAGGCTATGAGTGACCAACTATTGGCAAACTCCTGGAATGCACCTCTGGAAAGGTATAGGGTGTGTGGGGCGGGAGACAGGGGTGGGCAGGGAAAGGGCTCTCAAATACTTGCAGATGGAAGATACTGGCTGCACAATATCTTTTCCTCCCCTGGCTAAATAATAGGTCGCCTGAGGCAAGTCATAAAAGCTCTCTAAGCCTCAATCTGACCTTTAAAAAATAATAGTAATATCCCCTTACTTAACCTTGCAAAGTTATTGTTCCAATTAAATAAGATAAAGTGTGTGAGGCTGCTCAGTCAGCAGGAACTGCCATACAAATACAAATTGTTAAGAGCTTGGCTGCCAAGACTAATTATTTTTATAAGCTGTTAAAATGAAATTGTATTCATCTTTCAAGGCCATCTCAAAGGTTATCTCCTCATGGGTATGGTCCCTAATCCCCACAGAGATAACCGGTCATTTTCTCATCATAAAGCTCATGTTACCTGATTTACACCTCTCTCTTGACAATTTTTGTCAGGTTTAAATCTGATGCCTGTCTCCCCCATAAATTCTGAGCTTCTTGAAGACAGGGTACTTGGGTCTTTTTTTTTTTTTTTTTTTACCTTTCTGTGCCTCACACCCCAGCTTAATTCTTAAGTACAGTGTTATGCACTCTTAAGCATTTAATAAATACTTGTTTGAACTAATAAGTAAATGAATGAAAAGCTTAAGATTACATATCCCTGATTTTAGCTAAGATTGTAACATATACAGTATCTACCTGTATTCACCCACATGAACTCACCACCCAAATATATATATAAAATACATATGCTATATATAATATTTAATACATCATATTATGTATGAAACCACATACACACCATATATGCAAATAATAAAGAGTGAGCTCAAGAAACTAAAAGTTGTGGCCAGCATGGCTGGCCTGAGCTGGGCTTCCTGATCCAGCATTGCTCTGCCAGTTGCCATGGTTCAGGCTCCTGCAAGGTAGACTCTTGGGAAGATGGAAGCAAGCTTGACAGTGAGTAACTCCCATCCCCAAACCAGATGGTTGACCTCTACCTCTACCAGGATAAGCTCCCAAGAAAAGAAGCAACAGGACAGAGACTATCAGACCTCAGATCTCCCTGATGACCCTCAGTGTTATTCTGTGGGCATTGGCCTTGACCATGCAAGCCTAAGTAGGGTCAGAGAAACTAGAATTCATGAGGATCTATAGTTTTCAGCTGTCTGAGTCACTAGAATTCTGCAACTGCAGGACCCTACCTCACCTGCCCTTCTTTTTTGAGGATCTTGGTTAGAAGACTGAGTGGAAAGTAAAGAACAAAACATTGTAATTATCATGAAGCCCATCCAGGAATTACTAGATGCCTTCAAGTAACCAGAAAGCTCCCACACCTTATTGGCATTTTGGCTGGTAGAGAGGGAAAACCTGATGAAGTCCTTCCATGAGCAAGTGTAGATGACTTGTCAATAGCCTTGACCTCAGTCTCCGTAGGGAGCACCAAATCAATGACACAGACCTGAACATAATAGGGGTTGCTTCTTTCTCTCCCTATGTGGAAACATCTTCCCCTAGACAGCATGTTTATCTAGTTTATCTGGTTTTCTGATGGAAAACCTAGGCAATGCTAGCTAGCTACTGAAGTTTAAGATGAAGTAGAAGAGACAAGTCCTTCAAATGGCCCAGCTAGGGACCTCAGCCAAAGGAAGCCATGGGTGGGTCAAGAAGGGGTAGACCAAGGACAGTAACAGTGGGCAAAAAAGCGCCTTCTCATCCTTGCCCACAGCCTTATGCAGGGGTGACCTCCAAGGTCCTTCTTCCTATAGAGGTAAGGAGTACCCATATGCATAAGTCTTCTGTGGATTTGGTTTTCATGAGACTGTCTCTGAATTTCCAGCACACAAAGACCTAGCCATGGACAGTATGGCCCAATGCCTCTGGGGCCCTGATCTAAGCATCTAGATGGCCTTCTTCCCTTTCACCCCCTCTGCCATTCTCTTTAATGCCAACAATGAACAGAAAATATTTAAACAAAACTTTCAAATCCGGTTTAAATTTTTTAAATATTTTAATTAACTCCATTTTTTATCACCTAAAGTTGAACACCACTTGTTATCATCATATAAATATTCCCAGAAATACATTTCCTCACTTAAAGACCTCAGAAAATTGAATACCTAGGAGGGCTGTCATTTGTAACTGTCATTCAACCCTTCTACATTCAGCAAGATAAATGAGTTATAGAGAATTTTCTTTATGTTCTGTACCTTCAGTGTCTGTCTGCTCACCTAAAATAATTCTTTCTATGTGCTGTAAAATATGAAGAAAGAAAATGTTCTGGTTATTTTTTAAAGTATATTTCTGATAATACTTTGTATAAAAATCTCTGTAAGATTCTCTCCTCAAAATGTGTTTACTGGAGCCCTGAGTGATTTTTTAAATCATCCTCAATGTCCTGGGTCCTTTGACACTTGTCCAACTTTGGTGGATGTGTTCACTAAAGCCTTGCCTGTCATCTTATGTCATTTCAGGAAATGGCCAGCCAGATACACAAAGCCTTGTGAGGTGTCAGAGCCTTAATTTTTTTTTATGATTTTTTTTTCTATGAAGTAATTTGAAAGTTGTTTCTTTAAACCAGCTAGAAAGCTATTTCTGAATGTGACCCAGATGAAAGAAGACAACAAGAAAGCACTTCGATGGTGACCATCAGAGGGAAGCTTGTCCAGTCCAAGGCACTTTTTGATCAGCTACACTTGGCCCAGAAAAAAATAAGGAAGAGAAATAAAATGCATAAGGGATGGATAAAATGAGCAGTATTTACTGGTGGAGTGCCTGACAGAAAAGCAAGGATTTGATAGCTATTTGATATCTTTACTGTTAGAGCATTTCTAACTATTCAAAGTCATTTTACATGTTTTATTTCTTTGTATTTTTCTAGCAGGACAGCAGGAATGCTTGTTATCATTCATGTTATTGTTGTTATCCTAATTGCTATTTCAGCTTAATAGAGAGCAAGATCAGGGCTGGAAGAATCTGGTAAATCACCTAGTGTACCTCAGAGCAAGGGGCTACATCCTTCAAGTCTCTTCTGTTGGATGCTTCTGTTTTACATATTATGAAGTATGATTTTTCCAAAGTCCCTTTTAGCGAGCACAACTAAAGATGGAACATGGTTGGAAAGTGAGGAAGATAAGGCACTGGGCAAGAAGTGGGATATAAAGTAGGCAGAGCAAATGACTCAGCATGTGGGCTGTGGACAGAGGTGACCCAAGCATGCTGGAGGCAATCACAGCATCTGGCTGGAGCCAGAAAAACCCGCTGGCCTCACAGCCAGCTGGACAGAGGATGGTTGGGTTGTCTAGATCTAACCAGGAGATTCTAAGAAACATGGGGTTTACTGGGAAATGGGTGATGCTACACCAGCAAGCATCCATCTGTGGTCCCCAACCCAGACTAGAGTATATTAGGGAAAACTCTTTTGGTGGCAGACAGAAATTTTTCATCATTGTAGAAAGTTCTACTAGACACTGCTGGTCTAGACCATGTTTGAAATTATCTAGGCAGTAGACAATATCAGGGCCTTGAAGACAGTGGTATTGCTCTGAGCTAAGTCATCACCTTGTGAGGCTAACAGATCTGCCTGCAGGACTCCCCAGGTAGACTTCGAACTGGCCCACTGGGTCAGCACTTGCTCATGCAAGAGTAAATGGCTAAAAAGGAACCTACCTAGCAAACACTGGAGAAACAACTTGTCTTCTTGCAGACAATGCAATTCTAATTCAAAAGTCCTTTCAGAATCTCTGTATTGCTGCCCCTCTCCTCCAACCTCACCCATTCCTAAAAGGTTTTAGAAGGTCAGTTGGCAATACCAACAGGGATAGAGAAGAGATAAGGAGCTCCTCAAGGAAGATCCCCTCTTTCACCTGCCTCGGGACATGAATCTTTCCTCCCAGAGGCTTGTGTTTTCTTCTCTAAGAATGAGGAAAGATGGTATCAGAATTCCATTACCCACTTACTGTGAGTCTGGTTTGGGGACCACAAATGGGTGCTTGCTAGCACAGCACCAGCCATTTTTTCATTAAACCCTACATTTCTTAGAATCTTCTGGCTAGATCTTTATGACCTGCAAAATATACATCTCTCCCTATATACCAGTTGGCTGTCCCATGTGATTTTATTCAAGCTCAGGAAACTCTTGGGCCTATCAAGTCCAAGCAAGTGCCAAGACATCAGAACCAAAAATAGTGATGGTTTATGATATTACTATGAAGGCTGGAGTCAGAATGAAGCAAGATGATATTAAAAGAAAGAAAGAAAGAAAGAAAGAAAGAAAGAAAGAAAGAAAGAAAGAAAGAAAGAAAGAAAAAAAGAAAAAAAAAATTTCAGAAATAGTAGATTCAGGTAAGAAATCAAGATCTGGGACAAAGAATGGAGCATGGAAAAAAACCCCAGACATGGGTGGTCTAAATATCAAGGAGGGCACCAAAACAAAGAGCCCAGGACCCCCACAGAACTGTGCCTGGGGTCCAGTCTATCAGGGTGGTCATCTGCCCACAGCACCTCTTCTAAGTCTGATGGCCACATTGCCCTTTGGACATAACAAGTGATCACATCCTGGACCCAATACACACAGTTAAGGAGACCAGAAGCTACATCAAGGGCTTTTCTTTGCTCTCCACATCCCCTTCCCCCATTCCACCACAGCCATGTTCCTTCAAGAATATACACCACAAACCCCCAACCTAGAACTAGGTTATTTGGTCACCTCATTTACTTGGAATATAGCTGAAAGTCAAGTCTGAGAAAACATCATCATAAAGGCCTCCAAACAACCAAAACAATGGTGTTAACATTAACGCATTCTACCTACACGATTAGTCTTCAAGCTCTCATTCAGAATTTATCAACCTTATTTTATACCACACAGTAACAAGCTTACCTGTCTGGATTACCAGTCCACAGCAAACAGAAAGCAGAAATTTGGAGAATTACGAGAGATCAGACATTATAACAAGCAGACAGATGGTCACCTCTTAAAAGCACAAGTTGAGGCCACTGGTACAACGTTAAACTGTTCCACTCTAGAACAGTAACTCCTGTTAATGCACAAACTGACTAAACTGTGTCTTTTTTTTCTGCTTAAATCACATATTTGTCATACATAGTAACTCAGAGATTACAGATACTGCTTTATATGCTAAGCTGCATCACTTTTTTGTTTTGTTTTGGGTTTTTTCTGTTAATCTTGAAGAAAGGAAAAACAACCTGCTTTCCTCTGTCCAGACCTGGAAGAGGTAGAGGTCCGGACCCAGCATCTGGAGAACTCTTAACCTAGATCCTGCAAAATGATCACCCATTCATGGGAGTGGAATACACATCACCAGGGGGCTGTGGGGAGGGAGGTATGGGGAGTTATTGTTTAATGGGTATAGAATTCTATTCAAGATGATGAAAAGGTTCTGGAAATAGAGAGTGATGATGGTTGCACAATTATGAATACAACTAATGCCACTAAATTGTACACTTAAAATGGTCAAAGTGGTAAATTTGATGTTATGTGTATTTTATCACAATAAAATGAATGAATTAATGAATGAATGAACGAATGAATGAAAAATAAAATGATGGCCCAGCCAAGGAGCTAGAGACAGAGGTGGGGGAGGAAAGAAACCTCCAGGGAGAAACTCTGCAAGGTACTTCGGATTTTCCTTTCTGTATTGTAATCACTGCCTCTTCTCACCACACCTTCTGTGAAAGCCTGCCCTAAGCTGTTTTCTGGAAAGAAAAAGTGGGTCACTCTTGGACTGTGACATTACAGTGAGTACCGTAGTCACCTGGGAAAACTGTAACAAGCAGCACTGACCAGCAGAGCTGCTTTGCACAAGGGCCAAAACACTGACTGGGGCTGCAGATAGGAAGGGCTGTGGAGGGCATGCGGGATTCCCTGAAGTCTTGCAGGAACAGCAAGGAGGAGATTCCTTCATAGTCTGGACCCCTACCAGACCACAGAATGTGAGCCAGGGACTGAAAGCTGCACCGCTGGCTATACCATCCTAACCTCTTCCCTAGTTCCAGCATCTTCTTGGATCTCACCCAGTCAGGGCCCCACTACCAGCCCCACTAGCGGTCTCTTAGGGATACCTTGAACTTGACCCCAACTTTGCCCAGTCCCCCTACAGCTGAGACATTCTGGTCAGCTTCCCCCACCCCCACCCCCCACCACCAACCCATCCTCTCCCCCTCACCGCCCAGCTCTCCTTGAGTCCTCATCTCTCTTACCCTTGGGATCCTCACCAAAGCCAGATTTTCCCAAGCCCCAGGAAGGGTCACAGTGCTGCAGTGTGGCTGTCACCTCTTCCTCAGACACAGAACCCCTTCTGCTGGTCCAGAGCTCCATCCATTCAATACAACCTTCTCAGCTCTGTGGTCACCAGGGTCTAAAGCACTCACTGCCTGGGTGCCATTGCCTTTATCCACCTGGTCCTGGCTGCTCTATGGGACAGCATGGAGCTGACTGGCCTCTGGTACTACTCTGTGGCCCCTCCTGGGCGTGGCTGAAGACTCTAACACCAGCTGTGGGTGCTGCTCAATCACTTTCCTTCTGATATAGGACCCAATGGATGCAGCTAAACACAAGGTGCCTGCATCAGTCACAGTCCCTAAACAGAAACAACATGTGCAACTTTGGACAATTTGTGGGCAGTTTACTAAAGAGACTATTTACAAAGGTGTAGGCAAGAAGTAGGGAACTCACAAGGAATAGTGTGGTATCCCCAAATCAGAAATAGCCTCCATCTCACCCCTAGGCGGGAAGGGATGAGGGAAGGTGTGAATAAAGGAACTAAAGATGCGGTGGCTAAGTTGCGAGGTGGTTGCAAATAACTGAGACCTTGGGTCAAGGTACAAAGGAGACTGTGGCAATCCCACAGGGAGAAAGGAAATCTACACTGGCTTCCATCTCCTTCCAATCTCCTGTGGGGCTCCTCACTGACAACCCAACCAGCAGCTGGAGGGCAAGCAGCCCAGTGATGTAGGGCCTGCAGGCTGGCTTCCCAGGACACAGGGAAGTGTGGAGAAGGGTCCTGCACAGTGTCTTTCCCTCTGTTAGTAGCACAACATCACTCACCTGCATGGTTCTGCCCAATGTGTACCCAGAGGGCTTGGTGCCAGGGTAGGAGGGGGAGACAAAACCAGGGTAATCTGGTTTTTGCCGAATTTCAAACCCCGATGTCTAGACACAAACACAATGACAGAAGGAAGGGAAAAAAGCAGATTAAAGATCCTGGCCACATTCCAATGCCCCCATACGGGGTTCAGCTCACCCTCTTGTTCCTTACCCACTCACTCACTGGCTGAGTCAAAAACATAGCTAACAACACAATTTTTAAAAATCTACAAAGACATATACATGCAATTTATAGAAAAATAAATACAAATGACTTACAAACATAAGAAAAGATGCTCAATCTTATTTATTATTTATGAATTACCAAGGTACTATTTTTTTAACCTTTCATAGTGGCAAAGATGAAAATATCTGATGACACACTGTATCTGCATGGTTATGAGGAAACTGTTGGTAGCAATACAAATTGGTGCAATTTCTTTGGAGGATCATAAATTTAAACTTTACATACTGGTTAATTTAGCAATCTTACTTCTAGAAATGTATTCTATCTTCCCACATGTGAGTAAAAAAAACTGAACATAGATATTCACTGCAACATTGTTTGAAAGCAAGGATTGGAAAAATCCAAATTATTTACCAATAAATAATGATCAGGTCATGATCCCATTTGTGGGATCAGCCCCCTTGTCAGGCTCTGTGTTGATAGCACAGAGCCTGCTTGGGATTCTCTCTCTCTCTCTCTCTCTCTCTCTCTCTCTCTCTCTCTCTCTCTCTGCTCCTCCCCTGCTCACATTTATTCTCCCTCACAAAATAAATAAGGATTTTTAAAAAATAGGTGCATGTGTGTGCTGGTAAGAAAACACCAGGTAAAAAGCAAGGTACAAAAGTCTGGGCACGATATGGGGGTGTTGTTTTGGGGATGGAGCCAGATTCAGTTGGAACAGGGTGCATGAAGAAAGTAAGTTCATTCTTTCCCACCACTTCTGTTTAAACTCACACTGTGGATTTGTTCTGGCTCTGTTCTAGGATGACATTGCTTGCAGGTCCCATAGTTTTCTAGCTACTCCTAGATAATTTTGAAAGCCCCTAGTCACATTCACTTATAAGGAAAACCTCATTTTAGTAATTTAACCATTCAGTGTAACAACTAAAACTCCAGTCTTGTCCAGTGTACTATTCCTGTTTTTCTGTCAGTCTGGGCCTGTTTTCTGCAGGTGGGTGCTGTTGGGGCTGGGGCAGGGGTGGATTTGGTTGTTTCCCTCTTCCCCACTAACCTCTCCAAACCACTTGCTGGCTATGGTTTCTGACCATGCCCTCACCCCACCTTGAGATGTGGGGGAAGAGGGTCTGGAGAGAGAGGGTAGTTTCTGTGGCTGGTGCAGAGGTTATGAAGATGGCTTCTTAGAGTGTGACAGACGCAGATCTTCCAGATGCTTGCTTTACACAAAGTTGTTCTCAGTTTTGACTTTTCTTTTTTTCCCTTCTTTGGAGCTTCTCCCACTGGGGACCCATGGGTATGGAGCTCTTACAACAGGAGCTGCCTCTTCTCTGGCTATGGCCAAACACTCCCTTGGGCCCACAGACTCATTATGTAGGGATCACATGGCTCCACCAGGAAATCTTCTTGGGTGGACCCAAGACAACTCCAGGCTGCTCCCCAAACCCAACAAAATCCAAATCTGGTACTCCCAAAACATGAACCTTTGCCCCACAACTACTGAAAATGAAATCTCAACTCCAGGGCAGCTACCCCTCTTCACTCAACTCCCTGGTAGGCAGTTTCAAAACAGCCTTATCACCATCTCCAGGTAGAAATAGATACTATCTTTATTTCTAACAAATGCCAGGAAACAAGAGTCCAGCTCTCTGGGAGATGGCCTTGACAGAGATGGCCTTGAAGCCCCACTCACTTGGCCAAGCATACTGACAATACTCTCCAAAAAAATTCTCTCAGCCCCAACACCCTCTACTCCTATTGGCCAGGGGGAGGGTTGCTAATGCAGCCAATGCGCTCTTACAATCTCTTAGTACAACCTACAAAGGCTGTAAAACCAGTGCAAGTATAAGGCATCTACAATGTTGTTGCAGGCCTTTGGGCCTCACTCAAAGGGAGAAAGAGTACCATTTCAACATCTTTTTGCATACACATATACCCATGTACATATTTTTTTAAGTTCTGGAAGGATTATACAATAAATAATCCACAATAAACAACTGGGGGTAAACTAGGGGACAAAGATGAGAGGGAAATTAACTTTACATTGTATACCCTTTTATACTTTAATCATTTTTATGCTGTTATGTATTGCTTTTAAAACTAAACAGAAGTCTAGTTAAAACCTTTTTAAAATATGAAGGAGATTTGTACACATCAAGATCAAAAAGACCTCATTTGATACAAGGGCAAGTGAAACACCTGTTACAAAGTATACAGAAGAAAGTATCTCATTTATAACTAGCAACCAGAGGGGCATCTGGGTGGCTCAGTCAGTTAAGCATCCGACTTTAGCTCAGGTCATGATCTCGCAGTTCATGGGTTCAGGCCCCATGGTAGGCTCTGTGCTGACAGCTCAGAGCCTGAAGACTGCTTCAGATTATGTGTCTCCCTCTCTTCCTGCCCCTCCCCTGCTCATGCTCTGTCTCACTCTCTCTCAAAAATAAACATAAAAAATTTTTAATAATAAAATAAATAGCAACCAAAGAGAGAAAATACAACACATGAGTAAAATCTATAAGCAGGAAACTTTTAAATTCTACTGAGGGATATAAAAGAATAATTGAATACATGGAAAAGCATATTCTGTTCTCAAAAGACTCAAATAATTTAAATGTCAGTTCTTCCTAAATTGAACTATAAATTTATATGATCTTAGTTAAAAAAACAAAAACAAAACAATGGGTTTTGGGCCTACACATGCTGACTATAAAGTTCATATAAAAAATAGCAGTGAAAGATGGGCCAGGAAAACTCTTTTAGACCCTTCAGATAGCAGAACATTTTGTAGTGTTCTGGTAATTAAATTATTTGGGAGACTCCTGTGCAAACACAGCTATAGAAACACCACCAAAGGACAGTGAAATACTAATCAAAATTGAAAATGCAAAGAGAATGGTAGGAACAAAGAAAACTATAAACTGGTTTCCTTTATCGAGTAGAGGGAATTAAAAATGAGAAGGGATTGTCCCTACAGATCCTGATAGAGCTTCAAGAACAGAGGAACAATGCTCTGAGGAAAGTAGAAATCAGGCAAGAGGCTGAAAACATGTGATTGAAAGTCTATTTACAGAGAGGTTAGTATCCCATGGGTACCTTCTCCAAGGCTGCCAAAATAAATAATGTCCCCTACTCTCCCACCAGATGCCATTGATTTATTCTCTGGGAAAACAGAAGTTGAAAATTAAACTGATTTTCAACCTAGCATCTAGCCTATACTCAGCCAAACTATCAAGTCAACATGAGGCTAAAATAAAGATATTTTAGGGCATGCAAGGACTCAGGGAACATACTGTTCCTGATTCTAGTTCTAATTCTAGTTCTAGGATCTAATTCTAGGATCTAGTTCTAGGATCTAATTCTAATTCTAGTTCTAATAAGGTGATTCTTGGTGGGCTCCTGGGTGGGGATTGGTCACCAGAAAGACCAAGCCATGATTAGAAGCTTGAAATTTTCAGCCCCACCCCCATCCTCCAGAGAGGAGAGAGGGACTGAGAATGGAGTTAATAATTGACCAGGCCTGAGGAAGCCTCCATAAAATCTCAATAGTTGGGGTTCTGAGAGCTTCCAGGTGAGTGAACATATAGACATATGGGAGGGTGACACACCCCAATTCCACAAGGATAGAGCTCCTGCACTCAAGACCCTCCCAGACCTCGTCCTCTTCGTCTGGCCTTTCATCTGTATACTTTATTATATCCTTTAATAAACTGGCAGACATAATCATTTCCCTGAGTTCTGTGAGCCACTCTAGCAAATTTATCAGACCAGAGGAGGGTTCGTGGGAACCTCAGATTTATAGCTGATTAATCAGAAGCACAAGTGACCACCTGGGCTTGCAATTAGCATCTGAAGTGGGGGAGCAGTCTTGTAGGACTGAACCCCAACCTGTGTGATTTGATGCTATTTCCTGGTAGACAGTGTCAGAACTATAGGACACCCAGCCAGTGTTAGAGAATTGCTTGGTGGGGAAACCCTCCTCACATCAGACATGAGAAGGGCTACAAGTGTGATGGTATGTGAGAGTGAAGAGTTACACCAGAGGAAGCACTGAGGATTTACCTCAAATGGTGTTTCTCAAACTTTTCCTGAGCATAAGAAGCACCCGAGGATCTTATTAAACTGTACATTCTGATGGTCTGAGGGTCCACATTCCTAATGGATCCTGATGATATTGGTGCTGCTGGTGCCTGGACCATACTTTGATTAACAAACTACCACAACAGCAGTTTTCAAAGTGGGGCTGAGGGACTTCAGGGACTCTGAGGTCCTTCTAGGGATCACTGAGGTCTTTGCTTTTCTAACTATATCTGTGTTGAGACCAAATTTTCTTCATACACTTCAACTAGAACAATGCATTGCAACAGGTATGAGCATCTGGCTGTCTTCTACTAAGCCAGACATTAAAGAAATTTGCAAAACATGTAAAACAATGCCTCTCTTCTCAGTAATGGTTTTGTTCTTTTAAAAAAAACTATACTTTTGATAAAGAATTTTATGTTAGTATGCTATGTGCTTTATCATTAATACTTTGAAATGAACTATTGAATATTTTAAAGATCTTCCAGCTTTAGCTTCTAAAATGGTAAATATTGATAGGTACAACCACATCAACAAATGTTCTTTGGGGTCCCCAATAAGTTTTAAGAGCATAAAAGTCTCCTGAGACCACTGTGCTAGAGAACATATTCCAGGAAGAAGACAAAAGATCTAGAAAGTAGGGACTCTAACACAAGAAAGATGAGAGGAAGTCTATGATGACAGCTGTACTAGTTTCTTCTTGCTGATGTAACAAATCACCACAAGGTTGGTGACTTAGCACAACACAAGTTTATTATGGCACAGTTTCTGCAGAAGTCCAAGCACAGTGTGCCTTAGCTGCCTCTCTGCTTAGAGTCTCACAGGCCAAAATCAAAATGTCACAGGATGCATTTCTTTCTGGAAGCCCTGGAGATGACTCTGCTTCCAAGCTTACTGAGGCTATTGGCAGAGTTCAGTTCCATTTCGTTGCAGGACTGAAGCCCCTGATTCCTTTGGTTCGATCTGTTTCTAGACCACCCTCCAGACCATTCCTTGGCTCATGGCTTCCTTCCCTCATCTTGAGGGCCTGCAATGGCAGGTCACATTTCAAATCCCTGTCACATTTCAAATCTTTCTGACCTCCTCATGCCCCCATCTTTACTGCCACATCTCTTTTTCTGCCTCCCTCTTCTGCTTTTAAAGGCTCATATGGCTACACCGGGCCCACCAAGATAATCTCCCTATGTTAAGGTCAGCCAATTAGTGACCTTAATAACACCTATAAAGTCTCCCATAGTAGTACCTTAAGTCATGTTTGCCTGAATAACCAGTGGATGGGAATCTTGGGGACCATCTTTACAATTCTAACTACCACAACAGCAAAGAGAAAGTTCCAGATGATGGCAGATAGCTGGTCTAGGACCCAAAGGTTCTGTATTGAAACAGGCAGACTGAACTCTGGAAAACAGTGTGGAGGTTCCTCAAAAAATTAAAAATAGACCTACCCTATGACCCAGAAGTAGCACTGCTAGGAATTTACCCAAGGGATACAGGAGTACTGATGCATAGGGGCACTTGTACCCCAATGTTTATAGCAGCACTCTCAACAATAACCAAATTGTGGAAAAAGCCTAAATGTCCATCAACTGATGAATGGATAAAGAAATTGTGGTTTATATACACAATGGAGTACTATGTGGCAATGAGAAAGAATGAAATATGGCCCTTTGTAGCAACATGGATGGAACTGGAGAGTGTTATGCTAAGTGAAATAAGCCATACAAAGAAAGACAGATACCATATGTTTTCACTCTTATGTGGATCCTGAGAAACTTAACAGAAACCCATGGGGAAGGGGAAGGAAAAAAAGAAAAAAAAGAGGTTAGAGTGGGAGAGAGAGCCAAAGCATAAGAGACTCTTAAAAACTGAGAACAAACTGAAGGTTGATGGGGGGTGGGTGGGAGGGAGGGGAGGATAGGTGATGGGCATTGAAGAGGGCACCTTTTGGGATGAGCACTGGGTGTTGTATGGAAACTAATTTGACAATAAATTTCATATAATAATAAAAAAAAGAAACAGGCAGACTGAGGGCATAAAATAAAGAAAACAGAGATGTTTAAGCATATGAAAAATTTTAATGAAAGGCATGGTACATAGATGTAGAGTGTCTGGGTAAACTTAATAAGAAGCTTGCAGAAAGCTAGGCAAATGAAAAAGCAATATGCTTATTACTACAGAACAAAATTAGGAATTTAAAAATAAAAGAGGCTTGGGGCACCTGGGTGGTTCAGTCAGTTAAGCATCTGACTTGATTTTGGCTCAAGTCATGATCTCAGGGTTTATGAGATCAAGCCCTGCATCAGGCTGTGCACTGACAGGGTGGTACCTGCTTGGGATTCTCTCTCTCCCTCTTTATGCCCCTCCCCTGCTCATTCTGTCTCTCCCTCTCCCTTTCTTTCTCTCAAAATAAATAAATAAATAAACTTAAAAACAATAAAAGAAAAAGATACTCAAGCATCACAAACCTCTTGGCATAGCAGTGAACAATTTTTGCACACTCATAAGCGCTGACTATTGACTTAAAAACAAAAATACATAACTATGATGGCAGAGAAAGAAGGGGCAAAGGTAGAAAGGTAGTCAATTGATAATTTTTTTAATTGTTTAAAGAGAAAAAGTAGAATGGCTGCAGGTGGTTGTCTCTAAGGAAAAGGACTGGAAGGGTGTGGAAAGCCATGGCTATTTCTCATTATAGGACTATCCCTACCCATCCACTCTTCACCCTTCTCAGCTCCACCCTGAGCCCCAGGAGGCTGGTCTTGGTGTTCCCTTGCCCCTGGTTCTGCTTGAACTCAGTCAGTGGAAGGCACTGCAGAGATCAAAGGGTAGAAGGAGGGAGGAGGCTCCTGCAATCTCCCTGCTCTGAGAGGGTATTTCTGAGCAAAGGATACAATTTCTTCTCCAAGTTCTGGCTCTCACCAGCTCTCTCAAAATGCCCCCTCTCCTTGCTCCTTCAGGCCCAGGACTGGGAATATCTTCTCAATGTCCCTGTGTCCCTTAATCTTGCCCACACCTCTGAAAATTATCCCTTTACTAAAGTCTCTTTAGCTTCCTGAAGTGCCTTTGTTTCTGCCAGTGATTGATAGAAATACCATATTATGTGACTTTTCAAAATTTTGTACATGACCAAAAAATAGTCTACAAAAATTAATGGGTAATTTTCTTAAAAAATGTCAAAATCATGAATAACAAATCTGAAGACCTGATACAGATTAAAGAAGACAAAAAAGATATGGAAACTAGATAAAAGAAATGATCCTGGTTTGCATCTGGACAAGAAAAAAATACTATGAAAATTACTTTAAAGGACATTATTGAGACAATTGACAGAATTTAAATAAATCCATAGATCAGATAATAGCACTGCAATGACTTCAAATTTCCTGATGTTTATCATTGTCTCATGGTTATATAAGTGAATGTCCTTGTTCTTTTTTTTTTTTTAAGTTTATTTATTTTGAGAGCGACAGAGACAAAACAATTGGGGAAGGGACAGAGAGGGAGAGAGAGAGAATCCCAAGGAGGCTGCACACTGTCAGCCCAGAGACCAATGTGGGGCTCAAACTCACGAACTGTGAGATCATGACCTAAGCTGAAACCAAGAGTCCAATGCTCAACCAGTTGAGCACCCAGGCACCCCATGAATGTCTCTGCTCTTAGAAAATAGTTACTGAAGTATTTAGGAGTAAAGAGGTATCATGTTTGTAATCTTTCTTTTTTTTTTTTTTTTTTTGAGAGAAAGAGAGAAAGCAGGGGAGAGGGGCAGAGTGAGAGAGGGAGAGAGAGGATCTCAAGTAGCCTCCACACTCAGCACAGAGCCTGACACGGAGCTAGATCCCACAACCCTGGCATGACCTGAGCCAAAATCAAGAGTTGGACACTCAGCCAACCAAGCCATCCAGGTGCAACCTACTCTTAAATGGTTCTGAATAAAAATTATAAAATAATAACATATGTTATAGAGAGACAAAGCAAACGTGAATCCAGGTGAAGGGAACATAGTTCTTTGTCCTAGTCTTGCAACTCAAGTTTGAAGCTACTTCAAAATGCAAAGTTTCAAAAAATATGTATCAGTTATTTTGACAAAAGCTGTAAATATGCAATTTGGTACTAGTACGCAAATAGATCAGTGGAACAGAACAGAAAATCCATAAATACATATATCCAAACACATATGAGATTTAATCCATTTAAAGGGTGGCATTTCAAAATATCATGTGCTGAGCAGGGATGGAGACGTATTATTGTTTAAATGGCATATGGAAAACTGAGTTGCCATCCAGACAAGAAGTAATTATGGATCCCCATGTCACTCCATGGGCCAAAATAAATGCCAGATGGATCAAAAACTTAAGCATAAAAGAAAACAAAAAATACTAGAAGAAAAATCATGAGAGGAGCAGACTTAGCGGGGGGCAGAGGCCACCTCCCTGGGAGTCAAAGTCTGCAGACACCCGCAGGTGCAGTGCCTTTGCAGCTGACTTCCGGGCTCCTAACAACAGGGCCAGTCCTCTGACAGAGCCTTTGCACAGAGAATGAATGGATCAAAGAGCAGGCAGGGGTGGTGGCAGCAGCGGCAGCATTTGCTGGTCAGGGGCAGCTCCAGCAGCAGTGAGCAGCACCCGACAGAGGCGGTGGGGCCTGGCTGAGGAGTGCTGGCTCAGGGGACAGCTGCAGTGTCCTCACCAGACTGCCCTGTGGACTCTGGCTGTGGGTTGATCATCCAGCCTCCCGTTCTTCCCATTTCTCAAGCCTGCTTCCTCAGCCTGCTGCCACTTCCGGAGCTAGTAGACATTAAATTCCTTTTCTGTTTAAAATCACCCGTCTGTTTCTGTTGCTTATAACTTAGAATGTTAACTACACATGTGTGTGCACACACATGCACGCATACACATAAATGGTGTGTGTGTGTGTGTATCATACATATATTATATGGCTTGTTTTTTCCTTTTGCCCTAAAATTACATATGCATGAATATAATAAGCATGTGTACAAAACTGGAAGGCTAACATAGCAAATGGGCAACAGTGGACACCTATGGGGATGCTTCATGGTGGAGCTGGACTAAAAGGAACTTCCACTTTTGAATCTATCTTCAATGTTGTTTAGGGTTTTTTTTTTACAGAAATCATAGATTTACATACTACTTTTTTCAACTATAAATGTTTTAATACAATTTTTTCCAAACCTTTTACTTGCCTTGCACCAGAGCCAGAATGGGGACACCAAGGCCTTAACAGAGAAGCAGGCAGACACCATCCCTTCCTCACAGAGCAGGCAACCTAATGGGGACACATATAGGGCACCAGGCACTGATTCCACAGTGAGATGAGCCTTAAGAAGGAGAGAGATGGGCCACCTGGGAGCACAGAGGAAGGTCAACCACCCTCACCTAGAGGGCAGCCAGGAAAATTTTCCCAGCCTTAGACTTTAGGCCGGCAAACAGGAAAGAAAAAATGAGCAGAAACATACAGCAGGCAGAGGGAACAGCACCTCCCAAGCACAGAGACCATGGCTCCTGCAAGAAATGCCTTTGCTGGACCACTAGGAGGGCAGGGGAAAGAAGCAAGCATGGAGAGGCAGACAAGGTCCATCACAAAGACTTTGTGAAGAAATATTGTGTAAAATCTTCTTAAGCAAGTCGGACTTTACCCTGAAGGCCAATAGGTGGTCACAAAGGACTCTAAGCAGAAAGGGCTGGTCAAACCTGGCTTTTGTCATAATCAGTCATCAGCATCTTCCCTCCGGTTTACATCAGCTGTGAAGCAGGGCATTGTTCTTTTCAGCACACCCGCCAAGTTTCCCTTATCTTTCATAACACTGGGTAATGTTTTCCCACTGTCAATGGAGGAGAAGCATCTACCCATCTCTCCCAGTTTGTGACTCCTGGCTGTCAGGGCCAGCCTTAGTAGCTAGGGCACCTTCCTCGGGGCTATTTACAGCATCATTCCTAAACCACTAGCTATATAAACTGATTAGAGTCAAACCCCAGGAATATCTCAGCCCTTTCCAGTAGTTTAACACAGAGGAATCCCCTGGTGAAATCCTCTGAGGGCAGCCCTGTTCAGCCACCGGAGGCCCTGTAGGCCCCTGGCTACCTTGGTGACCCTGAAGGCATACCACTTTCAATTCCTCACTCATCCTTGTTAGCACACATACTGATTTGCTGGCACCTGCTGGCATATTTGCTCTCCTCTCCCTTCTCCCAGTGCCACCCCAGCTTAGGATTTCCTCTTGTCTTATTTCCAAGTGTCTGCTATTAGGCCACAGTTTATGTGTCATGCTCTGAGCTTGAGGGTTTCCCATGACATTGAGCTCTTGGGAATTTTCTCTCTCCATTTCGGTTATGTCTGACATTTTTCCCTATTAGGACACACATTCTGACTTAAAGACCTTTTCACATTTTATGAAGTGCTTCATGAAATCACTGTGATTCATGTCACTCACAATTAAGAATGACAATTAGAAGAAAAAACAATTTGGCTTCTTGCTTTTAGTTGCACCATATAGCAACAGTGGCATGAGGAGGAAACCTGAAATTATCCCTAAGATTTTCAGCCAACATTCACCAGATGAGTATTTTACTATTTCAAAGCACCAAAGGCACAAAGATTTTTTTTCCAGCAAGGCAAATAAGCAATACAATTGCCCATTGTTTTGAAATAGTTTCACAGTTGTTTATTCTAAAATGATGCATTTCTTTAAAATGCACTGAGAGTCTTTGGTAAATTCATTATCTGCATTGTAATTTAAACAGCCAAACTTCCATCTCTGCTTTGTGACACTCTGGTGTGACATCCCTGAGGTAAGGACAGATGATTTCTACAACTCTCCCTGCCCTGCGGAGCCCTGATCAGTCTCTACTTATTATCTCTAACAAGGTAGAGATGTGCTAATTAGCAGCTCCTCAAGAAAACACCACGAAATGATGGACATAGATAACTTTTTAAAAGCATGTCTTTCCCCACTCGCTGGACTGGACTCGATTAGGGAGTGGAAAGCAAAAGGGGCTTGTTGTCGGTCTTGGGTAAAAGCTCTCTAGCATCTCCAAGAGGTGCTTCACATTGACATTAATAAGCTCAGTGAGTATGTCTCAGGCTAAGAAACCTGGGATTGTCAGCACATCAAGATGAACCTTTTTCGCAGAAGCAGACTCTCATTAATGAAGCTCAATGTCTGATGTGCAGACACATTCCATTTATGGCGTTACCTTCATGTGTCTTTGGAAGAGCCCTCATTTCTTATTTAGAGCTTTTGTTACCACAGGTGAGCGATGTTCAGAATAAAAAAGGGCTTCATTGCTCAGTAAGCATTGCTGAAGACTTATGCTGCAGTTGGCAAAAGTTGTAGTAACAATGTCTAACGTAGGCTTGGTACTATGTGCCCCACACAGTGCTGAGGGCTTTATTAGCACTATTCTATGACCCTCCATATGGTGTAGTGACCGTTACTGTCACAGAGGCTTAGAAATATTATTGTGCCTACAGTTTTGCAGTTAAGAGTTTCAAAGAAGAGATGCTATGGCTAAGACTTCTGGTTATTTAAATTTAAATTAAGTAAAATTAAAAATTTATACTCCCGAAACCAACATCACACTATATGTTAACTAATTAGAATTTAAATAAAAACTTGAGAAGGAAGAGTTAAAATGACAGAGAAGTAGGGAGACTGGGATTTCCTTCATCCCTCAAAAACAACAGTATTGAGGTCAGAACACTTGGAACACCCACAAAATTAGTCTGTGGAGTAACAGAAAACTCTCCACAGGTGGATGGAGACAGCTTGGAGGGACAGAGGTGTATGTATGTGAATTGGGGGAGATAAAACAGGCGGTGTAGGCATGGGGGAGGGGACCCCTTCTGTGGAGAGACAAAAGGGAGAGAAAGAAAGGCTGTGGAAGTGTGGTATTGCATCTGGACAAGACAAAAACTTCCAGACCACAGACTGGGGAACAAGAAATACAAAGAGTGCCAGTTTCTACTTTGCAAACAACCTTAGGTGCCAAATATAATTTTCAGGAGTGCAGGACGTTCTCCAGACTGGAGCTGCCACTGTATGTGTATGCACCTTCGGGGGGAAGGGAAGCCAGCTCCAGGGCTCGGTAGCAATCTTGGGGGTGCACTGAAAGACAATAATCCCCCTCCTCTGGTACTGTAGGAAGAGGGTTTATTGCACCCCCAAAGAAAAAAGACCCTGTAGGCATCAGCCAGAGACCTTTTATCAGCAGGGCGGAGTGGAACTACCCCAGAACCAGGTACTCCTGGTGCGGGATGTTTTAAGACATCAGGGTTTGAATCTCAGCCAAGCGCGTAGGAGGCAGGGAGGCTGAAGCAGGACAAGCCACCCACCCAGGCTACCCTGTGAGGGCTGTCTCCCTGGTCGAGGGAGGAGAGACTGGGGTGTGCCCATTTTTCTCCCCAACACCAACACGAGGTGGGGATGCTTCAGTTAACAGAACAGTGGCCAGAAGTGGAGGTGGGACTTGCTTATACCAAATCCCGCCTCTCCATGTCTGGCAACTGGTTATCTACCAGAGTGAGACTGACACTGACCGAACCAGACTGCCTGTCCTCCAGACCAGCACAGCCACTGGTCCCAGGCACCAACAGACAACTGTCCTGCAGTTTTGTAAAGTAGTCTGGTGGGTTTTTTTTTATCTCTTTTATTTCCTTCTCTTTTCCCTTCTTTTTCTTTCTACCCTCCTCTTCCCCCTCCCCGCTTTGGAATCAGGCTCATAGATTGATTTGATTTTTGGTAAATTCTTATTTTATATATATATAATATATATATAATACATATATATTATATATATGTATTATATGTATATAATACAAAGAAAAAAGGATATGTGTATATATATATATAATCCTATATATATATATGATTATATATACACATATATATGACCATAATCATATATATATATACGTATATATATAATCATATATATATACGTATACATATATAATCATATATATACGTATATATAATCATATATATATACGTATATATATAACCATATATATATATATACATATATATGAGTGTATATATATGTATATATATATATACACACACACACACACACATCCTTTTTTTTTCTTTCTCTGTTCTGGTTGTTTATTTGTTTAATCAGGCATTTTTATTCTTTTTATACCTTTTTCTGTATCTCCTTTATTCTCTCTCTCTCTCTCTCTCTCTCTCTCTGGAATAAGTCTTACGATCTCTTTGATTCTCTGCCTGGTCTTTTTTATTTCACCCCTTTCATTTTTCTCTTTGTATGGGGGGTTCCTCCCCCCTTTTCCTTTTTTCCAGGGTTACTTCAATGAACAAATCAAGACACCTGGTGGAAGGTCCAATCAATCCACCACCATGAGCAGCGGGATAGAAGAGCCAAAGACACAACAACACAGTACACAAAATGTTCCAAAAAACACTTCCTGAAGTGCCAGGCCCTGGACAACGTATGACACCTTTTTAATATAGTAGTACTCACAGGTGCAGGACACATAACAAGCTATTAAAACACATAAAATACAGAAACCTAGCCAAAATGACAAAATGGAACAGTTCTCTTCAAAAGAAATTCCAGGAAGAAATGACAGCCAGAGAACTGCTCAAAACAGATATAAACAATATATCTGAACAAGAATACAGAATAAAAGTCAAAAGACTAATAGCTGGACTTGAAAAAAAAAGAATAGAAGACAGCAAAGAACCTGTTGCTGCAGAGATCAAAGACCTAAGAACTAGTTGTGATGAATTAAAAAATGTTGTAAATGAGGTGCAAAATAAACTAGATGCAGTGACAACAAGGATGGAAGAAGCAGAGGAGAGAATAGGTGAAATAGAAGATAAAATTATGGAAAATGATGAAGCTGAAAAAAAGAGGGAAAGGAAATTAACAGACCATGAGGGGAGAATTAGAGATCTAATCACCTAATCACCTAATCACCTAATCACCTAAGTGATTCAATGAACCAAAATAATATCCATATCAAAGGCGTTGCAAAAGAAGAAGAAGAAAGAGAAAGAGGCAGAAGGTTTATTTGAACAAATTATAGCTGAGAACTTCCCTAATCTGGAGAAGGAAACAGAGGCATCCAAGTCCAAGAGGCACAAAGAATTCCCTTCAATATCAACAAAAACAGGCCAATACCAGGACATATCATAGTGAAATTGGCAAAATACAAAGATAAGGAGAAAAGCAGCTAGGGACAAACAGGCCTTAACCTACAAGGGTAGACACATAAGGGTAGTAGCAGACCTATCCATTGAAATTTGACAGGCTAGAAGGGAGTGGCAGAAAATATTCAATGTGCTGAACAGGAAAAATATGCAGCCAAGAATCCTTTATCCAGCAATGCTCTCATTCAGAATAGAAGGAGAGATAAAGGCTTTCCCAGACAAACAAAAACTAAAGGAGTTCATGACCACTAAACCAGCCCTGCAAAAGATCCTAAAGGGGGCTCTGTGAGTGAAAAGCAGCAAAGACTACAAAGGACCAGAGACATCAGCACAAGCATGAAACCTACAGATAACACAATGACATTAAATTCATATCTTTCAATAATCACTCAGAATGTAAATGGACTAAATGACCCAATCAAAAGACACAGGGACATTCTTTATCAGAATGGATAAAGAAAAAACAAGACCCATCTTTATGCTGCCTACAAGAAATTCATTTCACCTAAGGACACCTGCAGAACGAAAGTAGGGGGATGGAGAACCATCTATCATGCTACTGGATGGCAAAAGAAAGCTGGAGTAGCCATACTTATATCAGACAAACTAGATTATGGACCAAAGACTGTAACAAGAGATGAAGAAGGGCATTATGTCATAATTAAGGGGTCTGTCCATCAAGAAGAGCTAATGATTGTAAATGTTTATGCCCCCAACATGTAGCACCCAAATATATAAATCAATTAATCACAAACATAAAGAAATGTAAAGATAATAATACCATGATTGTAGGGGACTTTAATACTCCACTTACAACAATGGACAGATCATCTAGGTGGAAAATCAATACGGAAAAAAATGGCTCTGGATGACACATTGGACCAAATGGACTTAACAGATTCAGAACTTTTCATCCAAAAGCAGCAGAATACACATTCTTCTCGAGTGCACATGGAACATTCTCCAAAATAGATCACGTACTGGGTCACAAAACAGCCCTCAACAAATATAAAATAATTGAGATCATACCATGCATATTATCAGATCACAATGCTACGAAACTTGCAATCAACCATAAGAAAATATTTGGAGAGCCCCCAAATACGTGGAGATTAAAGAACATCCTACTAAAGAATGAATGGGTCAATCAGGAAATTAAAAAATATATGGAAGCAAATGAAAATGAAAACATGACAGTCCAAATCCTTTGGGATGCAGCAAAGGCAGCCCTGAGAGAAAAATACATTGAAATTCAGGCCTATCTCAAGAAGCAAGAAAGGCCCCAAATACATAATATAACCTCATATCTAAAGAAACTAGAAAGACAGCAGCAAAGAAAGCCCAAAGCTAGCAGAAGAGGGGGAAATAATAAAGATTAGAGCCAGAAATAAACAATACAGAATCCAAATAAAACAAAACAAAACTGTAGAACAGATCAATGAATCTAAGAGCTGGGTTTTTAGAACAACAAAAGAAATTGATAAACCCCTAGGCAGATTTCTCATAAAGAAAAGACAGAGAACCCAAATAGATAAAATCATGAATGAAAGAAGAGAAATTACAACCAACACCACATAAATACAATTATTATAGAATATTATGAAAAATTATATGCCAACAAACTGGACAACCTGGAAGAAGTGGAAAAATTCCTAGACACCCACACACTACCAAAACTCCAAAGGGAAGAAATAGAAAATTTGAACCGACTCATAACCAGTGAAGAAATTGAATTGGTTATCAAAATTTCCCAACAAATAAGAGTCCTGGGCCAGATGGCTTCCCAGGGGAACTCTACCAGACATTTAAAGCAGAGTAAATACCTATTCTGCACAAACTGTTCCAAAAAATAGAAATGGAAGGAAAGCTTTCAAACTCATTCTATGAAGCCAGGATTACCTTGATTCCCCAAACCAAAGACCCCACTAAAAAGAATTACACGCCAATATCCCTAATGAATAGGGATACAAAAATTCTCAACAAGATACTAGCAAATTGAATTCAACAGTATATTAAAAGAATTATTCACCACAATCAAGTGGTATTCATTCCTTAGCTATAGGGCTGGTTCAATATTTGCACATCAATCAACGTGATATCTCACAGTAATAGAAGGAAGGAAAAGAACCGTATGATCCTGTCAAAGATGCAGAAAAAGCATTTGACAAAATACAGCATCACTTTTCAATAAAAACCCTCAAGAAAGTCGGTATAGAAGGAATATACATCATAAAAGCCATATATTCAAGGCCCACAGATAATATCATCTCCAATGGGGAAAAACTGAGAGCTTTCCCCCTGAGATAAGGAACACGACAGGGATGTCCACTCTCATCACTGTTCAACATAGTGTTGTTGTTCAACATAGTGTTGGAAGTCCTAGCCTCAGCAATCAGACAACAAAATGAAATAAAAGATATCCAAACTGGCAAAGAAGTCAAACTTTCACTCTTTGCAGATGACATGATACTCTACATAGAAAACCCAAAAGACTCAGCCCAAAACTGCTAGACCTGATACATGAATTCAGCAAAATCGCAGGATATAAAATCAATGTACAGAAATCGGTTGCATTTCTACACACCAATAATGAGGCAACAGAAAGAGATATCAGGGAATCTATCCCATTTACAATTGCACCAGTAACCATAAAATACCTAGGAATAAACTTAACCAAAGAGGTAAAAGATCTGTGCACTGAAAACTACAGAAAGCTTATGAAAGAAATTGAAGAAAAGAAGACACAAAGAAATGGAAAAACATTCCATGCCCATGGACTGGAAGAACAAATATTTTCAAAATGTCAATACTACCCAAAGCAATCTACACACTCAATGCAATCCCAATCAAAATAGTACCAGCATTCTTCACAGAGCTAGAACAATCAATCCTAAAATTTGTATGGGGGGGTGGGGGGGCACCTGGGTGGCTCAGTCGGTTAAGCGTCCGACTTCGGCTCACGTCATGATCTCACAGTCTGTGAGCTCGAGCCCTGCATCGGGCTCTGTGCTGACTGCTCAGAGCCTGGAGCCTGTTTCAGATTATGTGTCTCCCTCTCTCTCTGCCCCTCCCCTGTTCATGCTCTCTCTCTGTCTCAAAAATAAATAAATGTTTTAAAAAAATTTTTTTTTAATAAAATAAAATTTGTATGGGACCACAAAAGACCCCAAACAGTCAATGTTGAAAAAAAAACAAAAACAAAAACGACGCTGGAGGCATCACAATCCTGGACTTTAGCCTGTATTATAAAGCTGTAATCATGAAGACAGCATGGTATTGGCACAAAAACAGACACATAGACCAATGGAATAGAATAGAGAACTCAGAAATGGATCAAGAATGGATGGCCAACTAATCTTTGACAAAGCAGGAAAGAACATCCATTGGAAAAAAGACAGTCTCTTTAGCAAATGGTACTGGAAGAACTGGACAGCAACATGCAGAAGAATGAAACTGGACCACTTTCTTATACCATACACAAAAATAAATTCAAAATGGATGAAAGACCTAAATGTGAGACAGGAAACCATCAAAATCCTACAGGAGAGAACAGGCAGTAACCTCTTTGATTTCAGCCACAGCAACTTCGTACTTGACATGTCTCCAGAGGCAAGGGAAACAAAAGCAAACATGAACTATTGGGACCTCATCAAGATAAAAAGCTTCTGCACAGCAAAGGGAACAATCAACAAAACTAAAAAGCTGCAAGAGAATGGGAGAAGATATTTGCAAATGACATATCAGATAAAGGGTTAGTATCAAAAATCTATAAAGAACTTAACCAAACTCAACACCCAAAAAACAAATAATTCAGTGAAAAAATGGGCAGAAGACATGAACAAACACTTTTCCAAAGAAGACATTCAGATGGCAAACAGACACACGAAAAGATGCTCAACATCATTCATCATCAGGGAAATACAAATCAAAACCACAATGAGACAACCTCACACTGGTCAGAGTGGCTAAAACGAACAACTCAGGAAACAACAGATGTTGGTGAAGATGTGGAGAAAGGGGAATCCTCTTGCACTGTTGGTGGGAATGCAAACTGGTACAGCCACTCTAGAAAACAATGTGGAGGTTCTACAAAAAATTAAAAATAACTACCCTACAACCCAGCAATTGCACTACTAGGTATTTATCCAAAGGATACAGGAGTGCTGATTCGAAGGGGCACATGCACCCCAATGTTTATAGCAGCACTATCCACAATAGTCAAAGTATGGAAAGAGCCCAAACGTCCATCAACTAATGAATGGATAAAGAAGATGTGGTATATATATATAATGGAATACTACTCAGCAATGAAAAAGAATGAAATCCTGCCATCTGAAACAAGATGGATGGAACTGGAGGGTATTTTATGCTAAGCGAAATAAGTCAGAAAAAGACAGATATATGATTTCACTCATATGTGGAATTTTAGATAATCATGGGGACGGGAAGGAAAAATAAGATACAGAAAGGGAGGCAAACCATAAGAGTATCTTAAATACAGAGAACAAACTGAAGGTTATGGGGGTGGGGGGTTGTGGGGATGGTGAAAATGGGTGATAAGCATTGAGGAGGGCACTTGTTGGGATGAGCACTGGCTATGGTATGAAAGTGATGAATCACGGAAATCTATTCCTGAAGCCCAGACTACACTGTATGTTAGCTAACTTGACAATACATACATACATAACAAAATAAAAACTTAAATAAATTAAAAATTAATTAAAAAATTTAGTTCCTCAGTTACGCTAACCACATGTGTGGTAGCCACATGTTGCTGGTAGGTGGCTACAGCATGGATACAGAACATTTCCATCATCACAGAAAGTTCTCTTGGACAGTACAACATAGAAGGGACTGACAAAGCAATTGGATGGAAGGAGCCTAGATCCCACAATGACCCCATGGACATTGGATATGACTACAGTGTTTGAAGGCACCTGAATGGGACAGGATGACACAGTTGGTCAACACCTCGGAGCACTAAGGTTCAAGCTACCCTACCTAGTGGAGAATGAGCCCTATCAATTTGTCTCTGGGACTCCTTCCTATTGTTCATAACTAACCAGTGCCCTCTACTGACTGGCAGATTCTTCTTGATGTATTTGATCAGGTCTGAGTCTGGGAGCCATTTAGCCTCTGAAAAGCCTTAGAGGTTCCACTTTCAAAAGGTAATCCTCCTAGCTTATTTCCAAATTCCTGGGGAGATCTACCATCACTCACATACTGGAGCATATTATTATGAGCAAACGGCTTTGATCACGCACTTCTGAGCAGAGCCTCATACTTGTTTCCTTTGCATTTCACCAGATCTTGCATACAGGGACAACACATGCCTGAGGTTCAGGTAGCTTGCAATGAAAGAGCAGAAAGAATTCTATATTACAATTGATACACTATTTAGCGTCTGGAGGCTTCTGGGCCAGAATCCAGAGGAAAAGTGTAACTGTCATTTCTCAGGAAACTCCAAGGAAAATTCCTAAAACTGTCACAACCTTAACCTCATCTGGCAGAAGAGAACACATCTACCAAATGGTGGTCTAATGGTGGCTGCCTTTACCAAGGGCTCAGGGAGTCAGCCTCCTCCTACTGGTTATGGCCCAGGAATGTAGGAGCCTCTGAATTCCTAGGTCACCTGCAGGCTTTATGGCAGCATTCCAAGACCACTTCTTACCATGACACTGGCTATTTTATAAATGATGAATCAGTTCAAAAGATATGCATGCAGGACTCATGGGCCAGGTATTGCGCATCGGGAGTACTGTATAGACAAGAAGTGTTGATGTACTAGAGATCACCAATACATTAAATAGATTCAACAAACAGCTTTGCAGACTGTCTCACTGGGGCCCTCCTTTGGTTTGAATCTTTCTCTGCACCTTTGTGTGCCCAGTCCTTTCCGTGATACAGGACCTTCACCAGGTGACCTACAATATCTGGTGTTCCCCTCTCACTTTTTTTGTTTTGTTTTTTTTTTTGGGGGGGGGGTGGAGAGAGAGGTAGCACGAGCTGGGGAGGGACGGAAAAGGGAGAGAATCTCAAGCAGGGTCCACATCCAGCAAGGAGTCCAACACCGCAGGCCTTGATCTCACAACCTTGAGATCACGACCTGAGCCGAAACCAAGTTAGAGGCATAAGAGACTAAGCCATCCAGGTCCCCCCTACCCCTTACTTCTTAAAGAGTGGTGGTTGTTTTCCTTCACTTCCTCTCTATTCTAGACATTCTACATACTTCATCTCCCCCTGCCCTTAGGAGGGAGATTTACATTTTCCTGTAGACTAGTCTGTGAACCAGTGGTGGGAAGAAAATTTCTTGGGGAATTTGTTTGAAAAAAAATAATAAGAGAGATTCTTGGAGCTCCACCCCCTGAGATTCTAATTTATTAGGCCTAGGGGTCGTAGAAATGGGCATTTTAAACAAATGCCACAGATGAATCTGAAAAACGATCAAGTGTTTAAATCAGCTTCCTGCTGCTCTCTTTAACCACTACTCTCCAAGTACTTTGCCTCCTTCCTGCTAGATCACCCAAGCCTTCCCTTAAAAACCAAAATTTAACAGGACCTAAAGGAGGGGAGAATGAGCAGTTATTATTTAATGGCTACAGTTGCAGTTTCAGAGTATGAAAAATGTTTTGAAAATGGATGGTGGTGACAGTTGCACTGCAGTGTGAATATACTTAATGCCACAAAACTGTACACTTAAAAATAGTTAAAACAATAAATGTCACATGATGTGTATTTTGCCACAATTTAAAAAATAAAAAAAGGAATGGGTACTGATACATTCTACAATATAAACAAACCCTGAAAACATTATCTAAGTGAAAGATGCCAGACACAAAATACCATAAATCATATGATTCCATCAGTATGAAGATATTTTAAAATTGAGTGTGGTGATAGCTGCACATATCTGTGAATGTACTAAAAACTACTAAAATGTACACTTTAAATGGGTGAATGGTACAGTATGTACATTATATCTCAATAAAGCTGTTAAAATTTTAACTGATTTTAAAACTATGATCACATTTATTTAAACTTCTGAAGAACTTAAGTGGCATCCCATAAATCCTGGAATCACATTCTGGTGACATACTGGGGGAAAAAGAAGCAAATAAATCAAAGGAATGAGGTTTAGAACAGCTGGCAAGGAAGATCGGAAAGATCTGTAACTGGGCATGGTGGTCCTCTGGTCACAACGACAAGGACAAAGGCAAGATTATAAAACACACTATGTTGAAATTGATCAGAAACCTTTATTATGTTCCTCATCATTCATTAAGCAACCTACACAAATCATTTTCTTTTTCTCTGCCTCAAACAGCATAGGCTGCATCCAAGCATCCAAGCCTAAATGGAAGACACAGTAGGTGGAAGACCTTGTAGAGAAAAGCTAACATGTAAGATCTCTGCTTATCTCGGCTTAGGTGAAGGTAGGACAGGAAAAGCATATAAGTACAATATTCCAAATACTCCGTTCTTCAAAGATGAGGCCTGCAGGAGAGGGGCTGTCCGAAGGACGCAGGTGAAGGCTCACAAAACTGCCCAGCTCAGCAATCAATCCAAAGGCTCACAAAACTGCCCAGCTCAGCAATCAATCCAAAGTTCCTTTAAAACAAAAACAAAAACAAAAACAAAAACAAAGAGCAACATGTAAAGCAAGGTGCCTCAAGAACTGGATGAGTGTCACAAACTGGGCAAAGTTAGAGTAGAAGCTGCTCTGGTACTGGCAATTCTCTAAGATCAAATTACTCATTTGGGGGAATATCCATCCAAAAGATCTCAGAGAAAGAACATGTCACTACAGAAAGTGGGCAGCTGAGAGTTAAGCATACAGGTCTAGAGAGTTAGAATGAGATGTGGGGAACAGAGCAAAGAAGTTGTTGTGTTAGTTAATGAGCATTTGGGGATTCCATACAAAGTGTGATTAATACAGAATAAAGGAGAAAGGTTTTCTAAGCAAAAAGTTCATAACCTTTTGAGAAACTTCCAGTTCAAGATGGGAGACTGAGCTCACAAATTTGTATGCCCTCCCTTCCAAGATTCCATTCAAAAGAAATAAAAGGTTTTAAGAAGGTATAAATCCACAATAAAGAATGGGGCCCATCAGCAGTTAAGAGATTTCAACAAAAAGCTGAATAGAAATCTGATTGAAGTATGTTTATAAATAGAAAAACAAATCAGCCTAGAATGAATAGAGGGGGGCAACAGAGGTGGGAGCCCATCGCCTAGGAGACCCTTGGGGAAGTTCCAGCCAGACTCAGACACCAGGAATGACAGAAAGAAACAGGTCAGAAAGGTTAGTGACCTGAGGGTCTACATAAGAAACAGCTGGCCCCATCTCCCTACAACCCTTCCAGCATGGAGCATTACCAGAAAACAAAATGGGAAAAAATCAGGGGTTCTCTTCTAATAAACTAAATGAATTACCTGAAGAACTACAGGAGCCTCTGAAAATGCCAGCTCCCCAAAGTAAGGCTTTCCAGACCCCAGCTTAACATCTGGTCCCACCCCAGCCCACCCTAAAGTAAAAGTGCCAGGCAAAAACCACCTTCCCATACACACACAGCTTCCGAACAGACTTCTTAACTACCTCATTCCTAAACGGAATGGAAATTACTAGGCAGACTAGAGAGAAAGGAAAAATTAAAATTTATTAAAAAAAAAAAAAACCCTAGAATAAAACAGATAATTCAGAAAAGAACACAAGAAAACCAAGCAAAAATACCTCTAAGTTAAAAAAGAAAAAAAGAAATAGCCTCTGTGATAAAGGCAAATTCCTGCTGAGATCAACTGATAAACCTGATTGAAATATTTTTAAAAAGAAAATCCTTCAAGCACTGAAGAGGCACCAATAAAAGTGAAATCTAAAATCTAGAGAAGGCAAGAACACAAAGTAAACCCAGCCTCCAAACCTGTTTTTGCCCTAAGATCATTTGCCGTCCAAAAGATAGAGCTGAGAAATTTTGGCTGAGCAAATCAAGAGTCAAATCTAAGAGTGTGCCCAAGAGAGAAGGTCTGATTTTTTAAAAAGCTACAGTCCCAAAAAGTGGCACCCTCAGAGTAACACTGCACTAGAATTAAATCAGCCCCTTCACAGACTTGCCATCAGGGTTCACATAGATTACCACAGAGAACCAAGAATCCTCAAGTCTTGGATCTGGATTAAGGAGATTAATACATTCCCCTAGGTGCCTTGCATCAGCAAATGAAAATCTTCTTTGGAGAAAGGTTTCATCATACAAGCCTCAAACTATCCAAAAAATAATTTATTCAAGTACATTGACCAATACATCAAGAAAGCTAGGCATAAAGAGGAAAAAAGACTATGAAACAATATCAACAGAAACAAGTCAGGAAAAAAAATAAAATAAATCGGCCTCAAAAATGCTTTGGATATTAATTAGACTGGAGACTATAAAACAACTACACTTACTTTGTTTAAACAAATAAAAGACTACTTCAAAACACCTGGAGCAAATACAAATAACAAACAGGCAAATGGAATTCACAGAACTGAAAATACAAAAACAAACTAAAAAATTAACAGAAAAGTTTAAAGGAGACAATTCACTGGAGAGAGAATTAATAAACTGGGAGATCAGAAAAAAACTACACAGAATGCAGCACAGAGAGGCAAAATTATGACTGAGGTTTAACATACATTTAATGGAAATCTTAATGAGAAAGGAGAAAGAACAAAGCAGAGCCATTATCTGAAAAGATACAAGCTGCGATTTCTCCAGGGCTGATAAAAGACATCAATCCCTAGATTTAAGAAGCCTAAGCAGCAGATACATAGAGGGAAATCAGCACCTAGATACATCCAAGTAAAACTACAAAAATATCAAAGACAAATACAAAAATCTTAAAAGTATCCAAAACAGGGACAAATTAGCTTCAAACGATTAACAGATTAACAGTGATTTCTAAACAGAAACAATGAAGTCGAAACACAGAATGAGATCTTCAACATTATAAAATTAACTTTCCACCTAAAATTCTATATTCAGCAAGATGCCTTTAAAAACCAAAGTAAGGGGCGCCTGGGTGGCTCAGTCGGTTAAGCGTCCGACTTCAGCTCAGGTCACGATCTCACGCTCCGTGAGTTCGAGCCCCGCGTCGGGCTCTGTGCTGACTGCTCAGAGCCTGGAGCCTGTTTCGGATTCTGTGTCTCCCTCTCTCTCTGACCCTCCCCCGTTCATGCTCTGTCTGTCTCGGTCTCAAAAATAAATAAATGTTAAAAAAATTAAAAAAAAAATAAATAAAAAATAAAAAATAAAAACCAAAGTAAAATATAGGAATGCAGGCACTCTGGAAAACACTATGAAGGTTCCTCAAAAAATTAAAAATAGAACTACCCTACGACCCAGCAATTGCACTATTAGGCATTACCAAGGAATACGGGTGTGCTGTTTCAAAGGGGCATATGCATCCCAATGTTTATAGCAGCACTATTGACAATAGCCTAAGTATGGAAAGAGCCCAAATGTCCATCGACTGATGAATGGATAAAGAAGATGTGGTATATATACACAATGGAGTATTACTCAGTGATGAAAAAGAATAAAATCTTGCCATTTGCAACAATGTGGAATTGAACTAGAGGAATTCAAACCCCAATTCTGGTTCTAGGTCTTGCTCTGGCTCTGCGCTCACAGGGCAGAGCCTGCTGGGAATTCTCTCCCTCTCTCTCTGCCTCTCCCTGTGCTACGCTCACCTGCTCTTTCTCTCTCTCAAAAAAAATAAATAACTTTAAAAAAAAAGAGAGTATATACTTTCCGGATAGAGGGAAAAATGAAATAACAAATTATACTTAAAACAAGGGCAAAAAACTGAAAAAAAAAAAAAAACCCATAAAATAGGACAAATGGGAAACACAAAATAATATGGTAGATTTAAACCCATTTATATATATATATATATATATATATTTATATATTTATTTATTTATTTATTTATTTATATATATATTTATTTATATATATATTTATTTATTTATATATATATATATATATATATATATATATATCACTAATTGCATTAAACATAAATGAACTAAGTGCTCCAAAGATTGTCAGCCTAAAGTTTTAAAAATAATCCAATTATACCGTTTATAAATACGGAAAGGTAAAAATTTTTTAAACGAGAAAAATACACACTATTCAAATACTAACAAAAGAAAGCTTGTAAGTTTTAAAAATAGTAAACAAAATAATCTTTAAGGCAAAAAGCACAAACAAAAGTAACAATGATCAATTTATAAATATAAAATGTTCAAACACTTAACTGCTAATAGCCTACTGCTGACCAATAACACAGTTGATTAGCACATATTTTGTATGTCATATGCATTACTATACTGTATTATTACAATATAGTCACCTAGAAAAAAATGTTAATAATAAAATAAGGAAGGAAAAATACATTTATAGGGCTGTACTGTAAAAAAAATCCACATATACTGAAGCAGCTCGAACCTGTACCATTTAGGGTACCTGGTTGGCTCGGTCAATACAGCATGTGACTCTTAATCTCAGGGTCATGAGTTCAAGCTCCACATTCGTCATGGAGCCTACTTAAAAAAAAAAAAAAAAAAAAAATGCCCACTTGGGGTGCCTGGCCGGCTCAGTCAGAAGAGCAGATGGCTCTTGATCTTAGGGTTGTGAGTTCAAGCCCCATGCTGGGTACAGAAAGTACTAAAGAAAAAGAAAAATAAACTTTAAAAACAAACAGAGGCACCTGGGTGGCTCACTAGGTTAAGCGTCCAAATCTTGATTTCAGCTCAGGTTATAATCTCACAGGTTTGTGGGTTCAAGCCACACATCAGGCTCTGTGCTGACAGCACTCAGAGTCTGCTTGGGATTCTCTCTCCATCTCCCTCTGCCTTTCCTGCACATACATGCTCTCTCTCTGAAAATAAATAAATTTAAAACAAACAAAAAACCTGTGCTATTCAAGGGTCAGCTGTACTATGAAGAACTTTATGCCGACAAATTTGAAAATTTAGATAAAATGTAAAATTCCTAGAAAAACTACAACTCTTATGGGGGGAAGCATGGCAAGACGACCTCAAGAAAAGAAAATAAAATCAGAATGGTCCCAATACCATCCAAAAACATCAATCAAAAATCTTCCCACAAGGAAAATTCTAGGCTCAGATGGCTTCACTGATGAATTATACCATTCAAATAAGAAATAATTCCAATCTTACAAATTTTCTAAAGAACAGATCAAAAAGATATACATACTCTCCAACTAATTTGTATGAGGCTCACATTCGATATGAAAAAAATCAATCTCTCTTTATAAACATTGATAGAGCATTTGCAATCTATTAAAATTAAACTACAAAAAACCTTAGAGTTAAGTATAATTAATGGGGAAACACTGAAAGCTTCCCCTTTGAAATCAAGATGACTGCTATCAGCACATCTATTCAACATTAGACTGGAGATTCTAGGGCAAGAAGAAATTAAAAAGAAAAGGATTGGGAAAATTTCACAAAATTGTCACTACTAGTGGATATTACTGTGTAACTAAGGAAATCCAAAAGAATCAACAGAAATCATTAGAGGTAAACAAGATGCTAGGCACAAAATTAACACAGAAAACCAATTATATTTCTATACTATCAACATTCAGAAAATTAATTTTTTCTTAGAAAGATACCAGTAACAAGAGCATCAAAATTATTAAATAAAGAAAAGCATCTAACAAAATACATCAAGATTTCTTCCCAGAAAATAAAAAAACCTTAATTAAAGGGGCACCTGGGTGGCTCAGTCAGTTAAGCATCTGACTCTTGGTTTTGGCTCAGGTCATGATCTCATGGTTTCATAAGTACAAGTCCCGCATCAGCCTCTGCACTGACAGTGTGGAGGCTGCTTGGGATTCTATCTCCCTCTGTCTGCTTCTCCCCCACTCACGCTGTCTCTGTCTCTCTCAAAAATGAATTTTAAAAAAAAGGTTTTTAAACATTAAAGATCTAAATAAATGGAGAAATAGACCATGTTCATGGACTGAAAGATTCACTATTGTAAAAATATAGTTTCTCCCCCTAAATAATCTACAGATTCAATACAATCCCCACCGATACGCTTTTTACATGGAATTTGACAAGCAGATCTTAAAATACGCATGAAAGTGCAAAGAACTTAAAATAGTCAAGACACTTAAAGGTGGGAAGATTTGTTCTTTCAAATAAAGCAACTATAATTGAGACTGTTTGCGATGGGCATGGGAATAGACACAACAGAAAGCCCAGAAACAGCCCTGATTTCTAACAAAAGTAGCACTGCAAAGAAAATAATATGGAAAAGTGTCTATGTAAATAATAAGAAAAAAAATAAATTGACCCTCACTTCAGTCTGATACACAAAAAGTCAACTAAAGTTTTATGAAAGACAAGAAAACTACAAAAATTTTAGCATATAGGAGAATGTCTTCATGACATGGATGGGAAAAAAGTCTTAAACAGGAAAACAAAGAGCATTACCTATAAAGAAAAACATTAATACATTTGACTGTCTTTATTCTTGTTAATGTTTTAATTATTTTTGACAGAGCACAAGGGAGGGCAGAGAGATGGGGACATTAGATCTGAAGTGTGCTCTGTGCTGACAGCAGCGAACCTGACGTGGGGCCTGAACTCACTAACCATGAAATCATGCCCTAAGCCTGAGTCAAGTGCTCAACCAACAGAGCCACCCAGGTCCCCCACATTTGACTATCTTTAATTAAGAACTCATTTATTGGGGTGGCTGGGTGGCTCAGTTAAGCATCCGACTCTTGACTTCAGTTCAGGCCATGATCTCATGGTTAGTGAGGTCGAGCCCCACATCAGGCTCGGAGCTGACAGTGTGGAGCCTGTTTGGGATTCTCTCTCTCTCTCTCTCTCTCTCTCTCTCTCTCTCTGCCCCCTCCCACTTGTGCATGCCCTTTCTCCCTCTCTCTCAAAATAAATAAACTTAAAAAAATAACCTCATTTATCAAAAAGCACTCTAAACAGTGAAAAGCCAAGTCTAAACCAGGAAAAGATACCTGCTTCCCATATGCTGAAAAAGATTCATATCCAGAAAAGAGAAAAAGCATATACATATATAATTACAGTTATAGTTATAAATCAATAAGGAAAAAGACAAAATATCCAAGATAAAAATAAGACACCACCTCACCCCCAAAAAAGGGACACACGTATGAGAAGATGTCACCAGTAATCAGGGCAATGCAAATTAAAAGTACTATGCAATTATCATTAACATCCCCACCAGACTGGCAGAAATTAAATCCCAAGTGTTGGTGAGAATGAGGAACAATGGGAATTATCATATGCTCTTGGTAGAAATGTCAATCAGGCATGCAAGAAGTATGGGCATGGGAATAGACACAACAGTATCTATTAGACAGCAGTATCTGCAAAAGATGGAGTTGTACATATCCTATATCCCAGCAATTTTATCTATACCCACATACATACATACATAAACACACACACACACACACACACCTGGAGAAACATGTGTAAGAATGTTCATAGTGAATTGTTTATAACAGAAAAAAAAGTTATCCAAATATCCACATTAAAATGGTTCAATTGTGGGGCGCCTGGGTGGCTCAGTTGGTTATGCATCCAACTTCAGCTAGGTCATGATCTTGCAGTTCATGAGTTCGAGCCCCACATTGGGCTCTGTGCTGACAGCCTAGAGTCTGGAAGCCTGCTTTGGATTCTGTGACTCCCTCTCTCTGCCATACCCAACTTGCATTCTCTCTTTCTCTCTCAAAAATAAATATTAAAAAAAAGGTTTTTTTAATGGCTCAATTGTAATACTGTCACACAATCACATGCCATACAGCACAAAAAACAAACAAGAGATATGTACAACCACATAGATAATTTGGTTACATTTTTAAAAAGTTCAAAAAAATATAAAACTAAATCCTACTGTTAAAGGATACATGCTTATATGCTAAAACTATAAAGAAAAATCAAGTAAGTAATTACCAAAAAGTCAGGATACTGTTAAGTCAGCAAAGGGGATGGAAAGAAGATCTATCACAAAGAAGGAATATATATGGAACTTCTGGGGGCTGATGCTATTCTATCTCTTAACCTAGCTGGTGGTTACAATGGTGTTCATTTTGTTATTTATTGCCTTTACATTTGTTATCTGTGTTCATAAGGAAAGGCTTAGAATATACATATATCAATACCTTTGCATATAACATCCAGAAAATTACCCAAGAAACTAATAACAGTTGCCTGCAGGGAAGACATGTCTAAGAGGGATTAAAGGACAGGAAGGGTAGTGGTAGTGTCCACATTACTGTTCTTCAACTACTTGACCTACAGGTAAAGCATGGGAGATTTAACTATGACAAGAAGATATGTTATTAGCCTTGACAATGTCAAAGTATAAGTATAAATGACACTAAGTGAGAGTTAAGAGTGGGTTAAAAAATGGGAAAGGATGGGGCGCCTGGGTGGCTCAGTCGGTTGAGCGCCCGACTTCGGCTAAGGTCATGATCTCGCAGTCTGTGAGTTCGAGCCCCGCATCGGGCTCTGTGCTGACCGCTCGGAGCCTGGAGCCTGTTTCAGATTCTGTGTCTCCCTCTCTCTCTGACCCTCCCCCGTTCATGCTCTGTCTCTCTCTCTCTCTCTCTCTCTCTCTCTCTCTCTCTCTCTCAAAAATAAATAAACTTTAAAAAAAATAAAAAAAATAAAAAAAAAAATAAAAAATGGGAAAGGAAGAGATAGGCTCACTGATAGTTATACCTTCCAAAGTGGAGAGTTAACCAAAAAAATAGATATTTTAGTGTTATGTAAACTGTAAAGGTAACAAAGGAACAATTTGTTCCTTTTATAATATTCAACATTATAAAAATAATGACATAACTACCAAAAATCAGAAGGGGGGAAGAGGGATTTATGGAGCAGTACAGATTACCCAAATCTTCATTTATCACAGCAGGAAGTTAACAGATAACATGTATAGTTGAAAAACCAAAGATGAACCATATTATTTAGAAATGTAAGTGACCACTTAAAAAGCTAAAAAACAGAAACAACAAAAGGGCATGGAGCAGCAGCTGCATTTCATTGTTAGACATTAGATATTTGATTTTCAAGCATGGATACATATCGCCTTGATTAAAAAAGAAAAAAAATAATTTTCTACTTAGAACATATACATCTAAGGACATAAGAACATTTATTTTACCAAGTACAAAATAAGAGAATACTGAATCTATAAATGCTAAAATGGCCAAAATTCAGATATATTAATGTAGAGAGAACAGAGGAATGCAACTACTGAGATTATTGGATCAGAAGATGAAAATGAATACATCCACCACTCAATAAATGACCATTTATGAAAAATCCAACCTAAGGGGCACCTGGGTGGCTCAGTTGGTTAAGGGCCCTGACTCGGTTTAAGCTCAGGTCATGACCTCGTGGTTTCTTGAGTTCAAGCCCCCCACCAGCCAAGGCAGGCTCTGCACTGACAGTGCAGAACCTGCTTGTAATTCTCTCTCTGCCCCTCCCCCGCTTGTGCAGGTGCTCTCACACTCTGTCTCTCAAAATAAATAAATAAACTTAAATAAACAAATAAATTAATAATAAAAATAAAAATTCAAGCTAAGTTCTATGCCATGGAAGAGGATAGAGGGGAAAACTACATAAGATCTCTCCACTTCTATTCTGTGGTACCCTCCAATTCATCATCCACAGGTCTGTAGTGTTATCTCTTTAAAATACATATCTTATTATATACTCTGAAAAACTGGTCACTAAAAGTGAGCTGGTAAAGCAGGCTCTGAACATTTTTGGAGAACTGATGGGAAGTCTGTCACAAGAAGTTGCCTTCCTTAGGTAGGCAGGTAACAAGTTACTAAGAAAAATGAGTAAGCAAAAAAAGGGTTAAGACAGACCTACAAACTGAAAGAATACTCAATAATCTAGACTTGAAGCTAGCTATGGAAATGTATCTTGAAACACATTTAAAAGAATGTATCAAAAGGGTGAGAGGCCCAGATTATATGACGCAGAACAAAAGAGAAAAATAGTGATATATATGACACAGAACAAAAGAGAAAACTAGTGAAATAAATAAAGCCACAAAGGATTTGTGGAGATAATGAGGCTTGAAAGAGATAATGAGAACACCCTGGTATTGTAAGGGCAAGAATGAACTCCAAGTGCACTGCTTTCACATATTCAAGTAGAATTTGTGCAGGGAACAATAAGCTGATCAGATATAGTAATTAAATAGGAGAAATAGCCCTGAAAGAAGATAGCTAAAATAAGGTATCTCAAATATTTTCTATTTCAATGACAAGACTTAGTACACAACTTAATCCAAAATTCTTAACAACAAACAGGCAAGTACATAATCTCCCAGTGGCAAAATAATAACTATAGGGCACCTGGGTGGCTCAGTCGGTTAAGAGTCCAACTCTTGATTTCGGCTCAGCTCATGTTGAACCCCGCGTTGAGCTGACAGTACTGGATTCTTGGGATTCTCTCTCTTTCCCCCTCTCTCTGCCCCTCTCGCTCAAGCATGCGAGCTCTCTCTCAAAATAAACATTAAAAAAAATTTTTTAAATAATGTTATACAGACTGAAGAAGAAAAAAGAACAAGAAGCAACCCTTTAAATGTTGGCAATTGTTTCTGATCTCTAGCATTATGATACAGGGAAGATTATATCTAGGAATGGAGATTAAAGTATGAATCAAACTGTTCAATGCACCTAACTCCACTGGAGTCCTTATATTGCCTCTCATTTTTTATAATTAGCAATTTTCAGGAAGAAGTTCTAATGACCCAAGAGAATTAGAATTGCTAGATCTCACCAGATTTAACATATTAGTTTTTCCCATCTTAATGGGAAGTAGAAAGAATTATCACTATACAGACAAGGAAGAACCAAATAGCAGTTTTATAAGATTTTGAACTCAGCTCATTAGCATGGGAAAGACAGGTGGAAATGATTATCCATCCATAGAGAACTCACCTTCCAGAAAAGCAAATTCATCCACGGCTTCTATTGCATTATCTGAAACACAATGTAAAGGGACACCTGACTAACTCTGGTCATTTGGACACCAACCTCTTAAAAAAAAACTACAACCCACATAGTGAAGGGCGTGAGGCTTTATGCAAATGAGGGCATTTATAAAATTTGTCCCCTGCTTTTGTGAATCCATTCTACTCCACCACTAAATCTTACATATCAGCTGCCTCTCTATAAGAGTAGAAAACCCTAGGTAAACACTGTTCGGTAAGGGGAAACCCTTTGCTCTGAAAGTCATCAAAGAAGAGTCTGGCAAAATGAAGGGAAAGTGGAATTAAGGTACACAAAAGTTTACACATGTACAAGGGTTGCCAACTAAAAAGAAACAAATCACACCCCCAGTTTCTATGGGAAAAAGAAGTGTCAAGTCTGATTCAACATAGCAGACAGCATAAAGGGGTATAATCAGCTTTAGCAACACATGGACTCCTTTCATTCCCTACCCCACCACCTATACAGCCACCCAAAGCACTGGGGCTCTAAAGGTAGGACTTTCTATCACTGTGGCAGTCCAAAGGGATGTGGCACCTTTCATCTTACAGAGGTGGCTTCCCCCAGCCCTCCCTTCTTTGCCCCCAGATACCAAATACCACAGTGACACTCTACCCAAATCTCTCCTCTGAAGGGTTTTCCTCTTTCCTTGTTGAGCACAGCAGTAGGCATCTTTTGCAATGGTCTCCACAAATAATTCCTGTGAGGCACAAGGGGAGAGTTGTAGCAATGGGTTCTAGCACAATTCTTGTGAGCTCTTCTATTTGAGTGGTGGGAAGGAGGTGAGGGGTGCTCAGGTGCATGGAAAGGTTCTCAGTCTGGACTTCATGACGATCTGCTCCCATTCCCTCTACCCCAGTAGGACGTGACACGTTCCTGCTCCCTCACTTGTAAATTCTCCAGACTCATTCACTTGAGATTCCCACAAACTGTGTCAGGCATTGTAAAAGCAATTTAAAGTCGTTGCCCGTGCCCTAATGAAGAGGCAGGTGTGTTAACAAACCAATACAACTACTGAAAGTATGTGTCTCTTTCCCCTAGTGTTCCCTCCTAGACTTTTATCTCAGAATCTGGCCCCGGCCCCTCACCTCCGCATTCTTCTTACACCCAGTCCAGAGCCTCTTCCACCCCGGCTTCCCCCTCTCCCCAAGCCTCCCAAGACGCCGCTAAGCCCCGCCCCCAGGAAGGTCCCCCCCCCACGCCACGCCCCTCGCCACGGCCCCGCCCCTCGCCACCTCCCCGCCCCGCAGCCCCGTGTGGCCTTCGCGCTCCCGCCGCACCGCTGCTCGTGCCAGAATGAAGATGGCTTCCTGTCCCGCGAGGGTCACGTCGGGGTCCGCCTTCACCAAGGCCTTCACTCGCGCTAACGGCAACCTCGAGAGACGAGCTCCGGGCACACTCGTCGGGGCCTGCGGCGGCGGGGCCGCTGCCTCCCCACTGGGCCCCTCCTCCTCGCGGGGTGTCCCATTTCCAGCCGCCGCCGCCGCCATCCGGGCCCCAAGCGTGCTGCGCGCGGCCGCCGACTGTGCGCGCGCATGCGACGCCTGCCCCTTTCCCGCGCGCGCCGAAGGCCACGCCCCCTGTGGGCGCGTGGCTCCGCCCCTTACGCGGCTGGAAGCTCCCGGGACTCCCGGCTGGGCGTGGCGGCTCTCCCTGCGCCGTCGCCGCTCCGCTACCGCGCTACGGACCGTGGACTCTTTTCCCGGTACCGGTGAACCTGTGGGGCCTAGTTGGGCCCAGGCACCGTCCCTTACTGGTCTAATGTGGTTGGGCCCGGCTAGTGCGGGGGAGGAGCATCCTTGGTCTGGAGAAACCCAGACCTGGCCCGCAAGAATGTCTCAGTCAAGTGATAAGCAAGTGATAGCCCAAGCTGAGAAGGGCAGATGCCCCTGCGAGGGCTGGGCTTTCCGGAGGGCGCAGTGGACTGGGGAAAAAGGGTACCGAGAAGGGCGCGAAATCTGGACCAGTGTCAAGGAGAACAAAATGCCCTAAAAGGAGGTAGGACCTTGGCAGGCAGAAATGGGAGAGTTTCAGTCCTGACTGGAAACCATAAGAAAAAAGCATAGAGGCTGGAAAGTATGAAGTTGTGGCGATCACAAGCCGTCCACGCTCGTTCAATCGCGAGTTGCACCACAGTGTTGGCTTTCAAAGTTTTTGTTCACAGGCTCTGTTTACACTCTTAGAAGTTACTAAGGATCGCAAAGAGCTTTTGTTTCTGTAGGTTATATTGATACTTATTGTATTCGAAATTAAAGCAGTTTTAGAATATTTAATACATTACACGTTAACACAAACAATGTTTTTCATGACAAGTGAACATTTTTTATGACAAGCACAAAGTGCTTCCAAAAAAAAAAGTTTAATGAGGAAAATCTCTTGAATGTATGGCTTTAATAGAAGACAGTTGGATTCTCCAGCTGCTTCTGTATGTTCACGTTATCACTTTTCACATAGATCTGGAAACTCCTCTGCATCTTCTTGAGAAAATGAGAATGAAAAAGGGCAAATAGCATCTTAGTATTAAGAAAATAGTTTTGACGTCACAGACACCTGCAGAGAGACTCTCAGGACACACACCACCCCCCATTAGTCCCCACACCAAAGTTTGAAATCTGGCATAAAAGATCAGTTCACGTTTGCAATAACAGTTTTAACCTAAGTCTGTTGTTATAATAGCTCACATTTTTTAGCGGTTACTATGTGCATGGTTCAAAGTGCTTTACATTTATGTTTATCGAGTAACGATTTTTGTAATCCCCTTTTTGAAGTAGGTGGTATTTTAACCTTTATTTTACAGTTGAGGAAGTTAAAACACGAAGTGGCTAATTTATCCACTGCAGAATGTAGTCAAACCAAGATACAGTTGAATTAAAGAATATCTAGTTTCTGCATTCATCAATGATGTCGTAAATGCTACATGACTGGATTAGCAGAGGCTCCAATAGAGCAGAGCAAGAGGCTGGGCAAGATTAAAACCTTCAGAAAGGAGTCTCTGGCACTGAAAATTTCACTACAATCTCCTTTAGGATCTCAGCCCAGAGTCCACCTTCAGATTACATTTGTGGACACTCCTGCACAGGGAAAGCTCCACACAAAATTCGTAAAGGCACAGCCAGATTCTTGTGTCCCCTTACAGTGGGACACTCCATGGAGCAATATTCTAACTATGTCAAAGTAGTTAAATACTAATGGCTGCCTAAATTCTGAGTTAACATAATAAATGAATTGACCACTGTGGGGACAGGAATTAGTTCAGACTTCCTGAAGGGTAGAGGCAAATTGGCTTTTGGAGGATTCTCTTTAACCCCTCTTTCTTCCCAGTTTTCTCTGTTATCCATATTTTCCCTACCTTCTTCCACTTCCTCCTCTTCCTTTCCCTTTCTTCCCCTAGTTCCTTCCCCCCCCCACCCCAGTCAGTTGTCCACTTGGCCTAGTTCCATTCTCCTTTCCTTGGCTTTACCATCACAATAAGAAGACGTTTATTTAGACCACACAGCAGTTCATGACTATGAGTGTTGAAAGGCACTGTGTCGTGTTAAAAGGGGAATCGTATTTTACTGTCCTTGAATTTTAGTGGTAAAAGCGCAGAGGAAACAGGAAAACAGGGGTCAAAAAAGCCACACACACACACAAAAAAAAAAGGTTTGCATTTCAACCATATAGGACGAAAGGCTAAAATTATCTTTAAAGGCTACAAGAAGAAAATTAATGCAAAAAGGAAATATTATGTGAACATTTTATGTGATAAACTAATGATTTAAGACAAGTTATCATCTACCCTCCTTGGATAAGAGTTGTATCCATTAGATATATATTTTGTGGAAATACATTTCATTTATGAATTATTTTTTTTTAATAATTTCATATTGGGACACCTGGGTGGCTCAGTCAGTTAAGCATCCAACTTCAGCTCAGGTCATGATCTCACAGTTCATGAGTTCAAGCCCCGCATTGGACTCTGCACTGACAATGCAGAACCTGCTTAGGATTCTCTCTGTCTCTCAAAATAAACTATAAAAATAAAATAATTGCATGTGTGTTGTATGTTGTTAAAACTCAGCTGAGTACATTTTAAAGATCTTACTGGCTTTATTCAGCAACTCATGAATTGGGTAGCATCCAACCTAGCAGATAGAAAGCAGCTCTGAAGATCTGTACAAGGCGAGAGATTTTTACAGACCAAAGTGAACAGGAGTAAGGAAGTTATACTGGACATTTGCTGATTGGTTAAAGCAGGGTTAGTTTCCCTATATGGAGCAGAGAGAAGTCTTAGAGCCAGGTTAGAAAACTTGTGTTCAGCAGGCAAGCATTGATGGGCTTCTAGAAAAGCCCTCCTTTTCTAGAAGAACGGAACATAGAAACTAGTTAAGTTTTGACTTGCTGACATGGGGCTTAGCATGAGCAACTCCATCCTGGACCTAATCTGGTTGCTTTAACATATACATATATGTATTTTACATATATGTATGTGTACACACTTCTGGAGGGTCAAATGTTAAGTAAACCATAGGGAACACAAGGTAAAAAAAAATCCATAGGACTGTTTTAAAGAGAAAGAAAAAAATATCATGAACCTGGCCATAGAAACCTTGGGATGCAGGAATCGCTTAAGCACTTGAAAGTCAACTCATCAGAAAGAGAAAGCATATGGAGAAAAAGAAAAGAAAGAAACAAAAGGAAAAGTGTTTTGGGGCGCCTGGATGGCTCAGTCGGTTGGGCGTCCGACTTCGGCTCCAGTCATGATCTCGCAGTCCGTGAGTTCGAGCCCTGCATCGGGCTCTGTGCTGACAGCTCAAGCCTGGAGCCTGTGTCTCCCTCTCTCTCTGCCTCTCCACCACTCACACTCTGTCAAAGATGAATAAATGTTAAAAAAAAAATTTTAAGTGTTTTAAATCTTTAAAAGATACAAAGGAATAGTTTACTCTTAATTCAGTATTTAAAGATATTGTTTAGGCAGTGTTCCCAATCCTTCCCTTCTAACTTTGATTGAAATGATAATAATTTGGAGGGGAGTTAAGGTGGTGGATCAGCATGGAGACCCTGAGCTTGTCTCATCCCTGAAATGCAGCTAGATCAGCACTAAACCATTTTGAACACATAGGAAATTGATCTGAGGATTAACACAAACATCTGCATAATTTGAGCCACGGAACTTCACAAGTGCACAGTTCTGAGAGGTGAACTGGGGAAGAGAAAAGCCGTGGAGGGTAGGGAGCTGTTTTGTGGAGAGAGGAGAGAGGAAGAGAAAGGAAAACTTCCAAACTCTTTCAATGAAGCCAGCAGTACCTTGATTCCAAAACCAAAGACCCTACTAAAAAGGAGAACTACAGACCAATTTCCCTGATGAATATGAATACAAAAATCCTCAACAAGATACTAGCCAACCAGATCCAACAACACATTAAAAGAATTATTCTTTTAATAATTTTATAATTTTAATAATCCCACCATGACCAAGTGGGATTTATACCTGGGATGCAGGACTGGTTCAATATCTGCAAAACAATCAGTGTGATACATCACATCAATAAAAGAAAGGACAAGAACCACATGATCCTCTCAATAGATGCAGAGAAAGCATTTGACAAAATACAGCATTCTTTTTTGATAAAAACCCTCAAGGAAGTAGGGATAGAAGGATCATACCTCAAGATCATAAAAGCCATATATGAAAGACCCAACACTAATATCCTCAATGGGGAAAAACTGAGAGCTTTCCCCCTAAGGTTAGGAACAAGACAGGTATGTCCACTCTCGCCACTGTTATTCAACATAGTACTGAAAGTCTTAGCCTCAGCAATCAGACAACACAAAGGAATAAAAAGCATCCAAATCGACCAGGAGGAAGTCAAACTTTCACTCTTCACAGGTGACATGATACTCTACATGAAAAACCCAAAAGAGTCCACCAAAAAACAGCTAGAACTGATCCATGAATTCAGCAGTCACAGGATATAAAACCAATGCACAGAAATCAGTTACATTCCTATATACCAATAATGAAGCAACAGAAAGAGAAATCAAGGAATTGATCCCATTTACAATTGCACCAAAACCCATAAAATACCTAGGAATAAATCTAACCAAAGAGGTGAAAAGTCTATACGCTGAAAACTATAGAAAGGTTATGAAAGAAATTGAAGAAGGCACTCACACACACACACACACACACACACACACACACACACACAAAAAAAAAACACCTGGAAAAATGTTCCATGCTCCTGGATAGGAAGAACAAATATTATTAAAATGTCAATACTACCCAAAGCAAGCAAACTACATAGTCAATGCAATCCCTATCAAAATAACACAAGCATTCTTCACAGAGCTAGAACAAACAATCCTGAAATTTGTATGGAACCAGAAAAGACCCTGAATACCCAAAGCAATCTTGAAAAAGAAAACCAAATCTGGAGGCATCACAATCCCAGACCTCAAGCTGTATTACAAAGCTGTAATCATCAAGACAGTAGGGTACTGGCACAAAAAACAAAACAAACAAAAAAAAAAAAACCACTCAGATCAATGGAACAGAATAGAGAATCCAGAAATGGACCCACAAATGTATGGCCAACTAATCTTTGACAAAGCAGGAAAGAATATCCAATGGAATAAAGACAGTCTCTTCAGCAAGTGGTGCTGGGAAAACTGGACAGCAACATGCAGAAAAATGAACCTGGACCACTTTCTTACACCACACACAAAAATAAACTCAAAATGGATGAAAGACCTCAATGTAAGACAGGAAGCCATCAAAATCCTTGAGCAGAAAGCAGGCAAAAACCTCTTTGACCTTGGCTGCAGCAATTTCTTACTCAACATGTCTCTGGAGGCAAGGGAAACAAAAGCAAAAATGAACTATTGGGTCCTCATAAAAATAAAAAACTTCTGCACAGAGAAGGAAATAATCAGCAAAACTAAAGGCAATTGACAGAATGGGAGAAGATATTTGCAAACAACATATCATATAAAGGGTTAGTATCCAAAATCTATGAACTTATCAAACTCAACACCCAGTAAACAAATAACCCAGTGAAAAAATGGGCAAAAGACATGAACAGACATTTTTCCAAAGACATCCAGATGGCTAACAGACACATAGAAAAGTGTTCAACATTGGTCATCATCAGGGAAATACAAATCAAAACCACAATGAGATACCACCTCACACCTGTCAGAATGGCTAAACTTAACAATTCAGGCAACAACAGATGTTGGCAAGGAAGCAGTGAAAGAAGAACCCTTTTGCATTGCTGGTGGGAATGCAAACTGGTTTAGCCACTCTGGAAAACAGTATGGAGGTTCCTCAAAAAATTAAAACCCTACCCTATGACCCAGCAATTGCACCACTAGGTATTTATCCAAAGGATACAGGAGTGCTGATTCGAAGAGGCACATGCACACCAATATTTATAGCAGCACTATTAACAACAGCTTGGAAAGAGTATGGAAAGAGCCCAAATGTCCATCAACTTATGAATGGATAAAGAAGATGTGATGTATGTGTACACACACACACACACACACACACACACACACATAAATACACAATGGAATATTACTCGGCGATGAAAAAGAATGAAATCTTGTCATTTACAACAACGTGGATGGAACTAGAGTGCATAATGCTAAGCCAGGTAAGTCAGTCAGAGAAAGACAAATATTATATGATTTCATTCATATGTGGAATTCAAGATACAAAACAGATGAACATTGGGGCACCTGGGTGGCTCAGTCGGTTAAGCGTCCAGCTTCAGCTCAGGTCATGATCTCGCAGTCCATGAGTTCGAGCCCCACGTCAGGCTCTGTGCTGAAAGTTCGGAGCCTGGAGCTGCTTTGGATTCTGTGTCTCCCTCTCTCTCTGCTCCTCCCCCACTCACACTCTTTCTCTCTCTCAAAAATAAATAAACATTAAAAAAATAAAAACAAAAACAAAACAAAACAAGGAAATGATAAAAACTCAATGCTGTCTACAAAACTTTCCATATTTAGGTTCTTCTAACCTTTCTAGTCCCATTTCATCTGTGTGCTCAAGCCATACAGATTTTGTTTCCAGTCTATAGCAATTCTGCCATGAAAGTTTTTCTCATCTTCCTTCAAATTGCAAAAGTCTTCCCCTATCAACTCATCTTCCCACAGAAGAGGTTAAGTTACACATACCACTGAACACCTGTCCTTCATAGTATTGATCACAGGTTGCAATTCTGCATTTACCTATGCGATTATTTGATCAACATTTGACTTCTCTCTTCCCCCCATCCTCCACAATAAGCTCCTTTAAGGGAGTGTCTCTGTCTACTTTTGTTCATTGAGTCTGTGGTACAGTACCTAGCACTTAGTGGGTGCTTAATAAATATTTAGTGAATGAATGAATCATTAACTGTGGCTCATCTGGAATTGCCAGCCCCTAAGAAAGCATGTCAGAACCTGGAGAAAGAATTGTTATTTGGAAATGTCTACCAAAGGTAGTAGTACTATTGACTCTCGAACAGCACGGGGGTTAGAGGCACCGATCCCCCTGTGCAGTTGAAAATCCATACAAGCAGCACCTTACACAACTATGCTAAGCTTGCAACCTGCATCTATAAGGTTTGCCTCCACTATACTAAACATTGTGAACCCATGTGCCTTCCTGGGCCAAGATGATAATACACATCAGAGCCCAGCAATCTGTGGTCTGTGGGCCAAGTCCAGCCTGCCACCTCTTTTGTGAATAAGGCCATGTGTTTATGTATTTTCTATGTAACTTAAAGGTGACTCTAGCAAAGATTTATCATTATGGAAAGAAAAGCACTATGTCTCAGGATTGCTCTTACTGCCATTTACACTATTCTTGTGTAATCATGTGACCAGGAAGAAATAATCAGTGACCCAATTAATAAATCAATAAGTAGTAATTAAGATGAAAATTATCTACAAATGAGAAAATAAGTAATTTGACCTAGTACAAAGATGGGACAAACAGTGTCTGATAAGAAGTTCCCCCAAATATATATTTTGAATGAAGTAAGATAAGGTAAAAATACAAGAACAGAAAATACCTATTTGGTTATTGAGGAATTTGGTGAGGTGAGGCCTCCCTCAAGTACGTGTAAGTTAAAGAAATAAAGTTATCCTTTATTTGTAGAGAATTAAACCCTACAACTACACAAAACAGATCAGAACAGATATAAAGTCATCTTAAGGAAAAAGAGTAAGTCTGAAAGTTTAAGCAAAGAAAAAGATTTAAAGGGTCATCAAAGCAGGACTGGTTGGCAATGAAAGCATAGAAAAAGGGGCATCATGATGGCAAACATCAGCAGAGCTCTTTTAAGAAATGCCCATTAGAGATGGCCTCTCAGCTAATGGTTGTAAATATTCTGGTGCCATAGGTATGGCCATACCTACAGTAAAAAATGACCGTGTCAGGCTTTCTCGGCTTAATGCCACTATAAATTTCAATCATCTAACTTGTTCCCCTCATTTGGATTCCATGCTCACGAAGCAACCTGCTGATAATTTGCCTTCCTCAGAGGTCTGTCTTCAGTGAAAGAACCTGCCAGCCATGTGGAGACAAATATTCCAGACACAGAAGTGGTTCTAATCCTCTTGTGAATTGATAAGTAGACATTCTGGTTTCATGCATCAGCTCTGAGCTTAATTAAAAAGAGAACAATGAGGTGGATCCACACTCAGTGTGTTGACAGATCCAGTTTCTAAACCAGTGGGGTGTGGACCAGACCCTTGACAGAGGGAATGCCACCCTGTGAGGTATCTTGGGAGATGACCAAATACTCACCCTCTTATATCCCTGCATTGCCTTTGCAATGAAATTCCTCTAAGATTTGTATCTGTCTGGTGACTCTGAGAGCATTGATTTATAGGGAAGGAACCAGATGTGGATTGGCAGATCTCTGATCCTGATTAGAGAAAGGATACTAGAGTGAATTCAGAGCAAAAACGACCCTTTTCACTAACCAGCTAAAGCAACTCCTAATGTAATTGGTGCCTGAACATGTTATTTGATTTTTTAGTTAATTTTGATCAACAAAATGCCATTTGTATCTCTGGGTTGTAATTATTAAGTATCTTTTCATATCTGTCAATTTTCTCCACTATAAAATGAGGATAATAACACTTCTTATTGATTTACTAATCATTCATTCAACAAATATTTATTGAGTGCCCACTATGTGAGAGGCACCATGCCAGGCACTGGTGATATTGGGGAAATAGAGATGGAACTGGGGAAATTGGCTTCTGACGGGGCAGACATAATTTAAATCAGTTGTGTTGGTCTGATTAGGCTGCCATAACAAAATACCATAGATTAGGTGGCTTAAACAACAGAAATTTATTTCTCACAGTTCTGGAGGCTGTGAAGTCCAAAATCAAGATGTTGGTTGATTTGTTTCCTACTGAGAGCTCTCTTCTGGGCCTATAGACAGCAACCTTTTCGCTGTGTGTGCACATTACCTCTTATTTGTGCGTGCACAGAGAGGGAGAGCTCTTTGGTGTTTAGTCTTATAAGGACACTAATCCTATTGGATCAGGGCCCCACTCTTATGACTTCCTTTCACCTTAATTACTTCTGTTAAAGACCCCGTCTCCAAATATAGTCACCTCTATAAAGATTCTATATCCAAATAAGGTCATATTTTGAGATACTAGGGGTTAGGACTTCAACATATAAATTTGGGAGGACACACATTATTAATACCAACTGAATCCACCGCAGCTACACCTTGATTTCAGATGTCTAGCCTCCAGACCCAGTCTATGGCACTTTGTTATGGCAGCCCTAGCAAACGAATACACTAGTGTTCTAGGGTCCAACCTTAGTATCAATATCCTCTCCATCAATTTACTCAAGTAAACAACACTCCTTAAGGCCTGCCCTGATATACCAGGACTCTCAAAGTCCTCATGTGGATCAGCCTTTCTCTCCACCATGGCTGTCCCTTCGTTGTTAATGCACTCCCCTTACTGTCCATATGACTACCATCTCCTTGGCAACTAGGGATTAAATGAGTGAGACTCAAAGTTTTGAAAATATAATGAAATCTTGGATTTTTTTCTTGCTTTTATTTCCTTTTTTTTCTTGTTTTGTTGCTGTCAAATGATCCTGTATTGAAATATTCTCCTTTGTAGTTCTTAACTAGCTAGGCATTCCACTGAACCACTATTGATGTCATCTATGATGTCATGAGGGTGGCAGACATCAACATTATAGCCCACAGACTGGGTGGTCCCCAGAATCTCTTTAATGTTTCCAGAGAGTTCTCTGGCTAAAAATCGGTGCCGCATCTACCAGGCAATGTTGACAATCTCATCAAAAGTGATATTTCCACTGTGTTTAATGTTTTTCTGCTTCTTTCTGTCTCTTGGAAGTTCCTTGAGGACTTTGATAATCAGGGCAGAAGCAGGAGATACCACTTCAGTCTGGAGCTGTCTGTTCCGAAAGATCAGTTTCACTGTAATCCTCAGACCCTGCCAATCACCAGTTGCTTTGGCAATATCATCACCAATCTTTTTTGGAGACAGACGCAATGGGACAATCTTTGGGGCCAGGACAGATGTGGCGCCCACTTCGCCATTGGTGCACCTCAGGTATACAACTTTGATTGCATTGGGGTTGAACTTAGGCAGCATGGTGGAAGCCACTGGTGTAGGATACACCTAGATTCAGGACAAGCAAAGACTGTTGCACCCTCACCTCCTCTGAGCCAAAAGTCAAAAGTGCTTTTCTTTGTTTCTGAAACTAAGATAGTACCAGGGAAGAATGGAAAGGAAAGCTTACTATAAAAAATCACTAACTCTAATGGGGATTGACTATTAAGGAGTAAAGAGAAACCTAGGGGTGCCTGGGTGGCTTTGTCGGTTAAGCCTCCAACTCTTGATCTCAGTTCAGGTCTTGATCTCAGGATCGAAAGTTCAAGCCCCACACTGGGCTCTGCACTGGGCATGAAGCCTACTTTAAAAAAAGAAAAAAAAAAAAAGGAAAGTGTAAAGAATAGATGAATTGCATGTATAGGGAGGAGTCACTACCCCCAGGGCTAGATAAAAAAAACCCAAGGGTGGAACGAACATGGGACACCACCCTTACCACTGGACCTGAAATTGAAACCTTGTTGGACAGGGTGCAGACCTATGACTCAATGAGCAGTGAAGTCATTGACGTGTCTGCTGGAAAGACTTGCTGGCAATTCACCTTTTGGGTGCTTTGGGAAGATGCCTTTGAAGAAGTGTTGCACACTGCCCCGCCACTGTGTGCTACAAAAGCCTCCTCCAAAAAAAGCTCATAGGAACCAGGAAATGCCCCCTTTTTCCTCTAGTTCCCTCTACTGATGAAGCATAACATCATATCATCTGGCTAAGGAGGAACGTGCCAACATCACCATCAAGTAGTGAAGGTGGATTTGGAGCTGAGAGGCAACAGACTAATAACAGCACATTAACCCTGGTTAGATCGAATCCCATGCCTATGCTATGCTGACACTCATGCAGTTGTGTGTGAATAGAGAAAACAGTATCAATAACAAAAACCAAACTGGTCTCACTAGTCTTGTCAGTCTCAAGTGGGTGTCAGGGCAGCCAGCAATCCTACCACATTTCCCTGGCCTGCTCCCTCACATCCTCAGCCAGATGATGATTCCTCACTCTCACCTCCTCAAACTTGTATCACCTTCTCACCATACACTCACTGTGCCACTGACCTCACTTCCTGTTTCATGGAGAAAATAGAAATACTGAGAAGAGAGCTTCTGCCAACTCACCACCACACCTACACACCGGGTAGCACCTGTACCCACATAGTCTGCCTTCCTACCTGCTACCAGGCTGAGATGCCCATGCCCCTCTCCATGGCCAGCCCCACAACCTCTCTCTGTTAGATTCCCATCCCTTCTTTCCTACTCAAGGAAATTGCTCTCGCTCCTACAACATCAACTTTTCCTCCCTCTGCTGAACCATTCCTTTCAGCATACACTTAAAAAAAGGCAACTCTTCACCCCACACACCCCTCCAACTTCTGCCTCGTTTCTTTGCTCTTATTTACAGCAAAAGTCTTTTTAAAACTTAGTCTATATTCATTGTCTCCAATTTTTGTCTTCTCAGTCCCTCTTGCACTTACTCCAATGAGGTATTTATTGCCACCAGTCCACTGCAAGAATTTTCAAGACCACCAGTGACCAAGGGCACCCCTGCTGTGCAGAGCCCTGGAAAAGCATTTTGTCGGGGTCCTTGTCTACCTAAACAATTTGACTTTAAAATGTATTTCAAAATTTATTGGCTCATGTGAGATGTTGACATCAATCAATGAAGATTTAGAATCATCAGTAGCAAAGAGGCATTTACATATTTGTTTACTGTTCTATCACTACATGTGAAGATTCTTCATAGAGTCCAGGCACCAAGTGGTTCTGTTCAGATGCAGGAAACATCTCTTTGTGCTCTTTTGGCTAATGTTCTATCTCTCCCAGCAAGAAAAAGACAGCAACACTGTTACTGCTCACAGTGTCATGCTTTGAAACCTGTTTGTATTGAAACAAGATGGTTTGGGATTTGGGCTGTTTGTTTTTCTTTTGTGCCTCTGCAGTTCTCTGATACCATTTATTTAATGCTGATTGCCTCATTACTTATGACGTTGCATCATCCATCATGGCAGCTGTGCATGCTGGCTTCCAACCACTCTATCAAAGGCTATTTCTATGCTTCATTGATGAAGACCAAGTATTGCAAGCCTTACCCAGAAAATGCAGGAAAATATGAATGATAATCCATTTTCTGATTATGTTAAATTTTCTGATTGGAATTTTACAATATTAACATAGAACGACGTGTCTTCAAACCACGTATTCTCTTTAATTCCTCAGACCATAATCACTGCGTGTTTAGAAGCCAGGGTTGCCTGTACTCCTGCTTCCACGTACCACTACCAACAGGGAGGAAAGGCAGGGAGACATGGAAAGAGCAAGAAAAACAGTCTCGTTCACATAAGGAATGTCCATTCCTTTTTGGGGGTCACCATACAGCCAGCCTTCTGGAGTCCCCACCCAAATAAGCACTCCTTAGCCAGTTCGAGAAGCAACAGAAGTCAGGGTATGGGGCCAGTGCTCTATAGCAGCATCCTGCGGCGGAGAGGGCAAGAATGGCTGCAGCTTGCAGGCTGGCCAGGGCACATTTGCTTAGACAGAAGCCTGGGGGAGCTCCGCTCAGACTTGCACAGGCCCCCAGTGTTCCAGCAACACATGTGAAGGAGGCAGGCTTCCAGAGATGAACACTGGGCCCCCTGCCCTGTCTTGGCTGATGATAGGGGCAGGAGGGGGGCAGGTGAAGAGACAGCTGGTTACATATTAATTCTAGAAAAGCCCAAATGTGATGTTTCTTCACCTTGTTGCACTCGCTAATTTTAGGCTTCTTCCCAGCTCTGCCCACCACCATCCCCTCTCCTATACTCAGACGTCTTGAGTTTACTACCCTTCATTTTAATACCTAATACATTTCTTTATTTAAACCTTTTCCTATGGAGAAATTCAGATAAATGTAGAAGCAGATGGAAGAGTACAGTGAACGCCCTCCCCCCCCCCACCCCACCCCCGCCATGTGCCCTTCATCAAAGCTCAGTACCATCAGCTCAGAGTCAATCTTATTCTGGCCAAACTCCCACCTATATCTCCCCTCCTATATTGAGGCAAGCCCAAGTTTGATTTCATCAATAAATATTTCAGTGTATGTCTCTTAAAAATGATCCTTTAAAAAAATATGACCTCGATGTTCTTACCACATCTAGATTTTAGAAAACACCTTAACATCATCAAATATGCAGCCAGTGTTCTCATTTCCATATCTACTAAGTACCACTCATGGTGCTTTGGGAAGGGCACTGGCAGAAGCACAATCTGTGACAGGACAGCAGTGGACCTGGCCGTGGCCCAGACCACGTGGGTGCCAAAGGTTTGAATGGGGGAGGAAATGGTGAGAGATGTCACATGAGGACCATAGGCGAGTATCGAGCAGAGGGAGATGGAATTCTCCCCCATTCCTTCCCAGCCCAATGGACAGGGGGGTGGTGGGGGACTCGAGGAAAAAAGGGTTGTGAGAGAATAACCAAGTGAATTTTTCTCCTTGAATGCTGGGTAGTTTTTATTATCAGTGAAGAGAAGTGTGTAAGTGTCATCTTGGCAGGTTCGGAGGATAAAACTGAATTTCCTCAGGAGGTAACCAATGTGCTGGGGAGGAGACAGGGCAGAAAGAAGTGTTGGATTTGGTTAGTGAATAAGTGTCGAGACCTAACACTGCCCCTTTGGAGAGGGAGACATAAAGGGAAAAGCATGTAGACTTTGTCCTCGCACCAACCTAGGCTTAGAGGTGTGCCAGTTACCAGCTGTGTGACCTGGAGCAACTACTTAACCTTTCTGAGGCTATTCCCTCATCTTAGAACATAAAAGGCCCGTAAAGGAATAGATCCAGGAACACATGTGAAATGCCTCATCAACCCTTAGCCAGGGAGAGCACAGCCACCTGTCGGTTCTTCCCCATCCTCTGTCTTTTTTTCCGTTGATGTCTAGATGCAGTCACACAGGTAGCTAAGGAGGCCAGGCTCTGAGAGGGCTCACTATGACAGAGATTCTCATGTCTTTGTCTACCAGGCCGTGTGGTCCAGATGGCTTTCACACGGGTGGGAACTCCGGCCTTTCTCCTCCACTCAAGAAAACCTTCCAGAATGCAAGCGAGGCTGGAGAAACGTCATCTGGGACTAGGATGTTATGGGATAGCTGAGGACAGCAATGGTGGCTGGCCAATGGAGAGGGCAGGAGAGGCAGCAGATCTGAGGCATCAGGGTGATCGGATAGCCCTGGAAGCTCTGCAAAGCGGGGAGCTATGTTTAAGACCTAGCACAGAGCTTCAAGGGAGTGTGACCTGTACAGTCTCACCCAGTCCTGTGCTTGGAAGGGCCTGCACTTGATTTAATGCTTTGCTGTCACCATCTTGGAATTGTTAAAAATCTTAACAGGGACCCCACATGTTCATTTTGCACAAATCATGTGGCCAGTCCTACCTGCCACCAACCTTCCAGCTTTGTGAACTCCTGCAGCATCCCCAGGGAAGAAAGAAAGCAGACTCCAGCTGATCCAGCCTGGCAGACTTGGAGAGCAGGTGTTGACGAGGAGACAGAAAAGTTGAGGGACCATCACAGGGTTCCAGTGATCACCCATGACATCTAGGATGGGTGGGGAAGGAAGCAAAGCCAGCAGGGGACTGATGTATTAGAAGAAAAGGAAAGTGGGGCGCCAGGGTGGTTCAGTCAGTTGAGCGTATGACTTTGGCTCAGGTCATGATCTCACGGTTTGTGAGTTCGAGCCCCACATCAGGCTCTGTGCTGACAGCTCAGAGCCTGGAGTCTGCTATGGATTCTGTGTCTCCCTCTCTCTCTCTGCCCCTCCCCTGCTCGTGCTCTGTCTCTCTCCGTCTCTCAAAAATGAATAAACATTAAAATTGTTTTTTAAAAAAAGGAAGAAGAAAAGGAAAGAGTCTAGAGTCTGCAGGTCTTATAGACACCACCAATTGGAGTGAAGTAGAAGTGTGACTGAGCCAGAACGAGTGATTTTATTATTTACTGATAATAAAACCTACCCAGCACTCAAGCTGGGGCTTAAAGATTTCAGAGGTGGAGCAGATGGTATGGCTGGGCTGCGGCCTCAGAAAGCAGAGCTTAGTGGAGGATCAGGCAAGCTGCAGCTGTAGATAATGGGGTCAGGATGGTGATGGGAAAGTGTGGGGAGAATGGGGGCAGTGTGTCAGTTGGTTGTATAATAATCAAGTGCAGCAGAGTCCTTGATATCCAGAAGTCTAGGCAGCAGGCAGCTCTGGGGAAGTTAATCAGTAAGCACGGGGGGCCCAGCACTATGCAAGTGTTCTGGGACAAAACTGGAGAGGGGAATGCCTGAGCCCCAACAGGTTTCCAGTGCCAAGATTGATGGACCAAAAAAAAAAAAAAAGACCAATAATAGGAATAGGACACCAGAAAAAAGCCAGGCAAGCTGCTTGGGAAGACAGGGAAAAGGCTGGCATCTCCATTTCCGCTACTTGTCCCTGGGCACCTACTTGGCACATCCCCCTCCCAACACTTTGGTCTCCCTTGACAGCAGGAGGCTCCTGAAAGGCAGATGCTCTGTTTCATTCACCCGCTTAGCCCTAAGGCAAAGGAAGTACTTGGCACATGGTAGGTGCTGAATAAATGCAGTCTGGTTGGCTGGGCATTAGATAGTTGGACAGCTAGATGGCCACTCAGCTCAATAGTGAGAGAGAAGCCGGCTTGCAGAGTGAAAAGCCTGCATATTCTGGTACCAGTCGGCCGGGGTTCTAACCCTACCTGGGCTACTTGTTAAATGAGCAATCTCGGCCAAGTTATTTAACCTCTTATACCTGAGTTTCCTCACTATAAAATGTAAATTTTAACTTTTTTAATCTTACAATGAGCCTTTGAATTAATGTATGTAAAGTACTTAGAACAGTGCTTGACACCTGGCAAGTGTGCTGGACAAGTCATGCACTTGTCATTATTCTGACCAATAAATAACATTTTGCGTGTGTGCATGTTGCAGCTGTTAGCCACGGGCAGAGATGTGCCTCCTTCACTTGCTTACACCGGAGGCTTAGATAACACCCAAGAGGCACCGGAAGGCAGCAGCCCCTTCCTCCCTCCCTAGTTAACATTCCTAAAATATCTGCAAGGAGACCCAAAGGCGCAGGGAGGCCATGCACCTCTGACACAGGCTGCACTTTTGTGGAGAAAAGGCAGCGTGGCCACCCAGAGGCGGGGACCTGGCCTCGCCCCAAGTGCCCGCTCCTCTGGGCGGCGGGCGCCACCTGGAGGCCGTCTCAAGAAATGCGGGGATGCTTCAGGCACTTGGGAAGGTGGCAGAGTCCATGCCTTCAATTTTATTTATTTTTTTATTTATTTATTTTTTTTAGTTGAGCCACTGCTGTGTGTTAGACTGTGATAACATGGGTAGTGAAAAGCTAACGTCTCATCTCCTACGACATTTGTGGCTTAATGGAGAAGACAGACCCCCAACAAATAATTCAATGTGCATCACTAAGGGCTGGGAAAGAGATAGATACAAAGGAGGGAATAACATAAGTGGCCATCCCCAAGGTGTTTATTAGTGCCAGAGGCCGTTCAAGGCACTAAAAATAAAGGAACAAAACAAGCTCCTGCTCATGAGGAGCTCATCGCGGGAGGGACAGACAGGCAAACTTAGAGGTAGGGGACAGACCTAAGAATGAGCTGTGCTGACAGCTCAGAGCCTGGAGCCTGCTTCGGATTCTGTGTCTCCCTGTCTTTCTGCCCCTCTCCTGCTTGTGCTCTATCTCAAAAATAAGTAAACTCTAAAAAAATTTTTTTTAACAAAGTAAAAAAGAATGAGCCGGCCCAGGATCAGAGGTGTGCAGAGTGAGGTCAGGGACATCCTCCAGGAAAACGTATTACTTAACTTGAATTTTAAAGAATGGGCAGAATTTCTCAGAATTTCTCAGGGAGGTGAAGGCGGCGAATCTTTTGTGAAGTTGTGGAAGCAAAAAGAAAAGACATGGGTTGGAGAGTGGCAAGTTTCTGTGTCTGAACTACAAGGAGCGTGGAAGGGAGGTGCTGAGACACGGAACTAGAAAAGGAGTTTGGAACCAGATCGTGAAGGGCTCCATTTGATGAGTGAAGAAGTTTGGATCAGAGCCAGAGGACAACAGGGACCACCCAAGGTTCTACAGCAGAGACCTGCGCTGTGGAAAGCTCAGCGCGAAACGCAGAAGTGAGGGCAGGTGAGGGTACTAGCAGCTCAAACTCTCAGGTGCCGAGAAACAGCTGAGCACTTGGCACCCTCTAAATGCACCAATGGGGTAAGTACTATTATTATTCCAATTTTACCAATGGGAAAAAACAGGTATCCATCAAGTGCCAGCTGCCCTGAAGCTAGGTTCAAGCTCATGGGCCAGCTGCGGGGCCTGAACTCTTCTACGGGCTATGAGCAGAGTCAGCGGCGCCAGGGGGCGGAGGGCTAGAGCCAATTCCCGCCCAGTGGGGGCAATCAACACTACGTAACGACTGTCCAGTCTGCAAGATGAAGAACAGCAAAGAGCTGATGGCTAGATTATTAGGAAAAGTTCGCTTTTGAGATACTAAGTTGTTAGACCTGCAAAAAACCTTATTGCTCATCCAGAACAACCCCCTGTTCTGCCTTCCGTTCGGGCACTGAATCAATGCACGGGAGTCTGAGCCACCTCCTCCTTCCCCTCCACCCCTCCACCCCTCCACCCTAGCCCCCCACCCACCCACCCAGAAGGCAGGGGCCCTGAACCTTCCGAAGTGCAAGCGTCTGCAGGATCAGCAGCCTTATGCGACACCACTTCATCCATTGGCTCCTCTCGCACTACGTGAACAATTTTCTCTCTCTCTTTTTCTACTGAAGGAAACATGCACGTGTTCCCAAAACATGTGTATGTACTATAATTTTTTCCATCTGAAAAAAAGTTTTTAATTTAAAAATTCCTTTGACCCGAAACTTCTCCCACAACCATCATTCTATTACATCAATTCTCTTCAAAAGAGTTTATACTCAGACTGCACTTTCCCTCCTCCTAATCTTTCTTGAACCCACTTCAATCAGTTTCATTCTCCTGATGCCACCAGAATTGCTCTTGTTGAGGTTACTAATCACTCCACATTGCAATCTCAAGTCAGTTGAGAGTTCTTACCTTGGTGACCTGTCAGCAGCATCCAACACAGTTGTGAGTCTTCCTTTGGTGCCTTAAAGCTGTCTACACTTTTCTCTACCTGCGCTCACTTCCTAGTGATCTTACCTGGCCTCCTGCTCACAACTCCCGAGTGTATTAAATGTCCAGCCTGACTTTTCCCCAGAAATCAGATCCGTGTATCCAACTGCTGATTCAACGTCTGCACTTGGATGCCTGATGCAGGATATGAAGTTCAAACTCAGTGTGTCCAAAAACAAGCTCAGAACTCTCCCCTCAAAACCCACTCCTCCCACACTCCCTCTTATCTCAAGAAATGAAAAACTCATCTTGCGGTTGCTCAGAACACATCCTGTTATCTGAACTTGTCAGGATACATTCGGTTATGCTGCAATAACAAAGACCCCCAAATCTCAGGGGCAAACACAACAAATGTTTATTTTGTTGCTCATGTCTAGCCTAAGTTTGTCGGAGCTCTACACCTCATGTTCACTTAGGGACCCGACCAAATATTTCCACAGTCTTTGAGGCAGGAGAAGGCATGTTGCAAGGTCTCCCTCTCACACTTCAATGCCATACACATCTCTTCTGCTCATATCTTGTTGTCCAAAGCAAGTCGTGTGGCTTGAAAATGCAACGGGTGAAAATGCAAATCTATGTGCCAAAAAAAGAAAACAGCCCAAATACCATGCACAGCCCCACTCTCCTCCAGCCCTCTCCTCCCCAGCACTGCACTTGCAATCCACCAGTAGTCCTGGCCTTACTTTCAAAATAATCCAGTCTGACCTCTTCCAACACCTCCGCCAAGGCACCCACATCCTTCACCTGGATCATTGCAATAGCTTCTTTACTGAACTTTCTGCTTCTGCCCTTGTTCCCCTTGGTCTATTCTCAGCACAGAGAATCACCTGAGTGATTCTTTTAAACACGCCCCCTCTCTTCTCAGACCCTTCCAGTAAGGTAAGTAATAAATAAGTCTAATAAAAGAGGACTTAATACAAGTGTTTATGGGGGAAAGGTGTGTTGCCAAAAAATCCACAAGGGCTAGAGCTCCTCCCGTGACTTCATCCCCAGCACCTGCTCTGGTCTCAGCTCAGCTTTCAGAGGTAAACCCCAGCCTTATCTCTGGCTTCCTCCTCAGACCCAGAAGCAGGATCTCGACTTCCTGTGCCAGCAGAGCCTGGCCTCAGCATGGACTGTAGTGCTGACCAGCTGACTCTCCCCAGGTCTTTCTGCAGCACATGGCCTGGCCATGCCTCATCACAGTGTCCTGCATCACAGACAGCCACAAGGAGCAGCACAGCAAGGACACAGCCTAATTGGAATCAAAAGTCATCAATTCCTTCGCAGTTCCACCCAGTTTGCAGGAGTAAAGGAGTTTGCTAAGAATGTGTACAGGTTGCCCAAGAAAGTATCTCCAAATGTACTCAACCTGGGCTGATGCAGAACCTCACAAAGCACCCTGTGCTGATCCTTGAGTCCCACGCTTGGGGGGCCCCCAACTTCATGCCCCCACTGTGGACTCAGCTCCAGAATGGCTATATGAGCATCAAAGCTACATCAGCACTTTTACGGAGCCCCTGAGAAGGCCATGGGCTGATATTCAGGCTTCAGACAGTGAAGTGTGTGTGCATAACACCAAATGCATTGTAGTTAACCTGATCATGAACCTGTTTCAGACCCACAGGGGTGATTCAGGACATCCTGCTGGTAACTGCCCCCTCCCTTCATCATTATTTATTCTGTCTACTCATGATTCCCATCAGAATAAAAACATACTGTAACTCCTCCCACCTTGAAAACTAACCTGTCATCCCTGTACCCCTGCTCACATATCTGTGTAATTTTTCTGCTGCTCTCTTGCAAAATTCCTCTAAAGATTCAACCATGCTCACTGCCTCTGGTCTCCTTCTCTGCCTTCCAGAAATCACTGCAACTTTCCCCAAACTGCTCTGGTCCAGGTCAGTGATGGCGACCCTCTGCCAAATGCAACGTTCAGCAGAGCACCTCCTTTTCTGCCTCCTCTTCCAGACCCTCAATTTCGGAAATCCTCAAGATTTAGTCTGTAACATCTCTTTTCTCTTATTCAATTCATTTTTAAGGTGATCCCACCCAGTTCCATGATTTTCACACATATATAAGTTTAGGACTCCTTGATTTTTTTTTGCCTCAAACTTTAATATTCTCCTGAACTTCAGGCCCACATACCCACCTACCAACTTGATGTTTCTGTCAGGACATCAGATTAGCAGCTCCAACTTCACATGCCCAAAACACAACTGTCTCCTTCCTCTCCTTTCTTCCTCTCTCCTTCCCTTCTCCCTTACCTTCCTCTGTTCATTACTTTTTAAATATGCTCTCTCTTTTACTTATAATGGGAAATTTCAAACACCTACAAAATCGATAGACAGATTGGTCTAATGAATTCCCATATACCCATCACACAGATTCAACATGACTAACTCATGGTCAATCTTGCTTCTCTTCCCCTTGAACCTTGCATTATTTTGAAGCTAGTCCCAGACATACAGGCTGCATCATTTTATCTGTGCATATTTCAGTGTGTGTCTCTAAAAGATAATACATCATTTTAATTTTTTTTAAATGTTTATTCATTTTGAGAGAGAGAGAAAGAGACACAGAGACAGAAAGTGCCCACAGGAGCAGGGGAGGGGCAGAGAGAGAAGGAGAGAGAATCCAAGCAGGCTCTGTGTTGTCAGCACAGAGCCCAATGTGGGGTTCAGTCCGAGAACCCGTGATATTATGACAAGCCGAAATCAAGAGTCAAATGCTTAACTGACTGAGCCACCCAGGCGCCCTGATAAGACCCCATTTTTAAACATGACCATCATATCATTATTGCAATCACAGAAAATAACAACTCCTTAATATCATCTAATACCCAGTCACTGTTCCAATTTTCAATGGACTCAATTTTTTGTAAGATTGCTTATTTGAATCAGGATCCCAAAAAGATCTATAGTGTGATTGTTTGATATACCTTTTAAGTCTCTTTTAATCTATAGTTTCTCCCTCCCTCTCTCTTTTTCCTTTTCAATGTACTTATTAAAATAAGACCATTTGTCCTACAGAGTTTCCTTAATTTAGGATTTTGCTGAATGTCCCACCTGTGTATTACCTACAAATTGGTACTGAGATTCTATATGTGGTGGTATAGTTTTCCATCAGAAGGCACATAATGTCTGTTTCTCTCTCTTTTTGTCATATTCAAAGTTTATGCTCACTGTCTGGGTCTATTACTTCATTAGGATTGCCAAATGGTGAATTTTAAGTTCTATAATTCTTTGTTCATTAGCTGGAATACTTCTGTAGAGAGAAATGTCCCCTCATCTACTATTTGGTTATTCCAAGGTATCGTTTGCATAGGAAAGGCAGTATAAATGCTTGACTTTTTTCCTGTATGAACCAGTTTTCAAAATAATGAGTTGGCTCCTTACCATTCTCCACCAGAGACCAATGAAGTGACCAAATTTACTGTCACCATAAACTTTTGGATTTAAACATTTTTGAGGATGTTTCGGTCCATTGCAGTTTTATCTTTATTGGTGCTCACATTATCCCACCTTTAGCATGTGGCTTAGTCCTTTTGACAGGCCCTAAATTATCTTTGCTATTCCTTGCTTTCTGGTATTTTAAGATGCTCTGGAATCATGTGGTGAATTTCCTGCCCCAGATCTGGGACCAGCAAACCTGGAACATGGTATTTCAAGACCACAATCTGTTGCTCCTGAGTTGATTTAAAATAGACCTCTTGATTTTGGTCTTCAAAACCAACCCCTGTCCCAGGGTTGTGGATGACAACTCCATTCTTTGAGTTACTCAAGCCAAAAACCTTGGAGTCAGCTTTGATCTTCTCTTCTTCTCTTCCCTTCACACCCCCTATCCATTCTATTAACAAGTTTATTGACTTTATCTTCAGAACATATCCAGCTTGGGGCACCTGGGTGGCTCAGTTGGTTAAGCGTCCGACTTCGGCTCAGGTCATGATCTCACAGTTCGTGAGTTCGAGCCCCCATTGGGCTCTGTGCTGACAACACAGAGCCTGCTTCAGATTCTGTGTCTCCCTCTCTCTCTGGCCCTTCCTCTCTCTCTCTCTCTCTCTCTCTCTCTCTCTCTCTCTCTCTCTCTCTCTCTTTCAAAAATAAATAAACAGTAAAAATATTTTTTAAAAAAAGAACATATCCGGCTTGACAGCTGTCACCACTGGTGCTGCTGCCTGCCTGGTCCATCATCTCTCACCTGGTTTACTGCAGTAGACTTACAGCTGGTTTTTCCATGTCTGCCTATTCTCCGCATGGCAGCTAATGTGCTCTTTTTGAAAACATAACTCTTGGGGCGCCTGGGTGGCTCAGTCAGTTAAGCGTCTGACTTTGGCTCAGGTCATGATCTCATGGTTCGTGAGTTCAAACCCCGCATTGGGCTCTGTGCTGACAGCTCAGAGCCTGGAGCCTGCTTTGGATTCTGTCTCCCTCTCTCTCTGCCCCCTCCCCTGCTCACACTCTGTCTCTGTCTCTCTCTCTCAAAAATAAAGATTAAAAATTTTAAAGAAAAGAAAAAACATAACTCAGATTTTGGCATTGCTTTGCTCAAAACCATTCCAATGACTTCTTGTTTCACTTGGAACAAACTCCAAAAGGCTTACAATGGTTTCAAGGCCTCACCTGACCTGGCTTCCAGTTACCATCTTACCGTGTCCCCTGCCACTCGTCCGTCCATGCACTCTGCCAGCCACACTGGCCCTTCTGATGCTCCTCAACAGCTCTTGCCATTGGCTCTGTGTGGGAAGCTCTTTCCCCACATATGCACGTGGCTCCCCCTTTATTTAAAAGGCTTTCTTCTCTCCTCTGTATAGAATAGTCACACTGCCCCGCACCATCATTCTCTATCCACTAACCCTGCTGTATTTTTCTTCATAGGACGAACCACATGTGACATAATATATGTAAGGTGCTCACTCTCTTGCTACAAGGATGTAAGGCAGGAGTTTATGTATTTTGTCCATGGCTGTATCCTCAGTATCAAAAACAATGGTCCTAATAATTGTTCAGTCAATATTTTTGAATGAGTGAATTAAGGCAGGAGAGAGGAGGGAACATCTGGGGATAAGGTTGGGCATCTGGGGTAATTTGCTGGTTGAGAAGTGAAAGGAATGAAGGGTTAGGCCAGAGAATGAAACTGCAGATCTGAGGATGTTGGGGATGTAGGAGAGGGAAGGCCTCCAATGTGGGGTCCACTTTCCCACTGCCCCTAAGCAGGGAAGATGCTGGAGCTAATGGACAGAAGATTTGACTCTCGCCTCTATCGGGTGTCTCTGCCCACTGACAGTGAACTTGTGCAAGGAGGGGCCTGGAGACCTCTGCTTTAGCCTTTGGTGGCTGTGGTGTCGTTCCTGATCTCACTCTACTTGGTGAGGTGTTGCTAACGGGAAAGAACACAGAGCTCTCCACTGTCCCAGACTCTCTGATTAAAATGTCCCTTCGTGGTCTTCTACGAAAGTATCCCTCATCCAAACTACAGACAAGTCAGGATTCAGCACTGAACCATAAGAAAAAAAATTTATTCCAGAGAGCTGGAAGAAACAATGCTACAAAGACAACAGAAACAGTGTGAGCCAGAGAAAAAATAAACACTCCTGAATTTCCATAAACACCAGAGAGCAAGAGACCCCAGAAGTGTCCGTGTTGGCTAGATGTCAAACAAAGCTGGCAAGGCCCTTGGAAGTGTCCCAGTGAGAGGCCCAGGGCCGTGCAGATGCGAATTTCTCTGAGCGCACTTCTCCATAGCCAGTCTGCTCTTAACTCCCACCACAGCATTCAGGTGGGAAATTTAAAGTATTGATTTACAATAAACCTAACTGAATATGAATTTACTACATTGTTGATTTACAGTAAATAACTGACTTTTTAGACTGTCCAAGGTAGACCACTTGCATTGGGAAGTCTGACTATCTCTTTAAGACAATCAGCTCTCTCTAGTCATGGACTCGTGCTGTAAAGGCCAGCTGTGCAGGATGAGAACCTGCAAGACAGGGACCCAGAAGTACTGGGGTAACGGTGGAGCGAGGTGGGGATGGACAGGGCTCTGAATGCCTGTTCTCCTCAGACCTCACCACCCTCATCCCTACCTACCAGTCCATCTTCTGGAGTGTTCAAGCCTTCTTACCGATTTTTCCATCCTCCTCCTTTTTCTTTCCTCTCCTCCTTTGAAATATTGTCTATATGGACACAAAGGAAACATGCATGATTTTAAAATAATCTGCTTGGGAGCACCTGGGTGGCTCAGTCCATTGAGTGTCTGACCCTTGGTTTTTCCTCAGATCATGATCTCATGGTTTGTGAGTTTGAGCCCCACATTGGGCTCTGCGCTGACTGTGCAGAGCTTGCTTGGGATCCTCTGTCCCCCTCTCTCTCTCCCCCTTCCCCCATGCTTGCTTGCCCCCCCCCCAAAATAAACAAACTTAAAAACAAAATAAAAAATAAAATAATCTGCTGGTTTGGGAGGGAATCTAAACACTCATCCAGTGTCTAAGGCTGGAGCAACCTTCAGTCTTTAAGGTGAGTAGCAGACCCAGAGAGGAGTCTGGGGACCAGGACAACCAGGACACAGACTCTCTGGTGGTCCCTTGGGGGCGGGGAAATGTTCCCCTTCATGACCACACGAGGGTGCCTCTGAGGCAGAGCTGCTGACAGCACAAGGATGGGTATTTGCTAAATGGCACATGGGTGCTGCCTCCAGGGGTACCATCCTCTCAGCAGGCTCTGGGCCAGCCTCTGGTGCCAAGTGAGGTGGATACTCCTGCAGGTTCCCTGGCAGGATGGCAGGCACTAAGGCTTCTCCAACAGGTCACCTGGGCTTGGAAAGCAGGGTGCTCTATGTGCTCAAAACTGAAGCCCCTTTCTCAGGTGTTTCTGGACTGTGTCGTCTCCAGGGACTCCCTCTCCATCCTGACAGGGGGGAAGGGCACCCCAATAATACCCAATATCAGACTTATCATCCTCTCGGTGAGGGAAGGCTCAGAGCTAATTTCAGTGCTGTGACATTTCTTGCATCCAAGTGTTGTGAAGCAAAGTCATACACTCTTCATGTATAATGTATATAAACTGAGTAATACCCATGCGCACAAACTGCCCCCCCCCCACACACACACACACATTCACTCTATGGAGCATGAGAAAATGGACTTAGGGCAGCATTTGGGGCTTGGAGATGTGTAGAAATTTTCCCAGGAAGGGTGGCTTGGTTTTGCTGATAGAAGGAGGAGCTGACCCCTGGGGCAATTCTGGAATCCCAAGGTGAGGACATTTCTGCCTGGCCTGACTGAGTTAAATAGAAAAATAGAAGCTCAGAGGCCTACTAGAACACCCTCCTCAGTCCCCAGGGTCAGCAGACGGCTGCAGATCATTCTGACATTTCCCACTGCTTATTAAGAAGGAATACATTTAATAAAACAGAGAGCACACATTTGTCCCTCAGCAGGCCTGAAGTCCTAGCACTGCCAAGGGTGCTGATAGCTATTTATTTCAGCATTCTGAATGGCATCTTTCGTGCCTCCTTTTCCTGAAAACGGGCTTGCAGCCTGGAAAACAAAGAACATGATGAAGAAAGAAACACATTTATCACTAAGTGAAAAAAGGGAAAAGGCCACATCATCTCCTGATATTGCAGTGAGGAAGGCCTCATCCCTCGCCTGTGGGTGGGATCATGCTCTCCCTCGAGGGCCAGGTTCGTGAGGTTTCCAGCCATGCTGGCATCTGAGCCTGGACCATGGTGCCAGGATTTTCAGGTAACCACGCCAGCAGCAGATGGAGCTTACAAACAACACAGCATAAATGTTCAAGCTGGGTGGGAGCTTAAATCCTTTCATTTTACAGACCAAGATGGCAGGCCAGGAAGGATACGTGAGCCATCCACATGATGTAGAGGGGCAAATGTCACCCTTTGTCCCTATCAGTGCCCTTACCTGAGGGTGGGGGGGGAGTGTGTGAAATCTTCGACATCGATTTCAAGAACATTTGGAAACACAGGCAAACAAAAACAACTGCTGTCCAAGAGGAAGAAAATAACGCTGTACTTCCACCAAGAAGCTCAAAAATGACTTCTGTTAATGCTGTAGAATATATCCATATTTATAACTCCCTCTCACTAATTCTAGCCCAGCACCAGAGAATGAAAACTTCTTAGACACATCTAGAAAGCTTATGGCATTGCCCATATAGTACACCACAAAGGATGATTTAATAATTCTAAAGACTCAGTATTAAACAGACCATTTCTCAGACCATCATCCAAAAAAATCAGAAACAAGTAACAAAGTGATAGTTTAAAAAAATATATTACTGGAAACTAAAGAAAAGAATATTAAATTTTAAAAGTTGGGAAAAAAACCCCATTTGCCAAATTACTAATTACTTAGAAATTCCAATGCAGTAGGGGTGCCTGGGTTGGGTGCTCAGTTGGTTAAGCATCCAACTGGCTCATGTCATGATGTCACGGTTCATGAGTTCGAGCCCCACTCAGGCTCTGTGCTCCCCCACTCATACTCTGTTTCTCCCTCTCTCTCAAGAATAAATAAACATTTTAAAAAATTAAAAAAAGAAATTTCAATGCAGTATGTAGACAGAGGGAAACTTAACTTCAAAGACAAACTACACAACTCACTTAAAAAGCTGGAACAGGAGCAGCAAAGCAAGCTCAAGTAACAAGGAAGAAATACAAAAGGGCAAACATTAATGAAGGGGAGAAAGAAAAAAAAATTAACAGAACTCATAACCTGATTCTTTTTTTTTTTTTCATAAGCTAATTCTTTGAAAAGATTAATGAAATAACATTCTGGCAAGACTGGTCAAGAAAAGGGATGAGAAAGAGAAATTATCCACTGAAATAAACAAATATGCAAGGAAGGGAAGGCATAAGTCCAGACACAACAAAGGTAAAGAATAATGCAATGACCTCTTTGAAGTAGGCTTGCTAACATGTCATATGTACATCTAATCAAGAGTTGAGATTACATCACCAATTTACAGGAATGCAGAGGACAGGAAAACATGACAGACCAGAGAGGCAATCATGGGAAACTAGACAAATGACATGATTTTTTCAGATGAGAGGAAAACAGAGAGCAGAGGGAGCAGCCTGTTATGGAGAGATTAGAAGACAGGTCAATCAAGTGCAATACATAGACTTTGCTTTGATTCTGATTTAATTTTTTTAATGTTTCTTTTTGTTTTTGAGAGAGAGAGAGAGACAGAGAGACAGAGACAGAGCGCAAGCAGGGGAGGAGCAGAGAGAGGAGACACAAAATCTGAAGCAGGCTCCAGGCTTTGAGCTGTCAGCACAGAGCCCCAACGCAGGGCTGGAACTCACGAACCATGAGATCACAACCTGAGCCCTGAGATCACAACTTGAGCTGAAGTCAGACGATAAACCAACTGAGTCACCCAGGTGCCCCCTGATTTAAATTTTTTAAATGACATTTATGAAACAACTGGAAGTTTAAACACTGGCAATTTCTTGATGTTGAGAAATTATTTATTAATTTCTGAGAGGAGGTGATGGCATCATGGGTTGGTTGAAAAAAGAGTCATTGTCTTTTGAAGATTTATACAGGAGCATCTGCAGTTTTCATGATACAGTGTCAGATGTTGGCCTCCCATTAATATGAGGGGCTGAGTGGGGGGTTATAGGCGAAAAAAGGTTGGCCAGGAGTTGATAAGTATTGAAGCACAAAGGATCCAGTAATCCTTCTACTTTTGAATATGTTTGAAAGTTTCAAAAATAGGGGTGCCTGGCTCAGTCTGTGGAGCTTGCAATTCTTGATCTCAGGGTTGTGAGTTCAAGCCCCATGTTGAGTGTAGAAATTGCTTAAAAATAAAATCTTTAAAAATATTTTTTAAAAGTCTTTAAAGCATTATGGACATGTGTTCTCTAAACAGTGTAACAATCTAGACGTTATTGATAAATTTCTTGGGAAATATGAACGTCAAGATATAGAATACTTGACTAGACCTGTAAGTAATGTGTTCCACTCAACTTTCCAGAGACAGATAATCTTTATCCCATCACAGATTTTTCCAGTAAATGAAAAGAGAGAAGACCGCCCAGCTTTTTTTGCGAAATTAATGTAACCTCGAGCCAAAACCAGATCAGGATGATACAAAGGGTAAAAAATGACAGACCTCTTTCACTTATGAATGAGAATGCAAAAAATAAGATACCAACTGCACTGATCCAACAATGATGGAAAAAGATATACTTTATCCCAGCAGTAAAAGATTTGCCAGCAAATGCATTGATGTTATTCATCACAGTAAAGACCAAAGGAGAAAAACCATGCATCTTTTTCGATAGATACAGAAAAAGCATTTAGTATATACAACATCTATTTAAGATTTCATAATTAAAAATCTTACAAACTAGGAATAGGAAAAGTTCCTTAAATCGATACCCAACACCTACATCAAACATTTTTCCTTTTTTTTTAATTACATGTTTTAACGTTTATTTATTTTTGAGAGAGAGAGAGAGAGAGAGAGAGACAGCACAAGCGGGTGAGGGACAGAGGGAGAGGGAGACACAGAATCCAAAGCAGGCTCCAGGCTCTGAGCTGTCAGCACAGAGCCCAAGTGGGGCTCGAACCCATGAATAGTGAGATCATGACCTGAGCCAAAGTCTGACACTCAACTGACTGAGCCACCCAGGCACCCCAAACATTTTTCTTAATGGAGAAAATTTAGGCATGTTCCTTTGAAGACTAGGAACGAGACAAATATATACTATTACTGCTACTGTTTAACAAACAGTGCTGGAGGTCCTAACTAATGTGGTAAGAAGAGAAAAAGAGAGGTAGAGCAATTTGAAAGGAAAGATAAAATTTCAGTTATTTATAAAATATATGGTCATCTACATAGAAAAACCAAAAGAATAAAGAACCTATCATAACTAATATAACTGAGCAAGGTTATCGCAAACAAGATCAACCTACACAAATTTCTAATGCTTATCTACACCAGTGGTTCTCAATGAGGAGCGATTGTGCCTCTCAGGTAGGGTTGACAAATTTACCAAGTAAAATTTAAAAGGACACTCAGTTAAATTTGAATTTCAGATAAGCAATAAATAATTACGTAGTAAGACATGCCCGTGCAATATTGGCGATAGAATACTGGGTGTCAGTTATTTATGTGACAGCCCCATCCCCAGAGGACATTTGGCAATGTCTGAGGACATTTTGGCACAACTGGGGAAGGGGTGCTGCTGGCACCTGATGAGTGAAAGGCAGGAATGCTGCTAGCATCCTACAACACACAGGACCGTCTTCACCACGAAGGATCATCCAGCCCCAAATGTCATAGTGCTGAGGCTGAGACACTCTGCGATAACCAGCCAGAAAATATAATGAAAATCAAGGACCATGTCCAGCAAGTATAAACTGTCTGGGGATTAATTTCACAAAGAATTCACAAAACTACTATAGAGAAAACTTTGAAACTCTTAGAAAAGGCAGAAAAGATTAGATGAATACGCAGAGACATTCTATGCTCCTGTGAACGTGCAAAAAGGCCAGTTCCACTCTGAAAATCGCTAAATTCATTGTAACCCTAATCAAACTTTGAGCCGATTTTTCTTCAGAGATTTGATAAGCTTATTCTAAAATTTACGTGGAGGAATAAAGGACCATGACTAGCACAGTCGAGTCTGAAAAAGAAAAGAGGGAGAGAGACTGGTTTGCTAGATATTAAGACACTCTAGAAAGTCATGGTAGTAAAAAGTGTTACTGGCTCCAGAACAAACAAAAGAGATCGACGGGGCAGAAAGGAGCACTCAGAGACTGACCCTTGCAAACTTCACGCACTTCAGAAAAGCTGCCACAAATCAGTGGGGAAGGGCAGACGAACACTAACGGCATGAAAAACCAAACCCAAACAAAACTGGAACCTACCTGATACCACAGGGAAGATGGATGACCACAGGGTTTTTTTTACATTAACCCTTTTAAGTAAAAAGTAAAACTATACATAAAATTAACAGAAGACAATGTTAGTGGGCTAAGGGTGAGAAAGGTCAGAAGTACCAGCCATACAGCAAAACGGATGGGTGGATTTGCTTACACCAAAAGAGAGGGACTCCTATCACCAAAGGATGCTGTGAACAAACATAACATACTGGGAGAAGATATATGTAACACCTAAAGCAACAACAGACTAATATCTACATTAAACAAGGGACTCTGGTAAATCAGCAAGGAAAAAAAAAACCCTGGTTAAAAAATCAGCAGAGAATGAACAGGCAGTTAACTGAAAAAGACCATAAAATGCCAAGAAAGATATAAAGAGATGCTCACCCTTATCGTAGAGAAATGTAAATTAAAACAACCTTACAATCTCACTTTACCTTCAGCACATTAATAAAAATTAGGAAGCTGGATAATGCCAAGGGTTGCGGGAGATTCGCTGTTGGGGGATTGGAAGCTGAGGCAGCCTTTCAGGAGAGGAGCCTGGCAATATGGGATCAGATTAAGCAAGTGTACCACCTGGGATCCCGCTAGCCTGCTCCTGCGGATGTGCCCAAAGAGATCATCCAAAGATGATTAAGGGGACATGTGTAAAGATGATCCCCGCAGTGATGATTGTGCTGCCAGAGCGGGGTCGAGCCACACGCCCAGCACTGGGAGCCTGGGTGGGAAAACGGTGCATGCGCACATGGGAGGTGGTGCAGTAACTGTAAGTAATGGATTAGCTGTATGCACAGCAGCATCTATGGATCTTTAAAAGCGTGATGCCTAGTGGAAAGCAAAAAAAGACTTATAACCAACATTTTTAAATTAAAAAGCATGCTCACAAAGCAATAGATGCTTCATAAAGACACACGAGTAAGGTGCACATCAACACAATAACACGATCGCTGGTCATGAGTGGAGAATGGGAAAGAGACATGAGGGTAAAGGGGACTAAGTAGATTTTTTAAAAAGCTAAGTCCTTGCAAAGCCTAGAAAATAAATGTGCTGAACTGAGGAGGAGTATGAGTAATTTAGCCTTCTGCACCTGGGGCCTACAGAAAACAAAGCAGCAAAGAAAGAAAAAAGAAAAAAGGTGCAATGGGCTTGACAGAAGCTGGAAAAGCTATTTCCCAGCTTCAAGCGACTTGGGTGCAGACTGTCCATTGTTTGAAGGAAATGGTTTTCCCGGGCGGCTGAAAGGGACCCTCTGGAGGAGAGGCAGGAGCTGGGCAGAGAAGCAGCGTGAGCATGGGGGTGGGGACTGCTGAGGTCTCCAAGTGGAGGTGCCCAAATCCCAGAGGGGTGGAGGGCCAGCTGAGGGGGTGCTACAGCTGCTACCACAGAGGTGGAGGCCTCATTTGTGTCCACTGTCCAGCGAGGCAGAGGGGACATTCAGGGTAACACATTAATCCTATTGTAGATAATAATTTCCTAACAAAAACAGGATCATAATATATTGTTGTGTAACACACTTGCATCATGAAACGGCATGTTGTCAACATTTTCTATGATATTAAATACCCTTCTACAACACTGTCATGGTTTTATGGGGTCCATGCAAGTTACTTATTGCTCAGGTCCAGGCCCCACCCTCCACGGGTCACAGTCTCCCTTTCCAGCTGGCTCCTTGCCGGGTTCAGCCAATGGAGACACTGCAAAAAAGTAGAAGATGGGAGGGAGAAGCCAGGGTATTTCTAACTGACTTCCTGCCTAGTCTGTGGTTCCAGCTCCTGTACCGCCGCCCCCCCCCCGCACCCCTCCCCCCAGCTTTTGGACTTGGTCCAGCCAGTGGGATGGAAATGGATCTTTTGGACTTTGCTAATCTCTGGGTTGCTTCTCCATACTCTGGCTCCTCAGCTCTTTCATCACCTGTATAACCAACTGGAATAGATTGTCTTCCTGACCAGACCCTCACACAGGGTGGGCAGACCCACTGTATGGAGTGAACGTTTTTTTTATTATAAATCACACAGTAGCCAATACCCTCGAAGTGAAATCTTGGTCTCTAACTATCCATTTCCTCTGCACAAATTTCTAGAAAATTACACAAAACATGCTTTTGTTGTATATTGCCTGTTTCCCCCAAATGGTTGTACCAGTTAGCGCTTGCAACAAGAGTGTATGGGATGCTTCCATAATTTCACTGTCAATCAGGGAGGGCCATGTCAGTCGATGTCAGCAGGGTCTTGTGAGGAATGGATTGCCCAAGTCTGTATTTTGTTTATTGGAGAGAGAGGAAAGGTAAGGAGAGAATAGACGCGCATGTTTTTTAGATGTTCACGTAAGTAAGGGCTTTATATCCTGAATGTGAATCACATGCCTACAGAGACCAGCCACAGGCCCCTGAAGGCTCTGCTAATATCTCGGCCAAACTCCCTAAACAGTATTCTGCTGCACCAGTCATGGTTCTTCACCGATGCTTGAAAGTTACAGGCTCAAAAACGGCCTAGGAAAGGTCATCTATCTTCCAGTTCCATTGGAACAGAGTTTCTGAGAAGAGAAATATCTGGGGTCAAGACCAAGTCTTGGCCACATGCCTGTCAAGCAAGCACATACAGTCAAAATCAAGATACTCATGAATTACTCACACCAGTTAGAACATCCTCATATGCTCAAAAGATGAGTACATTCTTCAAAATTCTCAGGAATCACACACTGAATATTTTGAAAAATGTTAAAATTTATTAATAGTTAACATCACATAGTTAATTCAACTAGTTCCTTATTATACATGACAACATCTTTACTAGACTGAGTGCTCAATAATTTGAGATTCAACACATCCCGGTCAAAGATTGAGATTCACCATATTTACATCAGGCAAAGCAGCATCAGCAAGGAACTGTCACCTAACTGTGGGAACACAAACATTCAAAATGCATATTCCAGCATTCCTTTTTGGAAATCAACAACACATGTGTAATAGCCACACACACAGCACTACCTTTAAAAAAGGTGCAATTTCATACACAGTGCCTAATTTTCAAGTTTAAAAGTTAAAAATCATCTCTACTTCTTGGGCATTCTTTAGTGATATACAAACTTAAACACTGTTCTCAGTACAAGTGTGAGAGATGTGCAAAAACTGGGTGCTACTGAGTCGTGTCTTTCCTTCCTTGTTTTCATCCTTGATTCCTACTCAATAGTGTTATGGGGCCATTCCCTCTTTACCATGTAGTTGCAGTGTGTGTGGGTGCATATTTTAGGGAAGAAATGGGCTTTTGGACTCAGAATTAACTGCACTCCTGAAAAGTAAGAGTATACAAGATTTTATGCCACCCCACTCCCCCCAACCGTACCAACAGTTTGAAATAAATACTGTGTATAAAAACAGCTCAGCCTAGAGAAGCCCTTGGACGATGCTTCTCATAAAACATTTATGAAACAAACCGATTTTGCTAGGAGGGCACAAATCCACCAAAAGTGTTGTCCCTGAGGTTTTCTTTGTTTGATTGTTTCATTGTTCAGTTTTGGTTTGCTATTAACAGATTTTTTTTTTTTAATGTTTTTGGTGGCTTCCTTTATCTTCTTGGAGAGCTTAAAAAATACTACTGACTGCCCTAAGAATGATAATTCCTAAGCAGTGAGTCTGTCTGAAATAATTCCTGTTTCCTTTGGTTAAAAGCCTGGGTAATATTGCCCCAGGAAGGTCTAGACAGAGCAGCCAGTCGCTATGGTTTTTTTCAGTCCATAGACCCAGCTTCCCTCACTGTTCCCTGCCTTCCACGTTTCTGAGTCTGCAAGTTAAAAAGGAGCCGGGAAGGAGCTTTTGGCCATTCACTCACCTTGAAGAGGCTTCCCTTCTCTTCCCGCAGGCGAATGAGGTATTTCTAGTAACCTGTCAGTATCTTCACCTTCCATCCTGAAATTACGCTCATCTACTACAGAGGCCAAGTCTGAAGACACCCTGTGTATTTATACACATAACAAATTGACATATAAATACATTACATACAGCCCATCGTTACATACAGTGTCAAGATAAAGGAGTAGATGTACTTCATGAAGTAAATAAATTTCAAACATAAATTAAAATGAAAGTAGGGTTGTTTCCACTTCTGCAGGAAAAATTTTAAAAACAGACCAAAAAAGTCTCCCCATCCCCCAAAGGTCCATTGCTCATGGATGACTCAGGAACCCACAAGGAGATATGACAAGCCCACTTGCAGGATGTGTCAACTCATGGCTTTGATTTTGCTTGCTCAGATTCGGGATGCTTTAATTCCAGGAAGAGCATCGCTGGAACCCATCAGGCTTGAAAAGTGAGGTTAAAGAGGGGCCGTCACATGGCTATCCATGGATTTCCCTCCATCACTGCCTCTTCTCCCACCCCGCCACTTCTGCCTGTGGAGGATCAGGCTCAAGTTATTGGAGATCCCCACAGATCTCAGAGCAGAAACGACATCCACCTCCATACTGGGGAATGCTCTTTACCTAGAAATGTCACGTTCAGGGTCCATGGTGAAGCAACCGTATCTTTTCATTAGTGTCCCCATTCTGTGAGATTATACAGGGACATGGAATTTGGCCAGGGGGATTACTAAAGGTTAAAATTTGCCTTCTTAAGTTTTCAGAGAACCAAAGGAAGAGTTGTGACAAGTATGAACAAGTCCTTACTTCAAAACCTATTTATCTCAGGAGGGCTAAGTCTTGGGCGCTGAACTCTGCAGTGAGTACACATAGAGACAACACCCAGTCCGACGGGTCTTCCTCTGCCAAAGAAAACCCAAGGGGTCTGTCTCTGACACAGGGGATGACATCTTATAATTTAAAGGAGGGAAGAGAGGGAACTCCAGGAAGTCCCTTCCAATTTCAGGACTCTATCGCTGTCCAGCCTCACGGATGCGGCAGGCCACAGCAGTGATGAGAGCTGCCCCCTTCCCGCTGCCATCCTCTGACTCCAGGAAGGACACATCACATTTCGGAGCCAGGTCTTTCACCGTCTCATGCATGACTTTGGCAAAGCTGTAAACGTGGGGAGGAAGACACAGGAAAAAAAAACTTCCTTAGCCATGATTGATTTGTGTCCTCAGAGATGAGACCCTAAGAAGTTATGCTGGAAACCCAAGAATTATTAAGATGACCAAGAGGACGACAGCTACCATGTATTAAACACTCTGTATCGTGTATCTGAAAACCAAGGCTTGTGAAGGCTGGCAACATGCCCAAATTCTATGTCATAGCAGGCAAGTGGGGAGCAGAGATCCTTGTAAGACAATCATCGGAGATTCTGGAAGCTGTGTTCTTGAAAGTAATCAGGGGCACCTGGGTGGCTCAGTCGGTTAAGCATCCGACTTCGGCTCAGGTCATGATTTCGCGGTTCGTGAGCTCAAGCCCCGCATCGGGCTCCGTGCTGACAGCTCAGAGCCTGGAGCCTGCTTTGGATTCTGTGTGTGTGTCTCTCTCTCTGCCCCTCCCCCGCTCACATACTGTCTCTCTCCCTCCTTCAAAAAATAAACATTAAAAAGATTTTATATGCTAATTTGGATGTAAATTTTTAAAAATAAAAAATTAAATTAAAAAACAATAAATAAAAATAAATTTAAATTTAAAAAAAAGTAATCAGTGGAAGAGAAGTTCAACAGTCATAGGCATCACAAGTATACCCTGCAGAAGGTCATATCTTGTCCCTAGATTCTGGAAGATAAAGCCCCATGCACTTGAAACTTCATTTTCCAGGGGTATGGACTCACATCAGATCCACATCTAATCCAAAATGCCACTAAAGATAAAAGGAGCAGGTTCATGGGTGGCTGTAGGCCCATTACAGTGATCACAGAGCCTTTCAATATGGGACTAGAGAAAGAGATGGTCACCATGTACCCCAACATAGCAGGGTCAGGAAGGCCTCCTCATCTATGAAGCAAGCCTCAGTGCCAGTGGCTTGGCTTCTGTCCCCCTCCCAACTCTCCTCTGGGACCAAGATTCCTACTCTTCAGTGACATTGACCATCAAGACAAGGGACTTGCGACTTCTCAAGTTTCCCTCTTTTAACTATCTGTGTAAACTCTGGGCAAGTCTCTCAACTCCTCAAGAAACAGTCATGCTGCGAGCAGGCAACATTTCAATAGAGGAGTCTCTCTTTCCTCACTCTGCCTCACCTACTGCCCAGACCAGGGTAACAGCTCTGTTCTTTTAACTTTGAGCTGAAAAGCTTGTAGGGGGGAGGGGCGGGGGGAAGGGATTGGGGTACTTCCTAAATTAAAAATGATTCATTCAAAACAAATGCAAATGAGTGAAGAAGGGAGAGGAACAATGGCTGATGAGAGAAGAAGAGAGATGGAAAAACAGGAAAAAGTGTAGAAAGAAAAGAAAATTCAGTGCTTCCACATTGGGGAAGTTTGAAGGACACGCTTTATAAAAAGGGCCAGACAGGGGAGGCTGGGTAGCTCAGTCAGTTGAACATCCAGACTCTTGATTTCAGCTCAGGTCGTGATCCCAGGGTCCTGAGATCGAGCCCTGCCAAGAGCTCTGCACTGAGTGCGGAGCCTGTTTTGAGATTCTCTCTCTCTCCTTCTGCCCCTCCCCCATGCTATGCTTGTGCACACTCTCTCTCTCTCTAAAAAAAAAAAAAAAAAAATTTAAGGGCAAGACAGTAGATCCACTTTCAGCTTTGTGGCAACTACTCTGCCATTGTAGAGTGAAAGCAGCCAGAGACAACATATACATGAGTGGGCATGGCTCATGTTTACAAAAACAGTCATGGCTATAATCTACCAGCCCCCACACCAAACTGCAGAAAATATCTCGCTCCAGAGTTCCCCTACATTTCCTAGAATGTTCACAGGAGCAGTGTTTGTAACAGACAAAATCTAGAAATAACCCAATATCCATTAGCAGAACAGTAAACTATAGTATACTCATTCAAAGGTATGCTATGCAGCCCTGAAAATTAATGAACTGCAATTGCATTCTTCCATGTGGATGCGTCTCAAAGCTATAAATGCTGTGTGCAGAAAGCCAGTCACAAAAGAGGAGATGCCATAGGACTCTCCTTATGGCAGGTTCAAAATTAAGTAAAACGGAACCATAGCGATGCATACACAGATAAGCAGGGAAAGGAAGCAAGGGACTAAGTCACCAGAGTACCTTCCCTGGCAGGGGACAGGGGCATAGCGCCTGAGTCTTCCAAGCTGGGTGGTAAAACACAGACCTACTTCTGGTTCTTAACCTTTAAAGTAAAGCATATATATTATAGACACTCATTTGGAATGTCAGGTGCTTTGCTATAAACTAAGAAGAGAAAGGAAGGAAGGAAAAGCAAGGAAAGAACAGATGGAGAAAGAAAGCTGGACAAGGAGAGTGGAGGTCAGGCACTTACTGAGGATGTAGCTTGTAGAGGGTCCCATCCACGCCTACTGTCACTTTGAGGGTGTCCAGCCCACGGTTTTCTCGTATTTTGTCCACCACGGCGGCCATGCCCGCACCACAGAGCTGGGCCGCCCGCCGTGCCACCACCGTGCACACCTCTTTGACGATGATGCTGTCGTCACAGGTGCTCTCGAGCCCCAGGTGGTGCAGGATGGCGCGGACCTGCAGCAGGGCTAGGCAGTCACTGGGGGGGTGGGGGGGAGGGGACAGACAGGGAGTGGTCAGTCACATACACCAGGGGCTGGTGGCCCACCCACCACTCCAGGGGACTGGTCACGTAGGAGCTCCCTGAGAGGTGGATCCTGTTCTTGAACTCAGTTCAGGAACCCATGCTCATCCCACTGGACCACACGGAGCCCACCTGAGTGTGACGGGAACGTAAAGAAACGAGCTCCTATTCCAGTTTGCCCAGGCGAGGCAGGGCACTGCTACCATACAACTGGCACTCAAGAAAAAAGGAAATTCACCATCTATGTATTCCACTCATTTGGAAAGAATAAAGACAGTGACAATGCTTGTAGTTGGCATTTTCAGCTTTCTTATCCATTTTCTTATTGCTGTCCACAGGTCAGCAGGACAAGCATCACCTGCCAGCAGAGACCCTGTTCTGTCTCTGCTCCCCCACCCGGGGTGGTCTGATAACTACTCGCGGCTCAGGAAACAAATGTAAATACAATGGTAAAAAAATAAATATTATATAAAGGGAGCTGTTTTAGAACCCTGGAATCAGCTTCCTGCACACAGACAGACATGCACACTAGAACATATTCTTTCTATTCACTGGTGCAGATGTCCTGGAGCCCCACTCATGCCAGTCATCCAGTTCCTGTTTTCCCATACACCTGACAGTAATGCATAGCATTAATTATTAAAGGACTCCGAAATTCACTATGGTAATTTGGAACGGTCTTTGCTCCCATTAGACTGGAGGAGGGGGGTTTTGCTTTAATGAGCCACCACATGGCCTGATTTCTTCTGCATTGCCATTGCCTGGCATGCCAATCTTCACTCGATCCTGGCTGCCTTATTACCACAGCAGCAGTTAAGAAGCACCCTCCCGCCAGGTGCAAGCACTTTAATAGGCTAGTTTCCTTTGTGCATTCCAGTTTATATCCTATGAGCAGGTATCTTTCTACCTTTGATAGTTGATCTAAAACCCACCCACATTACTTTGCATGGGGGGTGAGGGGGTGCCTTGTGCCAGCTCAGCAGGATTTTTCATGAGAATGTTATATATTTGCCCTTAAAATGCCAACTATCCATAACTTCAAATAAACACTATAGACAACAAATGTGTTTGCTACTAAACTGACCTTTATGTAAGCCGTGCCCCGACCTTACTTGAGCTACGGAAATCCTTCAGCTTGTCTGTTCATGAGAAGGAGGATACGGTCCCACCCTTCCTCGGGCCCTAAATTCTCACCTCTCAATCTGAGACAGGAACTTAGTTTCAAAGATTCCTCTTGTCTTGAGTCGTTCTGAGATGCGGCCACGGAAGAGCAGCCCACGCTTGGTGAAATCGATGAGGATGTTACGGACAATCTCGCCCAAATACATGCCACTGATCATTTTCTCAAACCTGCAATGCAGATGATGTGCATGGCGGTTAAGCAGGAAGGTGAGATGCCCAGCACATTAGAAAGTAGAGGGCATGCAGGTTCCCCCTGGTGGGAAAGGAAGTGCTATTTGATTCACTTGGGCAGGATTCCTGGTATCTGCATACATTGACCCACAGCCTTCGGCAAAACTGACTACAGTGCCTGAGGCCCATGGGGTTCCCTGGGATCATCTCCATCTTCTGGGCTCATCTCCCTTCTGGTGCTTACTCCCAATTCCAAGAAGGAAAACACACTCAAACCCCATCTCCAAGAAAACGGCAGGATGCTGAGTCTTAATCCTTAACTTCATCAGACATTCAGCATGTTTTCTCTCCAAACTAATCATTATCACTTTACTTGAGTGCCAACTGGAGAAGCCCGGTCTTGGCCACCAGAACTGATGTGACAGCTCGGTGGCTTGAGGGCCTTTTGGCCCTCAATAGTGCCTTTAAAAAAGCTGAGGCCCCCAGTTGCAACCAAGACCCCCATCCCCACTCCATCTTGTCCCACCCTTTCTTTCATTAATGACACTTATCTGGCCCCTAGAGGCATTTTCGTCTGTGACTTGTACTCTTGACCAAAGTATATTCTGCAGAACTATGGTCCCTGATTAATCCAATTAGGAAACACTACACACAACATCTCCCCAATGGGAAGTGTGCTCGCAGCTCAGAGCACCTCCCCATCATGCTTTGTGAGGCTAGGGCTGGCCCTTGTCCAGTCCTGACTATAGAGGATGCTACATAATGAATGGATGAGGAGGAGGAAGAGACTCCTGTTTGCTTCCTGTTCCTGTTACACCAGCTTCTTTACCCTACTATCAGCAGATGACTCAACTGTCTTTCCTCACAGTCCCAGACCTAGGTTTTAACACCATCCCTTCCTGTTCTCACAGGCAGTGGTAGGAAGGCTGCCTCTGACATTTCCTAGCTCTGTGTTCCTCAGTGTCCCCTTTACATCTTTTCATCCTTCTAAAACCTGTGTCACCAGTTCCCTTTAAGAAATGCTCCTCAAAACACAACTCTTGTTTTCCCAACTGAATTTTGAAGGTGTCATAGTCCAAGCGGTAGTACTTCCCAGATGTTATTTGAAAACCCTTGCCAAGGAAATTTCTTCTATTGACGTCTCAGAAACAGGTGTCCTGGGACTTGCTGTTGCAGAGGATCTGACCACTTGCTACAGTGCAGTTGGGGTACATGTACCAGGACTCGCAGGCACTGGGGTAACTACCTCTGTTTGCCAGGGTTGAGAGAAAGCTCATCCACAGCCACATCAAATTCCGTGCGGAAGTCGTCCAGGCACCCGTTGTCCCCGAAGGCCCCCCACTCCATGTTGACACACATCCGGCCCTCCTCCCCTTCCACCAGCTCCACGTTCCGCATCTCCTCCATGTAGCAGGCGTTGCTGCCCGTGCCTGCCAATCACAAACGCGTCAGGGCCTCACTCTGCACCGTCCCCACACCCGTCTGAGGCCATGGGTCACAGCGCAGGAAGGACTGCTGGGGCTTTACCAACAATGAGGCCGATTTCACAGTGAGGGTCTTCATAGCCACAGGTCATCATCGTCCCAACTGTGTCATTCACCACGGCGACCACATCCAGGTCAAACTCCTAAGAGGGCAAAAGCAGATCCCCAGTCCACCAAAGAACCACAACATGTTCTTTCAGACCCTTGCAAGGGAGACTGATATGTATAGAAAGTGTATTTGATACAGCCTGGCTCATTCTCACTTTTTGTTCAAATGTCACCTCCTCAGAGACCTTTCCCGGTTGTGCTATTTAGGAGTGCCCTTCTCCAGCCCACTCACTCTGTCCTCACCTGACTTCATGTCTCTTCACAGCTCTAAGGCACCTGACATTAGCTCACGGGTTTGTTTATAGTACCAGAGTTTGTTGTGGTCATTCCTGAATCCCCAGTGCCAAGAGCAGGGCTCGACCAGCAGCGGACACTCGGTCACCACCGAAGGACCACACTAATTCTCCCCCTAACCCACGCAACCACACCCAACACTTCCCCACTTTCCAAACACGGGTCATTCTGGGCCTCGTGGCATGCCTCTCCCACCTCTCGCCGGTGAATGGCTTCCTTCAGCAGGGTGACCACATCCTCTCCCTCGCAGCCCGATGCCTTGAAGCCTTTAGTCCACTTGAGGAGGATGCTCTAAAAGTCACATAAGAGCACAGATGAGGACAGCAGAGGAGGGTTCCTGTGTCATTCCCGGGGCCCGGTTATGCCTCTCGTTCTCAACCTCACCAGGTAGTACAGATTCCCTTTAATGACCAATCATCCCTCCCACAAATGATTGCATACCCCCTATGCGTGTGTTCCATTGTTTAATCCTCACAGCAAACTGGTGACATAGTTATCATTATTGTGCCCATTTTCTAGGTAACTGTGGCTCTGGAGTAACTTGCCCAAGGCCTGAAGCTTAGGGGAGAGGAGCGGGACTCACCCCCAGGCCAGCTGACTCCATGGGCCCCTAAGTACCACATCACTGTCCCTGCAGGGAGCTAAGTTCTATACAAGTGTTTCTTTTGCTGGGAAAAGCAGTTTGCTCTGCCCTGTCCTATATTCACATCAGAAGGGTCAGAGTCTGTCTCTTCATTGTCAAATTCCAGGATGGTGTGAACAAGTGCCTTGCTTGGGTGACAGTTGGGTGACAGCTAGGCTTCACGTCATCCCAGTGAGGGAAGCACTCTAGGCTCTTCAGAGTCACCCATAAGCCACTCGTCTTTAATGTGGCCGTCTGCCGTGTCACAGGGCCCCCTGGGGAATACACACATGGAGATTTTACATGTGGGAGAAGTGTTTCGGTTATTGTCCCCTGGTTTCCTCTTTGCTGCTGGAACCCATCGGAAAACAGCATCAAGAACTATTGGGCCACCTCCCTGCAAGGCCAGAATCCATAAATGGACTGTGTGCTCACTACCCACCCTCTTTCATGGTTTCTCCAGGCCTTGCTCAGCCTCACCCCTGCTTGGCATTTCATGGCCCAGGAGTTTAGAGTCACAAGTCAACCTGGATGTGTCACGCTGTGTTCAGATCCCAGATTTGGAAAAATAAGACATGATCCCAGCAGTGTCTTGGCTTACATACCTGCATCCAAACAACTGTGTGCCCATCTCTAGCTGTCTTGCCTACAAATTAGTTTCACATCTCTAATGAAATTTTATATTTAGCACTTTCAAGTTTACAGAATGATCAAATAACATTATTTCAGGTGGTCCTTAATAATAAGACACGCAGAGAGGCCCGTGAAGCTGGGGAGACTTGCCCAGGGCCAAGAGGTGGTCAAGGCAACTTGGGGCTTCTGGGCCTCAGCACCTGCTGATTTTCCACTCAATAAGACAATCTTACCAGAGCAGATCCCGGCTCACAGACCGATTGAACAACAGAGAGAACGCAGCCTCTGTTTGATCTGCTCTTAATTTTCACAGTGCTAGACGGAACACGTACTCCCTACAGAAACTTAGAACATAAAGAATGAAATCTAACACAATGACCTGGAATCTTACCATGCAGGTAGAAACAGTGAATATGTTGTTGGGTTACCTGATAAACTCTTAAAGATAGATACATGCTGGCATGAAAAGTAAGGCATGTCTATTTAAAAATATTTCAGCAGGAAAATCCTAGAAGCAAACACACTGGAGTCCTATGTTCTCATCTTCTGATGATGAAGGTATTTTTTGTGGGTTTCTATACTATAGAGATTATCTTTTTCTTAAAAACATTTTTGTTAGTCTTACCACCAGTTTTTTCCCACATCATTGAAATTTCTTCCAAAAACATTCGTTGCTGATACCCGGCAGTGAATGGCTCAGAACTTATTAACTATTTCCCAACTGTTGAACAATTGGGTTAGTTTCTAATGTTTTCATTATAATAAGCAATGTTTCATTAAGAAACATGTAAATATTTTTCTGCATGTTTGGTAATTCCCTTTGGTAAATTGATGTAAATGGAGTAGCCTTTGAAAACCCGGTGCATTGACACTGAGAAACATAATGTGAAAAGACAAAGGAATCAGAAAAACTGGGGAGAGGGAATTGGTATAAGCTTCCAGTGACAGGGTAAGTGAGTACTCAGGATGGAATGAACATCATGATGGCAACAGCAAGCACTGCCATAGGGTATATTAGAAAGTTAAGAGTAGATCCTAAGAGTTCTCATCACAAGGAAAACGAACCACTTTTATTCTTTTTCTTTTTTTGTATCTGTAGGAGATGACAGATGTAAACTTATTTGTGGTGATCATTTCACAACATATGTAAGTCAAATCACTGTGCTGTACACCTTAAACTTACACAGTGTGCATGTTAATATCTCAATAAAACTGGAAAGGAACAGAAAAGTGAAAAGCAACACTGTACCCTTAACACTGGACAAATGGTGACACATGTTGGGAAATACTGGATTAGGTAAGGGTTTTTATTGCACGACATCCTAAAACTTTCACTGTACTGGTGCACATGAATTTAACTCAGAGGGGAGGAGGAGGAAGCATTTACAAAACTCAGCTGAGCAACAGGAGGGTTGCTATTCCGGGGATCCTGTGGGAAATGCTGGCCTTTCTTCCCTACTGGACCAACCTCCCTACACCTGTGACATTTCCCACCTACATGCCCTCCTCCACACTGCCAGGCCTGCCTGCCTTTCTTCCCCATCAACTCATGCTTTGGACTTGGAAGATGATCCAAGTATTTTTCATGCCTTCCAGGTATGTGCTCGGGTAATATCACACTGCGCATCCTCAGGGCCTCAGAACCCCATCAGTACCACGTTCCAAACAGCAGCTCATGCCTTCCTGAGCTTGCTTACATCACAGTTTGTTTGTAAGCACCTCAAGTAGGAATCATGCCTTTTGTACCCTGGCCACTCTGTCTACCACATACTGACCAGTTGTAAACACGCATGTGAGCTTCTAGAAGACCAATGGAGACAGAGGAACAACTGCTTAGACAACAGTATTCTAACATCTAATATGCTGATAATCAATGCAGAATAAGCCCAAGCATGACCTACTCAGCTCTCCTACATTCTCAACACACCATGTCTGGGATATGTGAGAGCACCAGCTCTTTGCCCACCTGCTTCATTCCTGCGTGGCAAGTTGAAAGGGAATGAAAAGCAAAGCTAAGACTAGAGAAGCACCAGAGCATCTAAACAACAGAAGATTAATGAAAATGCCCCAAGCCCAAAACAGGCCTCAGGGACAGGTGAGCATCACTGAAAACATGGCTTTGGGTATCGGGAAACCAGAATTCAAATCTTGTCTTGGCTATTCCCAAGCCTTCTGATCTGAAGCAAAATACTTGGCATCTCTATAGATTTTGTTTTCCTTTCTGCAAAATGAGCATATGAACACCTATCTTACACAGTTGCTGTGAGCGTTAAGTAAGATAATGCACATAGGCAGCCTAGCACAGTGCCTGGCAGATAGTACTTTAAAAATGTTCGTTGCTAATATTTGGTTAGCATCATCATCATCCCTAAGATTCTTACCTACTTTACCTCTACCAGTTCCAACTGAATCATTCCCATCAACAGGCCCCTCATCATAACTGCTTACTCATGCCCTTCTTTTCCTCCTCTCAGCTCAACTTTCTGCCCCACTCCAAACTCTGGCTGGTGGAGAGTCCATAAAGCCCACAGGCAAGCCCTCTGGGAAGGCGGTTACCTCATCCAGGCTGTTCTGCTGGCAGGGGAAGGAGAAGGTGAAACCCAGAGGCAGGGACACGCCCTTCATGCCCATGTACTCAAGGAAGTCGGCGATGCACTGGACGATGTGGTCAAAGAGCTGCAGGGAGAAGACAGGCTCTGAGGGAGGGGCCCTGGCCAGGGCAGGCTGCCCCCAGCAGCTCCTCTCAGGAGAAATGCAAGCTCAGGCACTAACATGAGTGAAGACAAGGCCAGGGCCCTGGCCCACCTAGCCTTCCCTGGGACCATGGCTGAGCAGAGAAAGCACTGTCCTCCAGGGTGAGAAGTGAATGTCTGCTGGGGTCCCCTCCCAGAAGCCACCTTGACTCACCTCATCCCCTGTGCCATGCATGACCTCCTGTGGGATAGAGTAGATCTTGTTGTGCATCTCCACTCCGCGCCTCTTCCCATTCCTCACACGCACCAGCAGGACCCGGAAATTGGTACCCCCAAGGTCCAAGGCCAGGAAGTCACCTTTCTCTGCAAAATAAACCCGGGAAGATGATGCACTGGGGCACAGCAGAGGGTGACAGTCTAAAGAACTTTCCCCTAATGGGGAGCTCTCCTGGCAGCCCCTCAACACCCTCAGGGATGATGGACTGTGTGCTCCACCTAACAGGAAAGAAAAGTAAGACCCCTGAGGGCCAGAGCCATGCTGTCTCCTTAGCAGTCCTCAGATGAGTTCAGGTGGGTCCCAGAGGTCACAATGAGCTCTGCAGGAAACCAGAAATTGTGATACAGTATACTCAAAAATATCTAAACTTGTCATTTGTGCTAAATCAAAGGCTACCTTATGTTAGCTTCTAGAATAGAGTAAAAAATAGCAGAGTTCAACTCTTTAAAGGAAATTGAAGGGAAATCTTTTCACATGAGAAAACCCTCCTTTGTTGGGCAATCATAAGGTGCTACGTGCCTCAAACATACTCCTCACGCAGCCCTCAGGCAGCCATGAGAAAGAGGCACTGCATTTCCCTCTGATGGAGGAGGGAGACCTGGCTGACCTAGGCTGAGTCACTCGCTCAGGCCCACAGAGCCAGAAGAGGGTAGAGCAGGGACCAAGGTCCAGTCTTGGCCCAACTGCTACGCTGGCTTACTCAACGTCAGTTCTCTCCGAATTGGGAAAAGATCTCCATTTCTTAATTTGTAAGACCTAAACCACAGGTCAGCAATCTTTTTCTACAAAGGGTTGGGCAGTAAACATTTCAGGTCTTGTGAGCCACAGTCCCTGCTGCAACCACACAACTTTGTCATGGTGGTGCAGAGCAGCCATAAATAATATGTGGACAAATGGGCATGGCTGTGTATTAGGAAAACTTTATTTAAAAAAATAGGCAGTGGGCCAGATGTAGCTCATGGGCATTAGTTTGCCAACCCCTGACCTAGGATTTATAAGAACTGGCCCTGGAACCAAAAACTCCTGGGTTTGAATCCCAGCTCTGCCATTTTCTAGCTGTGTGAACTTGGGCAGGTTTCTTAATTTTTCAGTGTCTCAGTTTTGTGCCAAGCATATTAGTTTGTTAACAAAATTAATTACTAATTGCTGTTAACCGTTAAAAATTAAGTTTATATGTGTAAAGCGCTTACAGAAGTGTCTGACACATAGTAAGCATTCAGTAAGTGTTTATCATTATTACTATTCAGTTTGTAGCAGGGGAATGCCTTGCCTGAGCTTACTGAACACTAGAATTGCCTAGTGCTAGAGCTGAAGAAACATGTTCTGGTCCAAATATCCAATGCCATGGCTAAGGGAGTCCTCCTGGGCATCAACACCATGAAACAGGCCCAGCACCGCGAGCTGGGAGGCAGCCTGCCGCATACCTGTGCCATCAGGGGTGGCACACACGTAGGTGGGCAGCATCTTGACGGGGGCAATGGCGTGGGTCTCCTTGCTCAGACCTCGCTCCATTTCTACCTTCATCCTCTTCTTAACCTCCAGCAGCTGCTCACGGTTCAGCTTCAGAGACTCCAGGGTATTCTGGCGGGCTCTGTGTTGGTCAGCCAGCCGGTAGGCCACTGCCGTCACCATGGCTGCCCCCTTGCCACTGCCATCCTCGGAACGCAGGAAACGGACGTCGCAGTCGGGCACCAGGCGCCGAACCGTCTTGTGAAGACGCTTGGCGAAACTGCAGTCACCAAGACGGGGTAAGACATGGGTGTCCGCGGTTAGGGTCAATGGTGCAAAGGGCTCACCGCCTCAGCTCAAAGGCCAGGAGGCATCTGCAGGAGCAGATGCCACCCTGATCATCCTCTCCCCACTCTCCCAAGTCAGGGTCATCACCGTGTTAATTAAAGCTCAGCTATGCAACTGTGACCGCCCTGGCTGGGTGAAGGGAAGGACTGTTGTAGGAAGTCACTACCCACCGCACACAATCATAGTAAGTAATGTAGTAAGACCCTGTATCTCAGGCCGAACCCTTCCGAATCAGAATCTGCCTCTTAACAAGATCCTCAGGTGATTCATGTGCACTAGACTAGAAAACCAGGGAATGCTAGGCCTGAGACTTTCTGCATCAACCATTCAGTTAATGAAGGCCCGTTGACCTGGCGCTCCTATTAGATAAAAATGATTAGATAATGAGTAAGTACAATAGAGAGATGGCCAGGTCCCAACTGAAATTTGAATATCTTGGACCCAAGGGATCCAAACATGGAGGGAAAGGCAGGATGAATTCAATACCCAGATCAGCCAGAGAGGCTGAACTAGGGTGTCCCCTGGCAGAAGACACAGTACCTGCAGAGCCCACCCAGAATCATGAGAGAGTCAAAGAAACAAGTACAGAGAAACCCTAACTCCTAAACAGGAGGGTGGCAGAAAGAGCACTCCCCCCTCCCCCGCCCCCCACCGCGAGCCAGGGGGGGCCCTGGATAGAGCTGCAGTCATCAAGAGCCTTCAGAGATGGCTTGAACCCCTGCCAGGGACACACCTTCCTGATCCTCACATGCCCAGCTGGGAGCTAATTCTACAGAGCTCCTCAACTCCACGTCCCTCCCCACTGTGCCAGAATGCAAACCAGAGTTGGCTGGGCAGTCACTAGGGTCTCTCTCAGGCCTGTCAGTGGTCTCCAAGTGCTCTGGGGGCCCTGTCACTATGGGTCCCAGCACGCTGACTCACTGAGGGTGCTTCTTGTAGACAGAACCATCAACCCCAATGGTGGAGCGCAGCCTCTCCTCGCCCTTGTTCTCCTTGATGCGCCGCAGCACAGCTGCCAGGGTGGCTGCACACAGGCTGGCTGAGCGTGTGGACACGATCTGGCACACCCGGTGAGTGGCCACGCAGTCCTCCTGCGTCGGGTCTATGCCCAGCCGCACTAGCACCTCACGGGCCTTCCGGATGCCGTCCTTCTCCCTAGGAAACAGAAGGACAGTGTGTGGGCATGTGTCCAACCCACTGTGGCCAGGGGGAGGGAGTATGTCAGCTGACAAGGAAACCGTTCAGCTCCAGCCAATACCATCTCCCAGTGAGGGTAGAGAAAGGGGAAAACACAACAGAGCCAACATGAGGCTCATCTCACACACACACACACACACACACACACACACACACACACACCACACACACTGCTCAAGTGCCCCTTTTTCCCACTGAGAAAAACTAATATTTTTTATGGGTATATGATGTAAGGACAAGGCCTTGCTCTCATGGCTTCACACATCAAGGGGTGTGTGTGTGTGTGTGTGTGTGTGTGTGTGTGTGTGTGTGTGTGAGTGCATGCTGTGTTTGCTTATCTAGGGGTAGACGGAACAGTGTCCCGCGGTGGAGCCCACCCCATTTTCTCTCTGTGAAGCACTCAGCTCATTGCCTTTCACGAGGGAGCAGGCACTGCTCTAATCTATGCGAGAGACTGTGCTAGAGTCTGCTGCAGTGAGCAGCACTCTCCTCAGGGAAACTAAGTGCCTCACCAGTATACATCCTTCCATCCCCTCAGGGCTTAACAAGCAGGCACAATCTGCTCAAGAGTTTCCATCTGAAGGTATAGGAAACTGTTTCACTGCTCCCTTTAGCACCCAAATCCTCACCTCTCCATCATTTGGTCCCTGAAACGACAGGGCCAGCTCAAGCAACAAGTGGAAGTCTCTAGAACAGGAAAGTAGACCCAACTCTTTGGATACTGATAACTGAAAAAACAAAAATCAGGCCACCCTCACTCCCACCCATGTCGCTCTGGGAAATGCAGGCCTCAGATCTACCTATTGGAACTAAATGGGTAAATTTTAAAGCCATGCAGGGCTCTAAACAGGGACCTCTCCTTCTGTTATGAAGAAGGTGTCAAGAGAGAGCCTTTTTGGAGAATCACCAACAGAGAAATAAATGTCAGAGCTTCTGAAGGGAAAGAAAGTAGATGCATATGAGTCATCAGGGGGCTCCCTGAGAGCCTCCAGCATTCAACCTGGCCCGACCCCCACCCATGCAACACCATGAGCCACTTAGGTAGTGCACAAGAGTGGAGACTATCTGGAAAGTGAAGTCAAGCTATAGGCCCGCCATGGCCCATGTTGAGCAAGGCCCTCCTGCTGTCCAAATCTGAAGGGTCAAGGGTCAGTGCCCTTTCCTCATTCCCCAACAGCCTATCCACTCTTCTGGGGATCCAGTGAACAGAGAGAGAAGGACCAGGAAGCTTACCCTTCAATATCTGAAACGTCTTTGGTCTCAAAGTGGCCAGTGGCGAGGAGCCCTGGGCTGAGCTTCCCCCCAAAAAGCAGCTCCTCCTTGGCCATCTTCACCAGGATAAGTCTTACCAGTTCACCCATATACATCCCACTGATCATCTTCTCAAATCTGCAGGGAGATACAGACCAAACAATAAGTACATGTAAGCAGAGGCACAATGACATGTTAACTTGATGGCGCTGCTAGAAGTAAGATGTGCAGACAGGTGACAGCTCAGGGGAGGCTGCAGGATCTGGGACATCTGGGACATCTCTATAGGCCAGGGGGGCCTTGAACTATGGAGGAAAAAGGCCTTTAGCAGCCAAACTAAACATCCAGGGGATGTGCGACATATTCTGGGACAGACTGAATTTTAGATAAAGTAAGTTACATGCAGTAAAAGTGACTTTACATTTTTTTTTTTTCTCTACCCAGGAAATACTTTTCTAAGATGAAACTTTATATAGAACCTCAATATTTATATACAAGAGGAAAAAAAGGTCAATAGATTAAATCAGGGGTGCAGGCCCAGCAACTCAACATCTCATACTGTCCTCCTTTTGCAAGATCATTTGTGGATTTCTGGAAAACAACCCACAACCCCAGGGGTGGGGTGATGGGCAGGTTGAGCCAGATTAGGAGCTTTAAATGTCAGATGGTCTGGGAATCTGGGAGTGGGACATTTTGGAAGTTTCTGAGCAGGGAGGGGACCAGATAAACGCATGTTTTAGAAAGGCAGAGGCCCGCCCCCAAGCAATCGGCTAACATTTTTTCAACACTAGGTGATGCTGTTTTCTTTAGAAGCCAGTCTTTCCAGCTCAAATTGTGTCAGAGAAACTGAAGCTTCACCATTCTTTGTGGCAAAGAAGGCCCTTCCTTGGCATCTAATGATCCGGAGCCCAGAGAGGTGGCCCCCAGGGCCAGTGGACACTAACTAAGCTGGGCTCTAGTGAGGAAACCCAGAGCAAGAGTGTGGAAGGGACTCTGAAGTCACCTGGTACAACCCACAAGAGAGGGAGCCCGGCCCTCAGGAAGTGACTGGCTGAAGACCCAGGACAAGGTACTATAGCAGAACTGGATCTAAGTGCAGAGCTCACAACATTGTTTGAGCAGAGGGTTCAAGCACCAGCACAGGCACACTGCCTGGGGAGGCAGCCTGGCTCTAACACTAAGGACCTCATGTGTCTGTCTGCCTCGACACCTTTTCCAAAATAGCTAGGAGATAGAGATATGGGAGGGGTCCAGTGGGGCTCCGAAGTGTGAGTGATTTATAAAAGCTTTCACTCCAGCTTTTTAAAAACACTTTGTTTCAGTCAACATTTAGAAAAATATGTGTTTAGGGGTGCCAGGGTGGCTCAGTCGGTTAAACACCCGACTTCAGCTCTGGTCATGATCTCACGATTTGTGGGTTTGAACCCCAGGTTGGCTCTGTGCTGACAGCTCGGACCCTGGAGCCTGCTTCGGATTCTGTGTCTCCCTCTCTCTCTGCCCCTCCCTCACTTGTGCGTGCACACGCACTATCTCTCTCAAAAATAAATAAACTTTAAAAAAAAAAGAAAAAGATTTGTTTAGAAATACATAAAGAGTGAGAAAAGTTCCTACTGGAGCCCAATAATGACCTCAGGGCTACCTTAGCTGACATTCTGGTATCTTAGCCCAACCTTTGATTTGTCTAAGTCTGAGCCAGTGGTGTGCTCCCAAGGCCGGGCTGGCAATTCTGTCTTCTGACACTTTAAAGGGCATATGGCTCCTCAGAATGGCTTGGGTGTGCCTTGTTCTTAGAGGCAGACATTGAATAAATGACTTTTGGGTCCATAAATTTTCACCGGCCATGGCAGTCACAGCCAGTGTGTGCCTATGAAAATTGCAAGTAAGTGGACTCATGCTTGGATACATGGGAGAAGCTTATGAGTTAAATAAACCACGCTTTGAAGAAGTAAGGACTCTCCCTGTAAAGAAAAAGGGTCCCCGTTGCCGAGCTGGCTTATAGAATTGGGCTTTCCTCCCCAAGCAGAGATCTATGCCAGCGGCTTTCCTGCAATAGTCATAGCAACGTAGCATAGACCAGAGGGGGCCTGAATTGCTCAAAACATTTTGTAATTGCCTTCGGAGTTTACAGCAATCCCTGTTTCAAGATTGCTAATAGGGGACATTGGGCCAATGTTGGTGTAATAATGAGAGTGAAATATTTCGTAACAGTCAAAAGAAACTAAAAATCAAGTCTAGCCAGGCTGGAGAGTATAACACTCAGGGTGCAAAATGTTGGAGGCCCTCCTGGTCCTGTCCACCCAAGAATGCCTGCTGGGCCACAGGTCTAGGAAGCGGCCAAGGAGGCTCCTTAGCTGGCTTTTCCACAGGCCTTGGGTTTGCCTAGAGCTGAGACTGGAGACCCTAGGTCTCCGTGGGCCCCAGCTCAGCCCGCAGGCAACTCTATCATATGTCTGAGTTCAGAGCCTCAGCCAGTATTGAGGAGACGACCGTCTGGCCTCTTACTCTGGGCAATGGCAGAGGTGGAAGCTACGACAACAGCATTCAGAGACCCTCCCCCTGGCCACCTCAACATGACTTTTCTTCTGTGACTCACAGACTGTTTCTATGGACAACTTACAAATTTAAGGTGGCAGAAAGAAGAGCAGGGCCAACACTTAGAAAAGGACCTTCTAAAATGAAAGCTCTAAAGGATGTAGACAAATTATTACCTACACTCTGGTTTGTCTGCTTGTTTTATCTGTTTTAGAGCCCTCTCAGCAATTTATAGTCACAATGCTTGTGATGAGCACACCATTCCCATAACCAGTGGCTGCCCCGGCAACCTTTTGGGGATATAAGACTAAAGCAAAAGTGAGAACCACCCCCACCCCAGCCCTGACCGGCTCCCACCTCAGCTCCTGGGCCCACACACCCCCCACAAGCCCGCCACACACAAGGGGTGCTGCTCACAGTTGTTTCCCAGGGTTCAGGGAGCCCATGTCGATCTCCTGATCAAACTCAGTGCGGAAGTCATCAAGTGTGCCGTCGTCCCCAAAGGCCCCCCACTCCATGTTGATACACATCCGCCCCTCGTCGCCCTCCACCATGTCAATGTGGCGCATCTCTTCCATGTAGCAGGCATTGCTGCCCGTGCCTGGCCAAAACAAGGGACTGCTCAGCACCCACCTACACCAGCCTCTCTCCAGCCCCCAGCTCCCTCTTACTCCCCCATCTTGAGACCACCTAGGGTGGTTGGGATTCCCCAGTGCAGGCTCCTGGAGTATCCCAACATGGTCCAGTCCACAACCACCTCCAACCCACAAATCCTGGCTCAGCCCTCCAAAGTGACTGTACCATTCTCTTCTAATATGAATTACAAAGAGTCATGCAGGCCATGGAGCCCTCCTCCCTTTCCAGCCCCCACACCCATTGTTCACTCACCCACAATGAGACCAATCTCACAATTCTGGTCATCATAACCACAGGTCATCATGGTCCCAACTGTGTCATTCACCACGGCCACAATATCAATATCAAAGTCCTGCAGGGATAAAAGCGGAGCTCTGACCTTCACCATCACAGAAAGGTTACAATTGTGAAGATGGAGATAAAGAGCAGCAAGGCACAGAGCTCAAGTGCATTAGGGCTGCCTCCTCACTGACCCTACTTGAAGCCAAAGAAGGTTGGAGCTGGGAATTGGGCTCAGATGCAGTCTGACAGCAGCAACTTACTCCCCACCCTGCATGTCCTCACCATGGAAGCCACCGCCCTGCAGTCTAGTTTACAGACACCACTGCACTCACAAGAGCCCACTTTGTCATTGTTGTCCCCTTCCCCTTCTCTTTCTTCTTTTCTCTCTCTCCCTCCCTCCCTCCCTCCTAACTTCTGTGACCAGGCCTTTATCTTGTTCTCTCTCTGCCCCATTCCATCCTAATGCCAACATCATCCCAACCTTCTTACTTGAAAATGATATTCAAGTCTTCTTCAGGTTAAAGACTGAAGGGTTTTTCCTGTACTGAGGCTAAGATTATTTATCCATCGTGATAATCTGAAGACCCAGAAGCATCTGATTATATGTAAGATTATCAGTGTGGCAATCATTTTGCAGTATATGGATGCCAAATCATTATGAGGCATGTCTTAAATTTAGCTGTATGTAAACTATATCTCAATAAAACTGGAAAAAAATTAAATCTTATTAGGTAAACCTAGCAGAGAAGGAAGAGAAAACCTCTCCTTAAGAACCACAAAAAGGTTCTCATGCTGATTTGGGAACAGACTAGGAAAGATTTCAGAGTGGACCCATAAGAATGTAAAGAGCCTCCAGACACCAAGCTCCTGCCTCCCCAACTCACCCCTCTCCTCTGGATGGCCTTCCGGATCAGAGTAACCACGTCTTTGCCTTCCACGCCACTGGACTTGAACCCCTTGGTCCAGGAGACCAGGAAACTCTGGAAAAGGACCAAGGAATGAACATTGACCACTCTACTCAAACAGCCATTAGTGAGTGGAGACCTCTGCCATGGAGCTAAGCTAAACTACAACCGTGCTTAAATATTTGTACTGCTTCCTGACTAGCCTAGGAAAAAGAAACTGGGGCCTCATCAAAGACCCAGAAAGAAGATTAAATGAATGATTCCTTCATGACCTACTGCCCCCAAGAACTGAAAAGAACAGGCTATAGAAATGCCAAAATAAGATACTCTCATCATTAATTCCCCAGGCATCTTTCTTCCAAGGATCTTTATTATGATACTCTCGATCAAAGGAGTTCCTAATTTCTCATTCCTGTTTCCCTACAAGGGATAAAGATAATGTATTTCATATTGTTCTTTGAGGGAAGAGTGATAAAGACCCTCCCCCTCCCGCACTTCTGATACTTCACCATCCCCCCCAGACCTACATACACTCACCCAGAAGGACAGAACTCTTAATACTCAAACCTCATCCAAACAACCATCAGAGCCGCCTCTAAAACCACAGCAGCAACTGGCTCAAAGTTCATCCCAGACCTCCCAGCCCAATGAATGAAGCAACAAGGGTCTAAAGAACTCATCTTACCTCATCTAGCTTCGTTTGGACACAGGGGAATGAGAAAGTAAAACCCAAGGGGAGCTTCTTGTCTTTGATTTGTAGCTTATCCATGAAGTTAGCCAGGCATTCAGCAATGTGGTCAAACAGCTAAGGGCACACAACACAAGAAGATGAGAAGGGAGGGAGAATAACATGGAGATTAAAAGCATACATACACATTGGGCTCGGCAAGGAACTAGCTGAATGTGTTCAAGATACGTATCCCTTCTGAAGTCTTAATTTGCTCACCTATAGAATGAGGGTGACAACTGTACCTGCCCTCAGAGTTACCACAGGGATTAAATGAGTCACACATATAAGGACTTCACAGCAGTTAGTGCTGATTAAATACTGTCTTCCACTCAAACTATTTATCCAAACCACTGTCAAAATAACCCTGTGAGGCAGGGGAAATCATAGCTAAAGCTAGTCAGAAAGTCATCACATACCCTGGGAACAGAACATCCTTTGGTGGCTCTGCCAGAACACTCCTTGTCATGGGTGCACAGCTGACTGTCTCAGAAAGGACAGCCCATCCCACTGCCAAGAAGTATTCTAGCATCCCTGTCTCTTGTGACTGGGGAGGGAATGGGACATTCTCTGGTTGGCATTCATAGAATGAACTTAACAAAATAATAATAATAATAATAATAATAATAATAATAATAACAATAACCCATATTTTTCTTCCATTCTAGAAAAGTAATTTCCTAGGAACATTTCAAAGAAGCATCTTTGTTTTTTAACTTCAAAATGAAAAACCCAGTAAGTCCACGAAGAGCACTGAAGAATGTATAGGGTTTTATGGATGGACAGCCTCACAACTGTGACCATGCCAAGCAGGACCCACAGCTTCTAAGAAAAAGCTGTATTTACAATTATCCAGGCTTTCGCTCAGTCCCAAGGCCCATAGCCCCATAGCTTCCTTCTTGCCCACTTAGCATCCTCAAAGAGAGGCAGTGACTCCCTCCAGATGCTTAGAGGCTGAGGCCAGGGGCACTCTGGTACAAAAAGTAAGCAGAGGCCAAAGAGACTAAATAGGTGCCACGGGCCAGGTTGACCAGATGGCAAAATCTAAAAGCCAAGGGGGATGGATGAAAATATACCTTTTCCTTTCTAGACAGAAGCAAGGAAGATCCCACTAAACCAGAGGTTCCCAAAATGTGGTCCTAGACCAGAAACAACACCATCATACTATAAATGTAAATTCTGAAGCCCAAACCTAAACCTACTGAATCAAAAACTGCAGGGGTGAGGCCCTCCAGGTAATCCTGAAGCAGGTTTGAGAACCACTGCCCTAAACCCCAAAAAGTATTTGCATTTACAAAGGAATTAAGAGGTTGCAGGTGGCAGGGTAGGCTGAGAGGCCCACTGGCTCCCCAGATGTCTGGGGTATGCTCAGTGGGAGTGATCCAGGAAGACAAGGCCAACCCCATCTAGAAGGTGGCCAGCTCTAACAATGTCCTGCATTGATCCTGCCCCTCTGTCTAATCACATGCAAAATTAACCTCAGCTGATGCTGAAACTCTCAATCTCCAAACCGAAACATTCTCAAGAGCAAAAAGATTGGGCAATGACAAAGCTCTCTCATGAAGAGGATCACCAATGCACAAGTGCTAATTACCTTGAGCAGAAGCCAAGTATTTTAATATGACATAGGGTTTTTAGATAGATACTCAACAAGTTCTGATTTTCTGTTGGGAAGTTGATCAGAGACAAAATTTACAAATCGCCAACTCCCAGCACCTTCTTCCTGGTACTCTAGTCATCAGAAATGAAGGGAGGGGGAGCTTTAGAAGGGGGGAAAAGCAAAATGGTTTCCCTCATCCAGCCCCGATCCACTGCTCCCTTTCCAACTGTGTTGCCAACAAGGAAAGGCAGTGAAGAGGCACTAAATTATATGCTGCCTGATACAGTAGCCACTAGCCACCTGTTATCTTAATCACTTAAAATGTTAAAAAATTTAATAGTTACTTCTTGAGTCACAACACTAGCCATATTTCAAGTGCTCAATGCCACTGGTAACTAGCTAGTGGCTGCGATATTGCACAGGGCAGATACAGAACAGTTGTACCATTGCAAAAAGTTCTACTAGACAGTACTTGGTTAAGCAAGAAAGAGCAGACCATCGGCTTCCTTAATTGGAAGACTATCTCCTTTTCTATTAGCTGATGATCTAAGGATAAGATACTGGGAGAAAGAGCTAATACCTTCCTGCCATAAAAAGTCTCAAAGGGCATCATTTCGTAAGGTTAGAATGGTTTCCTTTTCCTTATTGGTCTGAGAATCTGTTCACTCCCCTTCCCATAAGATACACTTTAAAAATCTAAAGTGACCACTATTACAATTTGCAATTCACTGCTCTCAAGTGCAAGTTCATGTGCCTGAAGACAGATTTTATCCAGGAACCCGCCCTGTCCAGGTTCACAGATCCTCAGAAACCTTTGCAAGTTTAGGGTTTGGTGATTTGGTCTTGATTTTAATGAAACTTTATGTTTAAAATCCATTTGCTCTCCTCCCAATTAAAAGACTGATACCTACCATCCAAAAAAAAAAAGGAAAAGGAAAATATAGGGAGGAAAAAAAGCACCAGCAATTCCACCACTAAAATATCCACTATAAATTTCATTCCAATCTTCTTACCAACTGGTTTCTGCTTTAGGCATATAGTATTCTTTCCCTTCCTTAGGGTGAAATAAACACCTATATTTTCTTCTAATTTTCTTAGGTTTCATTTTTATTTAGCACTTTTCCATTTATTCAAAACTTTTAAAATATCACAATAGCTTTATGTTTCTGCCCGGTGGATCTCAGATTTTTTATTTTTTTTCAAAAAATTTTTTTTCAAAAAAAATTTTTTTTTTCAAATTTTTTTTTTTCAAATTTTTTCAAATGTTTAATAGACATTGTCTGTATGTCCTGGAGCTATGTGAGAGCTCAAATCTCAGTCTCAAGGACTTTGCCTCCCTAGTCCAACCCCAGCATTAAAACAAGGAAAGCAGATTTACCCTCAGAGCTACACCCAGGGACAAATAAAGAGTCTAAAAGTATCTCCCCCACATGATCTACTTGTGGTCTGAAATTTCCTTCTGAGGAGGTGGCCCAGTGTGGTGAGAACCATACACTAGGCCCCACCTCTTCTAAACTCTAAGGCCTAAGAAAAGGTGACCACACTGGAAGGGCATCTTATTGGATTTCATTTCCTCCATTCACTCTTTTATTGCGTACACGCTGGGTAGAAAATACAACAGGAATAACCACCGCTCAAGCTGAGAGTGATCCCTATAGCAGTGCTATCATCCAAGAATGTCTTCAGTGATTGGACTGAGAGAAGCTGAAGAAGGAGCAGGAAGAACACCCCAAGGAAGGTTCTTGCAGAGCAGCTGAAAGGGGAGATCAGGTTCCCTGGACACCCAAGAGCAGAGAATAATGCTGGACCCGCGGCTGATACCCACCACCTGGCCAGATACTTCTGGTGTGGTGGCAGTGAGAGTCCCCTCTGTAGAAGGGATCCCCTGGGGGAACTCTTGGGAGGGACAGCCCCCAAAGGGCCTGCCCCACAAGATTTCTTGTCTGTAGGATCACCAGCCCCTCCAGGGGGCACCTCCTACTCTGGAAGCAGGGCAGGTAGTCGGGATCTAGGACCACCATGTTGCCTAATTCCAGGAAGCACCACTCACATGGACCACATCGTGTGGCCTACCAAGTGGACGGAGCCCCCTAGAGTTGTGCAGATGCAGGTTCTAATGTCATCAATAGGGCTTTATGTTGTGCCTCTGGCCCCAACCACCCCTATGATCTAAAGCCAAGTCATTCACTCAATCTTTTAAAACGCAATTCCACATCTATAAAGCAGATAACATGAACACTCGGCCTCACAGGGCCAGCATGAGGACAAAAGGAGAAAATGCATACAAAAAGCTTTTGCTCAGCCTGACACACAATGGGTCATCATGTGTCAGCTCCTCCTCCTCCTGACAGTCACTCATCCACTTCAACCCACTTATGACCTTCTGTGAGGGGTGGGTGTGTGACCTGGTGGTCCAGCTGTGCTGTAAGCCCCGGAGGGGAGAGGCCAGGACTTTAATTCCCAGCAAGGATCACTGCCCAATGCATAGTAGAAGCTCAATATATGTTTGGAGACTATCACAGTGGCAATTCCATCCTTGCTCCTTTTTTTCTGGCTGTTACTGAGAGGATTCTTTCTTGGATTTCACATTTCTTCTGCATTCACTCCTTTGATTGTTTAGATGCTCTAGAAGCCACAAAGATATGGGGATGACCAAGCAGGATTTGGGGCAATATGGAAGCACACGGTGTCCACTGCAGTGCCAGGTGGGACAGACACCCTAAAGCTAGATTTTGATGCTTTCTCAATAGGCTTCCATCCCTGTGTGCAAAACCTCTTCTGTTTTAGACAGTCAAGAAGAGAAAGAGCAAATAACCACAAAGGTAAAGGGCCAACTTCCATTTTCATGTGATGCTATGGTAGCAAGTATACACCAAAGAGGGCTGCAGAATGACCACAGTGGCAGGTGGCGGTGTCAAACCACAACTGTGTCTTCTGACTTGCTATTCAGCAGCACCACTGCCAATCACAGGCGTCCGGCAGCGTGGGCCCAGCGTCCTGACAGCAGACTTTCATCGGTAACCAGCCCACGCAAGCAGACCTCAAAAGACATGGCAAATCAAAACACCACCTGCTATAGTACATCTGGACCCCGGGGCCTCATTCACATGTTCCCTGCTCTCTGGCCCGCATGCACCTCTCCTGATGGAGGCGCCCCACTCAACCTCCAGGCATAGAAAGGGATCACCAGGCAGACATACGCCAGGAAACCTGAACCTTAGTCAGGGTCTCCTTCCCCCAGACAGAGGAAGAATAGGGTCTGCTCCCGTGGGGCCCAGAGTCCCAGTGGCTGCTCTGAGAGAAGGGTCATACCTGGGTGCCGCTGCCTCGCATGAGGTCCTCAGGGATGGCATAGATCTGGTTCTCCATCTCGACCTTCTGGAGCCCATTGTCTGTTACTCTTACACGAAGCACACGGAAGTTGGTCCCCCCAAGGTCCAGAGCCAGAAACTCTCCATGTTCTATAGAGAGAGGAACGGCCACTATTAGTTTAGGAAAGACAAGATCTTCACAGAGACCAAGACTCAAAACCCATGAGTCCCTCCATAAACACTGGTCATCTCCCAGTGATGGAGTGGCCAAGGGGTCTTACTTTTCTCCATAAACAATTATGATGATCTGATTATTTTTCTTAATGCACCTTTATATTACTTTTAGAATTCACACAATGAGGGGTGCCTGGGTGGATCAGTCGGTTAGGTGTCTGACTTCGGCTCAAGTTGGGATCTCGAGGTTCGAGAGTTAGAGTTCAAGCCCCGCATCAGGCTCCATGTTGACAGCTCAGAGCCTGGACCCTGCTTGGATTCTGTGTCTCCCTTTCTCTCTGAGCCTCCTCCACTTGCGCTCTGTCTCTCTCTCTCTCTCTCTCAAAAATAAAATAAACATTAAAAAATAAAAAATAAAAATTCACACAATGACACAGCCTCACATCCAATGATAGGGTACCCACTCCCTCACAAGAGCTAACTATTTCCCAGGGACTTTCAGCCAAGTCCCCATCAAGCTCAAGGGGCCCATCAAGCTCTGTACCAGGAGTCCACGCCTCAGTTTTGCTCTTCGTGCCCCAGGACACCCAGAACACTGCTATAGGCCTATGGGCCCCTGGGTCTTCAGCCAAATTGTGGTCCCCATACAAAATTTACTTTTTAATGTTTGAATACAATGATAGCAATATCCTATGGCAGGATAAGAGGGTCATGTGATGACGCGAATGAGATCCAATGGCTATAAATTAAGAGGCCTAGCAAACCAGCCAATCAGGTGCCCCCCAAAAAGATCCCAGGCTTATTAGAATGTGAGAGAATGCTGACCCAAGGATATGTAAGACAAGAGTCAGGCCACTCAGCTGATCCACGCAGGCAGGCTACAGAGCGGGGATAAAGGGGGGACAGGGAGACTCCACAAACACAAGTGGGTCAAGATCTTCAGGTGTCACCAGGAAGGCACAGTCCCTCCTCCCCAGGAAACAAGCAGTGTCGACAGGAAACATCCAGATTCCAGACAATAATACAGCTGGTTGCAGGGACACGCTCCATTGTATGGCACAGAACAAAAGTGCTGAAGAGGTGCGGAGGCCAGAGCCAGGGCTGGGGGCTGGCGGGGCAGGCAAGGGCTGGGGGAGGTGGGCTCACTCCCTCAGCAGCCTCCCCCACAAGCAGTGGCTCCACCAGTCTTCCACTGCTCTGCCCCACACCTTCTCGAAGGAAACAGAATTATTTCCTGGGGAATTCACTTATTGGCATGTTTGTCAACACTCAGCCCATTTCCAGGTGGGTGACAGCCACTTAAGTACAGCAGAATGGATTGGGAGGGGTAGGGAAAAGCTCTGACTGAATGAGCCAACATGGATCCATTCTGTGCCCAGGCCCTCTCAGCAGCAGTAACTGGCCCTGAGAAAAGCTACTTCTGCCCGGCTCCCTGAGGGCACAACACACAGCCTAAGAGCACACAACTGTGGTCTGGGAGTAGCAACATACAGAGCCTGGCTCTGGAGCCCACGTTACCTGTGTTAGAACTCTGGCCATGTTGGCCATGGCAAGTCCCTGAGCTTCAACTGCCTCATCTCTGAAATGGGAACATCATAGTTCAGGTGGTTGTTATGAGGGGAAAAACTAGACACTGTGCCTTAAACACCCAGCACAGTGCCGAGAACTTAGGACACACTCCATAAGTACTAGAAACTTTCCATCCAGGCCTCCACACACTGCCCAACCCCCACACCGGCGTCCCCCAGGCCCACTGTTAGGGCTGCCTCTCAGACTGAAAAGCAAAATCACCCTCACCAGCGGGGACAAGAAGGAACCTGTCCAAGAAAAGCCATTGGAACCTGCCCCAGTGACTTCAGCATTCCTCCTCTGGGGCGCTACTTTTCAGTCCCCTCTCTGGCATCTGGAGAGCCTCCCAACCCCACCAGCTACAGCTGTTAAATAGCTGGGGCAACATCAACCCCACCTGGGATGACTCTGCTCCTCTCGTGGCCATGGGCGACTTTTCCAGGCACTCCAGTTCTGAGCCTCCCCTGGTAGTGGGAACCCAGCCAGACTGCAGGAAAAGCTATGTGGTGGTTGTCATGGGGGATGAAAAGGAAAATCAAAGATGAACTGCCTGCATCAGCACTCTGTAGCCTAGGATGCATGCAATGCGCTGAATCGGCGACCACGGGGGTCATGATTCAAGGCCAGCCCAGCCTCCGTTCCCAGGAAGGAATGTCATCCCTTGCTTTCTTTTCAGACTCTGCCGGAACAGACATTCCTCTGCATCCCTCCTCCCCGGCACCCCTTCTGCAAACACATGGGATCACAATTACCACAGCCAAGGACTGTACTCCTTCCAGGGTCTAATGTCTCTGAGGCAGACCCAGCACCAGGACTCCTGGAGCTAAATCCTAAGGTGACCTCGTGGGACAGTGGATAGACCCTTCCTAGTGCTCACCCCACACCATGCATGAGAGGCCCCCACAGAGCAGTGGTGAAGGGCTGGGCCTTCAGAGATGGGCAGACAGGCTTTGTTTTGAATTCCAGCTCAGCTTCCTCACTACCTATGTGGCCTCTGAGCATGTCACCTCACCTACAGAACATGGCCCCTAATGCTGACTTCTCCCAGGGGTCGTGAGGCGGACATGAAATAGTAAAACCTACTATTTATTTTCATCAATAAAACTACTGTTCTATTCTTTCGTTGATTATGTAGTTCTTCTCAGAACCTCCAATCCCTACCTACACCTACTCAAGTGGCTCAAGTCCCACCTCCACCGTGAACCTTCTAGGACATTCCAGAAGCCGAGAGCAGACAGAGGAGTGTATGATGGAGCATGAAGGAGCATCACATCTATGGGCCTGGGACCGTCAGACTAGACAGGGTGGGGGTGGGAGCAAGGCTCTAGGGCCAGAAAACATGCCCACAGTAGGTTTCTTAAAGTGCACAGCCATGTGACAGAGGACCCAATAAGGTCCAGAGAAATCATTCTGCTGAATTATAGCTGGTAACATATTTGAGGCAACATATTAAGAAAACATCTCCTATTGCATTTACTCGTTGATGGTTCATTTGTTAAACAAAATGTCTGAATACCAACCGGTTTATACATGAGACCATCAGGTCAGAGGTAAGGTTTCTATCATTGTTGAGCATGCTGTTATGTCTAGAAAGCAATTTAACTTTCCAAAAATAATAAAATATGAACATCTGATTTTTTTTCTAAAAAAGCTCAAACAGTACAAAAGTGGGAAAAACAAAAAGCAAATCTCTTTTCTTCTCCAAATAATCACTATTAATGTTTCTTGGGTGTCCTTAGGTACATTTATTTTATAAAGACAGTGGAGGCTGTTAACAGACACATTCAAAGAAAGGGGTTGGAATTGCTGGTTCTAAGGATGTTGTGTTTTTAATTTGGAAGACATTGCCTACAAGTTCATGCCTAAAAGTTCTCAACAATTTCCACACAAACCAACAGCTAAGTTTTGTTCTCACCAGGGTCTCATGTTATGTGGCAATTAATCTTTGCCAACTTCTTTGGTCTAAGTGGTATCTCCTTTTTTAAACTTGGTTTCCTTCTTTTGTGTAAGGTTACACTTTTTGAATTGTTAACTGGCCTTTGGAATTCCTTGTTCTGTGAACTTTCTAGTCACATCTTTTGCCTTTTTTTAAAATACATTCATTATTTTCTTAATAGCCTAAAAGAGCTCTTTGTATATTAAAGAAAATAGTTTTTTGGTTGTATATTTATAATTATTTTTTCCAGTTGGATATCTGTCTTTTCATTTTATTTGTGGCATTTTTGGCATGCAGAAACTTTTTAATTTTTATGTTGTCAAAGTATTTGTGGTTTCTGGGTTTTAGGTTTTGTCCATAGAAATTCTGAAGATTACAGTAGTGGCCCATCCTTTCTAACACCCCCCAACTCCTAAATGTGGCCACCACCGCTGCTAAAATAAAGGAAGTGAAGTTCCACTTGAGGTTTATTTGAAAGATCAAATTAATCTTCTGTATTTCTTTGTTGTTGTTGTTGTTGTTGTTGTTGTTGTTGTTGTTGTTGAAGCTCCCCCACCCCATCCGTCACTCACAGTAGGCACATTGCTAGGGGCACCCAGCTGCTCGCCACATGGCCACCATTTTCCCTTGGCCACCATTTTCGTGTAAATTGGCCCAGGTGGGAGACCCCCCTTCATAAAATTCAGCTGTGGAGAATGTGGGCATTGATCCCGCTACTTCTCACATGCTAAGCAAGCACTCTACCATTTGAGCTAATTTCTCAGCTCCTGCTCTATTTTTTTTAAGGTGATTTTATAGCAAAATGAAGACAGAACCCCGTCTTCATCTCTCTCGTCCCTGGGACAGAGTTCAGACTTCATCATTGGCATCTGGATGACTGTGGTAATGAAACAATGGAAAGGCAGAGGCAGGTATAAGGGAGATTGAGTTGACTGAGAGCCCAACACGTAGGTGTTTTTAATGGAAGATAAACTAACATTTGTTAAGTGATGGTCACTTTGTTTATAAGCATTAGCTCATTAATTACCTCAGCAACCCTATGGGGCATTAAAATCCCAGTTTTCCTGATGAAAAAACCAAGACTCAGGTCAAGTAACTGAAACCAAGATTCATATAATTCAGGTCTGGTTCTCTAGCAAAGTTTCTATTGCGATGAGCAAGGAGGTTCCTTCATGGGAAAGTTGTCAATCCTCAAATAAGGAATTCTTCTTTAATAATGCCAAAAGTATATAATGCCAGAGGTCACCAGCAACCTCCAAGCTGGCCTGGGTGTCAGAGGAAGTGATACTGTAGTTCATAAATTGAGTCATTTGATTAAGGTCACGCAGGGATAAATGACTGCTGGGTCCATCTGACCTCAGAGCCCGTGCCTATCCCACTGCACCATACCCATGTCTCTCGTTCCTGGAAGCCGAGGAGGACCTGGCACAGAATCCAGGATGAGGCAAATAAGCCTCAGAAAGCCTGAAAAAGAAAGCAAAGACACCCTAATCTTTTATCAGTGACTGCAGTCCATCTCCACCCCCCACCCCCAGGCCTACTGGATGGCCAAGTGCTCTCAGACTTGAATGGGAGCTGGCAGACACATCCTCTGGCCAGAGGTGAAGCGTCCTTCTCCCCCAGGAGCCCAGAACCTTCCAAAGCTTGTTGATGCAGGCTTTTTTGTAGCCACAAATTGCTGCCATCTCAGACAATCACATAGAAACTCTGTTCCCACCAGGCCCTCTCTGCTGAAGGTCCTTCTAATTAAAAGCATTCCCCTCCAAAACCAGACAAGAGAAGAGATACCAACCCTCTTCTGAAAGAAAACAAGGACTCAAAGAAGCGCTGCTGGCACACAGTGAAGAGGAACTGGCGACAGGGGCATTAAGTCACACCACCCTCCAATCCCCGTCAAATTGCCCAACAGTTAAGATCCGAGGTGTTCTGTCTGGCAGAGTGTGTTTGCTGACTCATTTCCCATCCTGGACTACCATTCTACCCACTTGCAGTGAGGCTCTTATCAAATACATAAGGTCAGCAAGATAAAAGGGTTTCAATTTCTCCTGGGAACTCACCTGTCTCAGGGAAAGGCTAAGGAAAACTAAAATGGCATTACACTGGCCACCTGAACGTGACAGTCCCCATCAGGTTGGTGGATCAGACACCAGAATGCGTCAAAGCAGGCCATAACTCCCTCATTGTTAACAACACACAAATACGTGGCCTGTACCTGGCAATGTCCACACAATTTTTGAGGAACAAAAGGCAAGGGCCAACTGAATTTTCCAACAGGATCTATTTTCAATCATTAAGTACTTGCCACTAATTAAAATAGCTCCACCACCTGTTCCTCCCAGCAGCACTTGCAGCACTGCGCCCACCAGTGCTCTAACAGTGACTTGCAAACAGCTTTGGTTTGGTTTTGTCTTTTGAAGCAACAGTGACCTTCGTCAAAGGCAACCACATTCGTTTAGAAGGGGCAGTGCCCTGCAGGGTTACGGTTGGAGCCAGAGCCCAGTCCCCTCACCCCAGAGCTTTTTCAGAACCACAAGCTCCAGAAGCCTCTTTCTGAACAAGCGGCTTTTACACAGCGTTCCCAGAGTTCTGGGATCCTTGAAGGTGGTGAAGTCTGGCCTCGGTGGGTCAAGGAAGGCCAATCAAGGTACAACCTCACCCCCCACCTCCTCACTTCCAATTATATCTCTTTCCTCTACTTTCACTGTCTTAGATATGGGGTTCTACAAAAGATTTCATTTTGTTTAAGGTTGGGAACGGGGTCCACTACTAAAACCAACATTTTAAAAATCACTATGTTGAGAGTCAAACACTGAAAATCTATTCTAGGCCCTGCCAACAAAGTGCCTCCCAGTCTGCAATTAGCTATTTCAACACTGGGCACTGAACACAACACTCACCGCTTCTCGGCTACCTGGTGCTGTGTGCAACCCAGCACCTGACCGGACGGGGAGAAAGGAAGTAGTTAGATGCACTGTGGCTAGTACATGGTAGGAGCACCAATAAGAAGGAATGATTGGTTACTTGGACAAGGATGGCTTCTTGGGAAGCAACACAAGACAGCCAGGTCTGAGAGGATGGGATGAAGTTGCCAGACATGGAAAGGGGGACATACATAAGGGTGCGGAAGTTGATGGTGTGTTCAGGGAATGGCACATCAGGAGTGGTTGCAACGTAGGGATCCTACAGTGTGGCTACATACATGTAGCAAATGCCAATGCCAGGAACGCCGGATTTTAAGCACAGGGTTAGCTTTGTTTTCAAAAGGTCTTCAGTAGCACTGTGGACGACGGATCTAGAACCAGAGCTGGTGAGGAGGATGCCACAAGACTCTTGGGCCAAGCAATGATGAAGCCCTGGTTTCCAGGACTATGTACAGTAGTCAACCACCTCTGTTTGCTCAAGATTGACATGGGACTTTCAGTGCTAAAACTGGGAGCGTGCCAAGCACACCAGGATGGCTGGTCACCCCAGGGCCATGTTATATCCAACCATAAGGTCATCCCCTCTTGTCATCTAATGCCAGACACATGCAGCCTTGAACCATGAGGTAGATCAAAGACACATATCCACACTTTCACATCCAGTCCCTGAAATGGCCCTTTCATAATTCAATGCCCCAAAAGGGAGTAGCTCCTGCCTGCCCTGCCATAGCAAGAACACCTCCAGGGGCCCCAGATGACTGCACTGAACATTCAATCTTCTTCCATGGAGTAGCCCTGGGTTGGAGATCCTGTTTATTCTTTAGTTTTCAAGGGCCTGCTAGCATACTGCAATAGACTGCTCTAAGAATGTATGGCATGGTCTCCAACCCAGGTCCTGGATAGGTAATCCAGCAAAACTATCTTTGGCAGACACAGGTTTTGAGGCATGTTATTTCCCATGTACCTGGAACCACCACAGCCACTACCACATCTGGCAGCCTTTTTTTAAGCCCCAAGATCCCTGCTACCCCATTACCATACAATGCTGGACCCCACTCAATAGCTCAGAAATAAAGTAACTCCATGTTATTAAAGGTATCAAATGACACAGTCAATGCTGGGTCTACAGCAATCAAGGAATGGGGTAATCTGATCTTCTACGCCATTGGTCTTCTGATCATTTAAGCAATAAGATGCCAAATGCCAAAATGTAAAACTGGAGAAAAACAGAGTTGCACCAATTGAAGGAAAGGGGCTGGAGGACATAAACACATTAGGTGCCCCCCAAACCTCCCAGAACACCACCAGAAAGCACCATCCTGGTGTTTTGATACTCAGGAAACGTTTCTTAAGCTCGAAATATGTTCCAGTCACAGAAGTGTTACATTCACTCCATAGATGTGAAACCACCCTTCAAAGGATTAAAATATGTTTCAATACTTTGTAGGCTCTGAGTGTGTTAAGATTTTCAGGCAGGCAGACCAGGGGTTCAAATCCGGTTTTAACGTATATTAGTCATACAATTCCAAGTAAATTATTAGAAACCTGACACTCGAGTTTCATCATCTGTTAAAATGGAATAGCAATAACCTTCTCTCTAGCCAGCACCACCTCTCCACTCCCCAAGGCACAGGGGTGTGCACATGCACACACACACACACACACACACACACACACACACACACAGTTCTGGGCCAAGATTCAATGCAATGAATGTGTGAGGTGTTTGGCACAATGCCGGCCACATGTAAATGTTCAATAAACTCTAGCTACTATATTATATGAAGGCCTCTTATCAGTACAATCTTTGGCTTATTACCATAAAAATCCACTAACTTGTGTTGTGTGCTGGTTGATCTGACTCCACTGCACGCCTGTTGATATAATGCTGAGCAACCAAGATAAGGGCTCCTTTTGGGTTTTAACAGCCTCTGTGCAACCTATCAGCAGCCTAGTTTTTATCATATCATGTGCTTGCATTACATGACTGAGTATCATTCTATAATCATTTCATCTGTGTAAGCCTTACCTCTCCAAGGACGATTTTCACTCTTCAGAGGCAGGGCACAAGGCAGCTTAGCACAGTGCTGCCTCACAGAGGACCAGACTCGGTGGGGACTCTTTGGAGCCAAACTGAAGAGATAGACCTGAGTTACTAGGAGAATGAATGCACTGTGCTAGCAGGGGGTGGAGGGTGAAGGTGGCAGATAAGCATAAAATGCACCGCTTGGGATGTGCCTAAGTACCCAAGCATTGGCACACAGCTGGCTGGCTTAAAATCAAACGCTTCCATTTGCTCCCAATGTGACTTTGGGCAAGTTGGCTAATCAAACAAATCTGGTTTCTTTTTCCATATAATGGGGTTCATAGTGCCTCCCACTGGGTCACTGTCAGAATCAATGGGATTGCTCAAATACAGTGCTTAGCACAGTAGTTGGCATTTAATAAGCCTACAGTTATAATATCACCATCATCATCATCATCATCATCATCATCATCCCCTACTCTCCAAGGAGTTCAATCTGGCTAGATAGTAAAGATGTAGTCACCTGTGAAAATAATTAACAATTTAGGGAAGTGGGGAAGTATCAGATGATCAATACAGCAAAGCCTTCAACTCACTCTGCCTTACAAGGCATTTTTATATCTAAACAATCTTGCCTAACAAGAGGGTGATAAAAACACTACAAAGATATTTTATTTCTAAATTGGGACTTGCATCTGAAAAATTCGTAGATTCTCGTGTGGGTTGTACTTGAGCTTCTTATTTTGACGGTACAAAGCCAATCCGTATTTATGATGTATTTACAAAGATGCTAGTCCAATTTGCTCTAGAAACTTTTGTTCAGCAACATGAGCTGATGTAAATTATGAACCTAATGGGCACGGAGTGAGGACTACATCTGCTTAAATCTTTAAACCCAAACTCTTCACCTCTGCCATTCACTGGCCATGTGTGACCTTGGCAATCACCAACCTTCTTTTAGCCTCAATCGCCTTATTTTTAAATTGGAATGTCTCTCTGACAGAGTTTGCATGGAGAATAAAACTGATTATTTATGTGAATAGCATATCACAGACATTGTGGATACTCATTAAATGGTATCAATTATTCTTACGTTAACTCTTAAGATGGAACTGTCCTCTGAAAGCCACATCCCTGTGATGTATGCAGTAGGCCCCCCGACAGGACTGCGGGTGGGGCTGCACCACAACACAAGCACAGCCGTAGTTTAGGTTAGAGCTGCCTCCAGAGAGGTCAGAGATGATGAGGTCCCTGGCAGATACAAATGAATGCTTTCTTTATTCAATGCTGTACTGCAAAAAACAAAAGGGAGGGGAAGGGTATAAAAAACAAATATTGGTAAGGATAAGGGAAAAGCAGAACTCTCACATTGTTGGTAGGAGTGTAAAATATAAAATGGAATGGGGTTCAACCACTTTGGGGAAGGTCTTGCAGTTTCTTAAATATACACCAAACTTCACGACCCAGAAATCCCACTGCTAGTTTTTGACCTAAGAAAATGAAAACGTGAGTCCACAAAGAGGCTCGTGCAAAAATGTCCACAGCTGCTTTAGTTCTAATAGGCGAAACCTGGAAACAGCCCAGGTGTCCATCAGTATGCATGTCATATAGGATTCCAATCATACCATGAAATCAGCAACCAAAAGGAATGAAATACTGATTTACACAACATGAATAAAGCCGACATTATAATGGATAAATGAAGCCTTGCACAAAGAGTAAATACCAAATGGCTATATTTATGGAGAGTTGTACAACAGGCAAAACTAATACACGTGGAAAATTTTAATGTTATTGCTTCTGGGGTCAAGGACAGGGATTGCCTGGGAAGGAACACGAGGGAACTTTCTGGGCTGATGCTAATGTCCACTATCTCAGTGGAGGTTGTATTAGATATATACACTGTATTACAAGTATTATGTATTTGTCAACTCATCAGATGATACTTACAATTTGTCATTTCATTGTATGTAAATTTTACATTAAAAACAACAAATATTGAAATCTAGTTAGTAATGTGCATATTGAAGTTTTAGGGTTGAAATAAACTGATTTCTGTCATTTACTTTGCAAATGCATCAAATAAAACAAGAGGGACTGATGGGTTAGGACTGAGGAGTGTGGTAAGGCAAATCTAGTAAAATACCAACATAGAAGAATCTAGATAGTCCGTATATAGATGTCTGTTATAGAAATCTTTCAACTATTTATGGGAGGTGGGGGTGGGGAGGGGGAAGGAGAGGCAGAGGAAGAGGGAGAATTTTTTTTATATACTCTGACTGACAGTCATGTGAATAAGATATTCTTGGCCCATCTACATATATTTCATCTTTATCTGTGCCAACTATGTTTCTTTGCATTGCATGGTCCACACAATCTATGAAGTGTAGATGTTTTAGTATCGGTCCCCACGGGCTCATTGGCCACTAGCATTCCCTTCCTTCTCACACAGAATTCAAACCATGACTTGGAGGTTCATTTTTCTTCAGTGTTAATGGAGGCCTCCATCATAAATGGATGGCCTGAAACTTCCTGAAGTCTCTCCCACGTTTTCTACCATGAGTTTCACTACCATTAGACAGCTGGGGCCCGTACAAACAAGAGTTGGAACCTGGTCCTCGCTCCAAAATGCAGGGCCCTCTCTCAGTGAACTTGGTGCTGGCCATGCCTCACAGAGGTGGGTTGTGGCCACACAGAATCGTGTTTACAGAACATGAGACGGTCACATATCCAATCCCCCTTAATTCATGGATCACCAACCCCCTGATGGTTCTTTTTACAAGTGAGAAAATGGAGGACCAGGGCACACACTGCTCTAACCTGTTCTAAGCTGCTCTAAAGCACACAGCTTGAATTCAACCCCATTTAAACTAGAATTCTATCCTCACCCCTCATGACACACTCCCCTGAAACCACCTCCCTCCCCACCAAGTAGTCAATTTTACAAATGCCAGTCTAGGACAAGACTGGGTGAGGAGCCTTTAAGGCAGTAGCTTTCAAACTGCAAGCTGGAAAAAACTCAGCAGCTCCTGACTAGCAGCTTTTTTTAAAGAATGGACTGCAATGTATTTGACTACATCACACTTAACAGTAGACATTGGCCCCTGAAACTTGTTCCAGCTGTACATAAATAATTATACATATGTGTTTCTTGGTATGAGCCTGTAGTCCAGAAAAATTAGACAGCCACTGACTTAAAGATTAGGTCCTTCTAGATCAGAGATTTAGATCCCAGGTTTAATCACCCAGATTCAAAAAATAATACTGGCAAGGAACAGGCTGTGGAAGGACATTGTGGAAAAGTCATCACCTGAGTAAAGCCCCTAGCCTTCTGTGGGAGAGACACATAACCACCAGTAGCAGCAACAGAACCCAGGCTGTGTCCTGGGCCAAGAAGCAAACACAGCAGCAAGGCCCCATGGGCTGTGTGACCAATCTAGGCGAGAGGCAGAGATCCCTATAAACAACTGACCCCAAGGTCTCCCCTCTCAGCCCTTCACTGGGGTGCCAATAACAAAGCAGAAATTTCATTGTTTAAATATTTTTTTAATGTTTATTTATTTCTAAGAGAGAGAAAGAGAAAGCATGAGTGGGGGAGAGGCAGAGAGAGAGGAAGACACAGAATCTGAAGCAGGCACCAGGCTCTGAGCTGTCAGCACAGAGCCTGACATGGGGCTCAAACTCACGAACCATGAGATCATGTGAGCTGAAGTCGATGCTTAACCAACTGAGCCACCCAGGCGCCCCCAGAAATTTCATTTTTCATAGGCTTTACATACTGAAGAAGTCAGTCCTTAATGCCACATTCCATAACTCTGAGCCAGCACTAACAAAGCATAAAACCTTGATGTTGACCATTTTAAATTGCATTCCCTCATGTTCTCCTCCCCAATTTCATTTTCCTTTCTTGATTTCCAAAAGCAACCCCTATCATTCATCTTGTGTATATATTCCATATTACAGCCTAATAATTTCATGATGTGTGTCTGTCCATAAGCAATGCACGACATTGAGGGATTTTTTTTAAGTTACATCCAACTAGGAGATATGTGTCCTTCCCCAATGTTTCACTCACTGTTTTTTAGAAGTATCTGTATTAATATATGTTCATTTATGTAACATGCCACATAGTTATTCCATCCACAGGGATATTCCATAAACTGTTTCCAATATGCTGTCATTATAAGCAACAGTGTTATGAACATTCTTGAACATGCCTCCTTGGGTTCATATGGAAGTCTGTTCAAGTGACAATATAGTTGGACATAGTATTACTGAGTTATCAAATACACATACCTTCAACTTGACTAGTTATTGCCAACCTCGTGTACCAGGAAAACTACTATTAATAGTTCAGTGTGCGTCCTTGGGACTTTATGTACCTGTACACACACACATAAATATATGTGAGTTTACAGAGTATGAATATAGGTAAGTCTATCTCATGCTTTATAATGGGTGCAAAGGACTATTTTCTGCATGAATTGACCAGAGCCCAACTGATGGACACTAAGGGGTTTTCCCCAATCACAGTATTTCAGAGAACTTTTTTTGCACATCGATAACTAGCACACTGGTTCTAGTACAAATGTAGAACAGATTGGGATTGCCAGATCCACCACTTAATTTTACAAAGGAGAAAAAGCCGAGTCCTGGAGAGCTAAGGTGAGGAGCTGGCCCAAGGACCCCAGCAAGTGAGAAACGAAGGGGCTGGGGGCTGGGGTTCCTACAGTCTGGTCTCCAGCACTCTCAGGCAGAACCTGCTTCTGCTTAAGTGAATAAAACATTCCAATACACGTCATCCCCATTTACCCTGTAGAGTTTGACATTATCAAGAGGCACTCTGTGTATCACAAAAGTCATGTAAAATCTCTGTTTCCGTGTGGAAAGGAGGTCAGGCAAAACGGATCTTGCCCTAGATCCTTCTGCTCCAGAAGGCTGCGAGAGTCAGCCTCTGACTCTTATCCTCAGTCCAGGCACCTCACGTTCACGGAGGCTAAGTACATGCTTGCTGCTTCAGCCTGGCACGCAGACGGGACTCCCAGGACTCCAGCCTGAGGTCAGGGAAGAAGAGTCACTGACCACATAGCACAGTAATCGATGCAAACTCTGAGGCAGAGGGAGGTGTCCAGGCCTCCAAGCTCAGGAAAGCAGTGAGAATTTTAAACGCCGGTCCCAAACCTAGTTCTCCTCAGCAAATTTATTCACCTACTTATACTTAAGCCAGACATCCAGCCCCAACCACATTTCAAACAATTTCAGCTGCGCTTGTGTTCTCTGGTGCTGAGTGCACAGGCTCACGCGTGCACGCACACACACAATGGGCTGGGTGCAGTCTTGATGCCTGACCTTTGGCATATATGAGTTTGAATCCTGACTCAGCCTCTCATTAGCTGTGTGACCTTAGGCAAGTTATTTGACCATCCAAGCATCAAATTCCTCCTCTTAAAAAAAAAAAAAAAAAAAAAAGTAGACAAAATTTGGACTTACCTTATAGGGTTTTATCAAAAGTAAATGAGTTACTGCATGTAGGTGCTCAGAAAAGGTCTTAGCCCACAAAAATTTAGTAAATATTCAGGGTACTTGCCTTGTGGTTGTATCTGAAATAAAACAATGTCCCTGGCCTGAAGGAGCTAGTAAATTTATCAGAATGTCAAATAAAACAATAGAAGCGGGTGTGGCTGCGGGTCAGAGGGAGTGGCAGGTACAGTAAACAGTGCCAATCTGGAGGGTATACGAGGGATACCCAAGAACTGGAGGAGGCCACTCACCTCAAGGAACTCATGGAAGGGCTGAGACATATACTCAGAACAACCCTGAACAAGGTCACACCCTCAGTGCCGGGTCCAGGCTGAGTCCCAGGGTAAACATACTTGTTTTACAAATCGTAGGAAGGTACAAAGTCTTGTCAGACAAACCAGGCCCCCAGAGGCTCTCAGGCAGGTTAGCCTCAATGGCCCACATGGGATAGAAAATCTGAAGGCATATGGTGCATGGATAAGCCTCTCCTCCCTCAGGCTCTCGGGAATCTGTGCTTGCTGGCTCCTCCACTGCCCTGGCAGCTGTCCCTGGGGCTCTTTCTCCCAACCCTCCGCATGTGGGTAGTTATCCCACACTGCTCACCCCTCGCGGCCCCCACAGGTACCTCATCCCTAAAACGAACGGATACTGTGAGCAGTAAGTGAAACAAGCAGTGTGAATGTGCTGACACAACTGAGTTGCGTCCCCTCTCTGAGGATGTTGCCACCCCTAGACAGCAGGGTTCGACATCCCAGCATCACCTCTGAGTCCTCTGTGTCTGCCCAGCACATCCCACCAGGGCCACGCTCTGTTTCTACCAGCGGCCCGTCATCCACTGCTGCTGCTGCTGCCGTTCTGCCCACACCCCTCAAGAACTTGGTTACTCCCTGAAGAAAAACATGGTTTCAGGTGTGCATGCAAGGCTTTCTGTGATCTAGCCCAACCTACCTTCCAACTTCTACCTTCACCATGACCTTTTACTCTGGTTTCCTGGATGCTGCATCATGAAAGCTAGGGTCTATAACCAAATAAGGGGATTAAACAAAGCCTGGCGGGGTCATGCGCACACCTTCAGAGCCCTTAATACCTTAAGCTGCACCGTGGCTCTTCACGTTGTCCCAAGTGTATGTGGACCTCAAGTATTCTTTTCTCACAGAGTTCAAGAAACAATCTAGGACAATCTGTACTGTACTGTTTCTCCAGCAAGGCTGTGGAATGTGCCACGTAGAGTGACTGCCCTGGCCCATGGCTGTGACCCCCTTAAATGTGTTTGTCCTCCATCACCCTGAGGACAGAGTGTGCCAATCAGCCTGTCTCAGCACATGGACAGGAAACAAATGGTTGCCTGCTTGCCCCATTTTCCTGTCTACCCCACCCTAGACTTCACTAAATTTCCTGTATGCTTAACCTAGCCAGGGCTGGTTTCTGATGCGTGAAACCAAAGAACCTTCACTGACACATCGCTCTTTGGGACCCTGAGCCAGGCCACCCAAACCTTCCCCGAGCAATGGAGCACCCAGAGCCAACACCCCCTGCCCCAGGGCAGTACCTGTCCCATCTGGAGTAGACCTCACAAAGGTGGGCAGCATTTTCACTGAAGCAGTGGGGTGGGTGGTGGCTCCAAGCCCTTTCTCCATCTCCTTGCGGAACCGCTGAGAGATCTCCAGAAGGTTCTCATCAGAAAGACGCATGTGGTAGAGATACTGGTCCACCTGCAAAGGGGGAAACAAGAGTACAGACCTGTAGTTTAAATCAGTTGGTACTGCCATCTATGTGGTAGAACATCACTCAGCCCTTCAAAAGAATAAAGTCTATTATGTACAGAAAATTATTATTAAAGACCATTTACTTGGAATCTATTTGACAAGACTGTTAAAAAAAATACTAAACTCAAAATTTCTCAAATGAAAAAAATAGGTTTAACTTTATTTCTGGAGAGTGGTGAAGTTGAGGGGAAAGGCACAGTGGAGAAGAGGAAGAGTTCTTTCCAGAAAGGCTGAGTTTAAGGGTCTGTGACAATATCCTGGGAGCTGGGGTTCTTTACTAACCCTCCTTGCTCCCCACACACCTCGAGGCCAGTCATGGCAATCCTATTATCCCCCACCCTAGGCCGAGCAGCCGGCTCCTCTTGCCTCACTTACACAATCCCCAACTCTGCCTTTACCTCTTTCGTCTATTTTCTACCCCTAGCCAGACTCTAACCATTCCCCTGCTTAAACCTTCCAGTGGCTTCCGATGAGAACCAAACCTGAAATCCTTCCAAGGCCCCACATGATCTGGCCTCTCGCCACCTCCTAAGCTCACTGCATGTCTCTGCACTCCTTGTGCAAACCCTACCCTTGGTTCAGTCCTTCCCTGCCTCGGAACCCGTGCACAGGGGCCCTCACGGCTCTTTGTTCCATCCCATTTCTTCAGCCCCCTCCAGACCTCTCTCCATGGAGGCCTCCCATCCTTCTAATGAAACAGTCAGGCCTCCCATTATTCCAAAAACTCAGACTTTTCCCTTCACAACACCATCCATAATATGAATTTCTTGGTGTCCAAACCATAAGCACCAAGGCCAAGAAGAACCACATCTGTGTGTTCACCCCTGCATCCCTGGCATGTGGCTGACACAGAATAGAGCCTCTACATAAATAGCAACACAAGCTCTCCTGTCCTCAGAGGCAGAGACAGCTCTCCCTATTTATGTCATTGATCTTATTCCCAACATAAAGTTACATGTACTTGATTTACTACTCAAAGAGGCATTAGGAGTCCCTCTCACAGTTTCCTCCTTGGAAGTTCTAGTCTGCCTTGGCCATGGTTGGTCCCAGTTTTCTCCTATCAGGAAAAGGTCTGATAGACTTCCATCCAAGGAGGCACACAAGTTTCCGCAATACCCTTATCCTCAGCAGCAGTGTCCAGGACAGGTGACACTGCTGTCCATGGAAGGGTAGACCACACACAATCAGGGACCTCGGGTCAAGCCCCAGCTGCCCCCTCAAGGGGTGAAGGTTACAGTCCTCTCAGCATCATCAGCAAACTGAGAGACTTCAAGCAACCCTGCTATTCCCTGCTCTGAAATGTCAGGGTCCCCAAGGGCAAAGCTTGGCTGATGACCACTGCCCCTGTTATTCCTGTGGGAGACAAGTAAGCACCTGCCTGCCCCTGCCCTTGCTCAACTTTGACAAAGAAGCACACATTTTTATAATTAGAGTTTCTAGACAAATGTGCTTGTTAGCATTATAGCCTGTTACAGTTTCCAGCCTTTTTTGTTGGGCCATCTAGAATTTCTTTTTTAACCAAACTTGCAGCCTAAGATTTCCAGAGGAACAGCAAAAGGTGCTTAATCCTTTGAGAAAAGAACTCAGTCTGTTCAGCAGAGACAGTCCCCCTACTCACGTCTTCTCTATTCCAGGCTGTATCCTAACTCCCTATGGGGTCTGGGGCACATCCTCCCCTTTGGGCCTCTTTCTGCCCCTGTAGAACAAAAAGATTGGCCCTCCTTGGATCATTTCAAATATCCTGCTCAAGACTCATCTTTGATCATTCTTCAAAAATCCCAAAAGGTGAAAAATTAAAAATAAATAAAATCCCCAAAGGTGAAAGATCAGAGTGTGGAGTAAAACACTAAAAACAGCCACAAGCCAGGCCAAGAGTCTCTGGTGAGTCAGCCCACCTTGCTCCACAACCACCATGTGGTTAAAACACAACACTGAGATGCGACTCTTGCCTACACAGGGTGGGCAAGAGCAAGGTAGGAGTAGAGAAAAGCAGTCAGCCACTTCTCTCCCTCCCCGGGCAACAGAGAGGAACTGAGCTTGTCAGGCTGGGTTTCAAATTTGCAGAAATGAGGATTTCCCAGAACATGCTTGTGGCCAGCATTTATTGAAAAGCCACCACAGACTATCCAAGTGTATCGGTCTATATCAGGAAGAACCCAATCGCCCATTCTGTTTGCTGACCTCAGGCCCCTGGCACGTCATTTGCCATGAGCCCACCATCAGCCTCAGCCTCTCAGGGCTGTGTGGACACCAGCCCCACCACTGATCCGGGTATCCTATAACACTGGACAGCCAGAGTGCTCCTGAGATACCTGGCCTCCCTCACAATGTTTGAGGCTCCCCAGGAGGTAAAAGGGCACAACCTCAGCCCTACACCATTCAAGTCCCCTCCCTGTTGGTGGGAGGCAAATCCCCGGTGACCCTGGGCCCAGGACAACTTTAATCACCCCAGAGGCCTCCTGCTCCAGATACGGGGACACCTGGGCTGGCCCAGAACACTGCCTCCTGGCTGATAAAGCTAATGTACATAACCCAGGGCCACCAGACCAGGGACCAACACCGGGCCATGTCCAAGAGCAGCCTGAGTAATAACAGTAAACCCATATGTGGCACAGACGCTGTTCTCAAGGTTTTACATCCATGAATTCATGTAACCCTCACAGCAACCCTGTGAGGTAGGCAATGTTATCACCTCCACTCTACCAGAAAGGGATAGCAACGTGCCCAGTCACAGAGATGCAAAGGGCCAGGCTGGGACTAGACTATACAGGCCGAATGGCACTACAGTGCCATGCCCACTAAAAAGGCCATCTTCTATTCAGTCATCCCCTGATGCAGATACAAAGGTCAAACAGCAAAGAGCATGGCCCAGGGGAATGGTCTGGCAGATCAGAGGGCAGTAGAGGCAGCAGACATGTCTCTGGACATTGTCATGAGTTTGCCACATGATAAAACTGGAGCTCCCATATTACTACTTTTGCAAAGAGAGAAGTAGAGTGCCAGAAGCTTCACTGCGACCCACTCCGCTACTCCCCATCCCGCCCCAGCTGGCCCCACCGCCAGCACGGATGGCTCTGGGTGTTACAAAGGAAGCCAGCCAGGAAAGCAAAGCCTGTACTGCTTTATTAAGAGGCTGCATGGCCACGACCTCGGAGGGCGAGGTCATGTACACGAAAGAGCAAAGGTGGACTGGCCACAGTTCTACAGCAGCCATTGTTCATTTAACTTTGATGCTTCAGCTGTGACAGGCTGCTTGGAAATCCAGTCTATACTTCTCATCCTTAACCCTCAAAGACTAACAAGTAAACAGCCTTAATTCAAGTCACACTGCCTTTTACCTAAGAGTATAGTCATCTTTTAGTGTCCGGTGACAGATGAAAACAATGACGATGATTGTTACAGTAGCTAAACACGTACCGAATATTTCTTACCTACCAGACACCATCCTACGACTTTACTGACTTGACTGCCATTGCCCTTTTGTAAAACTTCTACACCCCTGTTTTACAAGCCACTTGATGGTGAGGGGCAGAGCTAGGATTCAAACTGAGGTGCATCTGGCTCTAAAGCCAGGCACTTGGGACCACCACCTTTACTTCACCTGTCCTGTGGTTTCTTGGATGACGCTGGGGTCTTGATTTCCTCTCTAACACATGAGACCAAAGAAAGGAAATGGGACAGCTCTGAAAAATGCAACAAGAGCACCTTGGCCCGAACTTCCCCTTCTTCACAGCACGATGATATGGCCACCCTGAGTTTAGTAGGAAGGAATGCTTAATCGCCTAAAGTTACAGTTTCCTAAACACTCTGCGGGGCCCACCCAGCCTTGGCTGGCACTGCTGGGTTGGGTGAAGGGTGGCCAAGGGAAGCTAAGAGCCAGAAACAAGAAACAGCTTCCATACAAAGACGATTTTCCTAGATTGGGAAGAAAGTGAATGCAACTTTGCAAGATCCTGCCAACCTCTCCCACTGTGCAGCCAAAGGGAGGGAGCACCAGGCCCAGAATCACGGACAAAGTCATTTAAGAGGTATCAGATGGACGCAGGGCAGTAGGACTGCAACTAAAAAGTACCCTTAAAAATGCCCTTGGGGCATCACGTGGTTTTTGTTGTTGTTGTTGTTGTTGTTTTGTCTAGTTTGTCAGGTTTGTCTCTCTTACCCCAACAACCATCAGGCCTAGGTTTGAATGCTTCCAAGCATGACAGGCTCAGTACTCTAAGGTGGTTAGCTGCTACTATTGGTCAGCTCTAGGTGTTAAAAAATGTTTCCTCAATTTGAGAGAAATCTACTTTCTGAGAACTTCTGTCTAGTCTCCATTCTACCACGTGGGACAAGAGTTCCCAAACTTGGCGACACATCAGCATGACTGACATGAGGAGCTTTTTAAAAACATTAAGAATTCCAGAGATTCATTCCAGACTGACCAAACTGACTGATACCTTTAGAAGTTCAAACTTCTTCCCCTCTCCTTAGGCTGGTACCACCATGCCAATAATGTGAGAATGGTGGACTATATTCTGGTCAATACTGCCTAAGGTCATTTCTACCATTTTTCTACCTGTAGTCTTTGGAGTCTTTGGAAGTCAGTAGTTAATAAGAACATTAGGCCAAGTGTGAAATAATCCTGTGTTGATCCTGGGTGCTGGGAATTGGAAAGATTAAACCCTGTATACTTGTTGGAAACATTCAGGTGGTTGGAAACTATCAAAGCAGAATCACTCAGGCCAACCCTCATTTCATGGTTAGAAATGGTCTAGCCAAGCTGTGGCATCAGAAAAATCATTCAAATCCTGGCTGTAGCATATGTACAGGTATGTAACACTGGATGAGTCACTCTCTGAGACCCAGTTTCCTCCCTGTAAAACGGGATGAATGTGCCACACAGCAGTCACTGGCATAAATGGCTTTATGATGGACCTAAAGCTCTATCTAACCGTTCTCTTTTTCTGCTAGACTCCCCACTGGCCAGTGGCACTGTCAGCAAATCAGTGACACTTCTTAACCCTACCTTAGTCACATTCAGGATTAACAAAAGGAGAGGCTGTTTCCCCAAACTGTTCTTTCTCTTTCTGTGGTGGATGTGTGACCTATCACACTGGGCTGCTTCTCTTTAAAACTCTAGCAGGGAGAAAGAGGGAAAGGAGAAACTGGGGAAACAGAGGCAGGCTGAAAGCAAAGCCTGGCTGAGGTATTAGAAGGCCACCTCCCTGCCTGGAGGCAAGCACGTGTGTTAAAGAAAAAGTGGTAACAGTTTAAAAATTTTTTTAATGTCTATTTATTTTTGAGAGAGAGAGAGACAGAGACAGAGACAGAGACAGAGACAGAGCACGGGCAGGGGAGGGGCAGAGAGAGAGGGAGACACAGAATCCTTAGCAGGCTCCAGGCTCTGAGCTGGCAGCACAGAGCCCAATGTGGGACTTGAACCCACAAACCACAAGATCGTGACCCGAGCCGAAGTCAGATGCTTAACCAACTGAGCCACCCAGGCGCCCTGATAGCAGTTTTAAATGACATCTCTTTAGCAATCTTGAGACTAGAACTTCCTCATTGGGCAATTTTGGTCAGTTTCTTCTGCTAACACACCAGTCCAACATTCCTGTTTCCTCTAGAGGATTGTGAGTAGAGGCAGGAGAAGTTCTAAAGAGAAATTAATACCATACTCTTTATGAAATGAGTAACACTCTAAATGAGAAGCCTGTCTCCTTCAGTGTCCACATTTTCCTCCAGACTAGCCCTAAAAGGAGGGGAAATTATGGCACAGCAATGATGCAGAGAATGGAGAGAGCAGGTCACCCTCACAAAAGATCCACCAAAAAGTGTGCGGTGTCCTGGGTGGAGGAGACACAGCCCCGGTCAGGCATGGGGAAGTCCTGAAAGGAAAGGCCTACAGGTGGAAGCCAGAAAGGGACCTTGGAAAGACTGAGGCCAAGGGGGCAGACTTGACCAAGGTCACACAGCCGAGACTACGATCTGAATCACCCAGATACTTTCTTCTATTGTCAAAAACAATAAATGACAATCCTGTTGCTGGTCCACAAGGGCCCATGTCATCTTGCAGGCCAATTCCAACTGAATGGCTGGTGGCCACTGCCTACATCCTAAAGCCGCCCTGTCTGATCCCAGTGGGAAAAACAGTCCTGACCAAACTGGTCAGATCCAGAAGACAACAATATTCTAATTTTGACAGTTGATTATACAAAGTATTACAAATCCTAAGTTGAATACCTTAAGAGGTTTCAAAGGGAAGTGTGGAAGAAACCTTAAATTTCAACATCTGTCTCTGTAAGATTTGTATCATTCAACCCCAGAACTCTGGCCATTGCTTCAACCCCAGTTTCTCCCATTGTATAGCCTGTGATGAAACCCAGTTACATGCAAAGCACTACAGTGTACAGGAACATGATTTTAAAAGAAATCAGGGGCGCCTGGGTGGCTTGGTCGGTTAAGCGTCCGACTTCAGCTCAGGTCATGATCTCACAGTTCGCTGAGTTCGAGCCCCACGTCAGGGTCTGTGCTGCCAGCTCAGAGACTGGAGCTTGCTTTGGATTCTGTGTCTCCCTCTCTCTGCCCCTCCCCAACTAATGTTCTGTCTCTCTCTTTCTCAAAAATGAATAAAAAATTTTAAAAAATAAATAAATTAATAGAAGAAATCAATTCTGGAAATGAATAGTAATGATGGTTGTTTGACAACGTGAATGTACTGAATGCCACTGAATGGTACATTACATATATACACACACAAACAAAATTTTTTTAAAAGAACTCAAGATTCCTATTCTCTAAGACTTTACAAGATAGCACAGAACTCAAATCGTATTTTAGACCCAACAAATGAATGTCTCTGAAATGAATGGAGGATGGATCCCAGTAGATAACAAAGGGAGCACAATGCAAGGCAGCCCCAGAAGTGTCACAGGTGTGAGTAAGTGGCCGGTGAGACTGGCATGCAGGGGAGACTGTTCTGGGCTAAGAACACATATCCAACATACATTTCAGTGGATAGATGTTGACCTGGAGAGTAGGGATATTATGTGAAAAGGCTCAGAAGGTGTGGGCCAAGATCTTGGAAAGACATTATGAATTCTAGGACCAGAAAACTACTCACCTCACTGTATTACATTAACTCCCTACTACAATGTCTTCATATTAGTATGATTTAAACCTACCACTTTTAGTCATGGGATCACGGGAAGGAAGGATCATAAAGGTCACCCCACTGTGTAAAGTTGCTGTGTTATTTACTGACCATTTACATTTCTGTAGGGTTTGGTGCCAGGAGAAAGTCTGGCTGCCCAGAGTCACTGCTTCCTGCCACAGGCCATGAAATGAAAACAACTGCCTCAAGGACAGCTGTCCTTTTTGCCCAGACTGCCAGGAAACTCAGAGCTCTGCTCTCCACTCCAGTGAACCGTCCCTAGTTCCATGCGTGTTGGTAGTCACCCTTGTCTATTCCTTTTACTGAAAGCTGAACTAGATCACCTAATCCTTTTAGTAAGCAGAAATAATAAGTAATACATGATCAAGCAAATGCTCATCAGCCATCCCTACAGGACATATCCTCTTCAACAGAAGTGTGAATTCAAATGAACAAAATGGATAAGAAAGCAACTCCACAGGCATGTAACGTCAGGGCCACCCGGAAGCACTGCTGGACATTCTGTCCCCAGGCTCCAGGAGGTGCTGGAGGGACAGCAGCTGACTGCTACTCTTTAGCCTCTTCCAGACCCCAAGCAGACCAACTGATTGAATTTTAACTTTCCTAGCACTCACGTTCTTGTCCCAAAGATATAATCAGGCCATCTACACAGATGACCTGTATATTTGTATATATACAAGTTTCTGAAAAGAAATTTCAGAAAGTCTGCACCCTCTTGAAGGGCTCTGACTGGTCTCATCTGCTTTAAATCAGACAGTTGAAACAGGGTTGGGGGTAGAGGAGAAGGGATACTATACAGCAATTGTTAAGAACCACCACCTACCCACTGGGTGTTATACGTAAGTGATGAACAACTAAATTCTATTCCTGACATCATTATCACACTATATATTAACTAACTTGGATTTAAATTAAAAAATCAAAAACAAAAAACACCACCTACCACACATATAGCAACATACATAGATGAATCTCACAATATAAGGTTGGGTGAAAGAGGGGTGCCTGGGTGGTTCAGTCGGTTAAGCATCCAACATCAGCTTATGTCATCATCTCTCGGTTCTCGGGTTTGGGCCCGTGTCAGGCTCTGTGCTGACTGCTCAGAGCCTGGAGCCTGCTTCAGATTCTGTGTCTCCCTCTCTCTCTCTGCCCCTCCCCAACTCGAGCTCTCTCTCTCTCTCTCTTTCTCAAAAATAAACATTTAAAAAATTTTTTGTAATAAGAAATAAAAAAATAATAAAGTTGGGCAAAAGAAGCTAGACACTGAAAGGGACATACCTTATGAGTCCATTTATATGAAGTACAGAAACAGATCTATGCTGACAGAAGGTAGGACAGTGATTATACTTAGTGCTGGTAATGATCGGTTACTGCATCTGGGTGGTGGTTACCTGCTGTTTTCAGTTTCTTGTGTATATTATACTACAATTTTAAAATACAGGACGAATAAAGGTCAAGGCCCTGGTCTACCCCCTACTCATGGTCAAGAGGGCCCAAGAAGATCAAAGAAGTCTGTAAGAGGTCAGACCAGAGAGGGGAGCCATAATCTAAATGCAGCCACACACAGCCTTCCAGTGACTCTACATGCTGACACAGGCTTGCAACTTAGTTTCAAAAGAATTTATTTTTGCATTATTCCTTTGCCAGTGTTACCTCAAGTCTTTGACAAGGAAACCAAGGCTTGGAGAAGCTTCCCCAAACCACAGGCCAAGTCCCTGGCAGGCCCCACAACATCCAGTGGTCAGCTGAGTGCCCTAACCTAGGGCACAGGTGTGCCCATCCTGGGAAACCCAGGTAACTACTGTCAGTGACCTCATTAATAATAATGCCTTCACAGACTTCTCCTGGGAGGACCAAGGCTGTGCAAAGAGCAGCAAGTTTATCCTGTAATGTTGCCAAGCCAAGGCCAGATGTTTCTGATAGGATAGGATAGGATAGGATAGGATAGGATAGGATAGGATAGGATAGGATAGGATAGGATAGGATAGGATAGGATAGGATAGGATAGGATAGGATAGGATAGGATAGGATAGGATAGGATAGGATAGGATAGGATAGGATAGGATAGGATAGGATAGGATAGGATAGGATAGGATAGGATAGGATAGGATAGGATAGGATAGGATAGGATAGGATAGGATAGGATAGGATAGGATAGGATAGGATAGGATAGGATAGGATAGGATAGGATAGGATAGGATAGGATAGGATAGGATAGGATAGGATAGGATAGGATAGGATAGGATAGGATAGGATAGGATAGGATAGGATAGGATAGGATAGGATAGGATAGGATAGGATAGGATAGGATAGGATAGGATAGGATAGGATAGGATAGGATAGGATAGGATAGGATAGGATAGGATAGGATAGGATAGGATAGGATAGGATAGGATAGGATAGGATAGGATAGGATAGGATAGGATAGGATAGGATAGGATAGGATAGGAAAGGAAAAGAAAAGAAAAGAATAGGAAAGGATAGGAAAGGAAAGGAAAGGAAAGGAAAGGAAAGGAAAGGAAAGGAAAAGAAAAGAAAAGAAAAGAAAAGAAAAGAAAAGAAAAGAAAAGAAAAGAAAAGAAAAAAAGATAAACTGAGGAGGCAAAGACACAGCAGATCCTGGATTCTTTAAGGCTCCTTCCTCTGAAAGGCAGCCAACCAAAAGTAACAGATCTGCCAAAACACTTTCTTCAGGATGGGACAAGGCAGAACCTCACTGGGGCCACCATGCCACCTCAGGGAGATTCCAGCTGACGCACCACGCACTCACAAGCCTGGGGCGCCAGGCTAAGTGTGGAGCTGACCTAGAGGCTTATAGGCCACTCCTCCGGGATCCTGCTGCACCTCCGTGTGAGTCACAGGGTTTCCTGTTCTTCCAGTTCTTGCCTCAGCTGCCTGGAGTTACAGCCAGACAGACCTCAGGCAACAGCACCCATCAGGGGTCCAGGAGATGGGATTTGGGACATGGATGGGTCTCGGGACCTTCCTGTCCTCAGACATTCTGTTCCAGCTGTTGGGCAGCATGGTGATGATATGTCCCAGGTGTACATGACCCTGGCACAGTTATTTACACACATTAATTGAGCGCTAAATGGAGTGTGCTAGGGGCAGAGGACGCCAGGGGAAAGGAGACCCCAGTATTTGCCTGCAAGGGGTTCAGTCGATTGGTGGGAGGCAAATATGTCAGCAAGTAATTACAAACTGAAAGTAAGGGCAGATAGTAGGCAGTTCCTTTCACCGTAATAAAATACAGATTTACAATCCCTTAAATCATGCACACATCAATAGAATTCTAAGGAGTGCCTCAAAAAGGTTACAAAGGTATACATGTTGACCCCACACCTAGAATGTTCTCCTCCTCTGGTCTAACAAACTCCCACTTGCCCTTCAGGGCCCAGAACAAATGGTGTCTCCCCAAATTCCCAGCTGCCAACACATTTTTGATACCTTGTGTCTTTCCACCCTCGCTGGTCCCAGAGGACTAAAGGCACTCACACACGTTCCCAACTTCACACTTGTGATGCCAACAGTTATCTCAGTACTGAGATACACTAGGTGTTCAAATCATATGTCACAGTCACATACAAGGGGCTACAGTGTGCCGAAGCAGTGGGAGAGTAACCTGGGTAAAGGGGAGAGCTAGCCATTCTAGAATGCCTAGGGGCTCAGAGCCTAACCCTGTTTTTCACCTGAGCCCTGACGGCACATGACCCTGGCAGCAGCATGGTTTCCTCTACAGCTACCTGGCTGCCCTGGTCAGTCCCCCAGGTCCCCGAAGTGTCAGATTCTGCCTTCCCTGGATAGCCCCATGCCAGGGACCTGAGTCTACCCCTGAGCTTCGTGTCTGAACGACCTACTCCTGCCTGCTGCCAGGTGTCCACCTGCTGCACTGAGCCCCTGTGGATCTGTCCCTGCGCACCATGTCCTGCCCCAGACCTTCCCAGTCTGCCCGCCCACCCCACAATCACAGCCACCACAGACAGGGCAACCATATGTCCAGTTAGCCTAGAACGAGCTCAGTTTACACTGAGGTAGCAGCGTAAGTATTAACAGTGTCCCCTTTTACCCAAAGTGGCCCAGTTTGGACAATAAATTATAGGGTTACTCTAGGTACAGGCCGCAAGGCAAATCCTGCCTCTGTTCTTGAGGAGCCCATGCCTGACTGATGGGAAGAGCTCATGCTGCACAACTGGTGCCAAAAGGGAAACAGGGACCAAGAAAGTGGGTTCTTGCTCTGGGGCTTGTCCTATATAAACTTGGGCTGGTCACTCGGTACACAGCACCTGGTTTCCTCATCTATAAAATGAAGAACTGGAACTAGATGATCCAAAGGTCCCAAATGACACCTGACTCACAGCCCCATGAAACTGAAACACAAGTGGCCATCTCCAGTTGTTCCAGGCAGCCCCAGGCTGGGCTTAAGGGTCTGGGTTCTGGGGTCAGGCTGCCTGGGTTTGAATTCTGGCTGGCCCTTGAACAAGGAAGGTGCTGTCCCTTTCTGTACCCTGCTGTCTTTATCTGAACAATAGGTAATAATAATGTCTACCTGAGAGGGCTGCTTCAGGATGGCCTGAGTGTGAGTGCATAGACAAAGCCCAGCACTTAGAAATGTTTGCTATTTTAGGAGCTTTAGGTATTGATGGAGGAACTGATGAGACATGGCTAGAAAGCTTCCCTGGAAGGGGTTGAGACAGGAAAATTTGGGAGGAAGCAGGAGGAGGAAGTCTCTCAAATGGGAAAAAGGAAAAGTGTAGCTTCACATGCCCTCATTTAACCCTGATGGCTTATCTGGCTTAACTCCTCTATCAGACAATATGAGATGCCAGAAGGAAGAGTCTGGGAATAAGGCCTTTGAAGCACATGAACCACCTCCAGGGTGGAGTCACTGAGCTAAGGTGAGAAAAGGCAGGAAGGCTGGATGGGTGGGCACCAAGGGCCAAGGTCTCAGCCCTGACTCACTCTCTTGGTTAACTCCAAGGTAAGTTTTAACCAAGGTCACTCCTAGGAAGGAACATCAAGGAAATGCTTAGAGACCCATAGACAAAAGTGCAAAAAGCATGACCACCCTTAAAAGAGAGCAGCATTTCAGGGCAACAAGGCCAAGACTCCCAACTGGGTTTGGACAAGACAAAGCCTATACAGGGATCGGGGAAGGCAAGTGTGGGTTCCACAAAGAAGGTTGCCTTGGGCTTTGTCAAGAAAGGGCCCTGGGTACCCAAGTGTCAGGAAGGGCCACACTAGACAGCCCAGAGTCTGTATATGAGGGGCAAAGAGCTCTCTGCTGAGACCCAAGATGGCCACAGATCCTCTACCCGATGTGCCAAAATAACATGAGATTGATGGTTCCTTTCAGTGAAACTCCAGGGATCAGTGGGACCAAAACCTACCATGACTCAACAGCCCAGGGCATCCCCCACCCCAAGCAGCTTCCCAGTGGGAAGTCAGAGTCTGGGGCAGATGTAAGGAAGGGTAAACAAGCATCTCATTGGCCAACTGCAGCATAAGTGGTCTCAGCAACTGCCCTGGGAGCCTCTGCCCTTTGGGGGAGGGACTAAAGAGGAGGGGACTAGGTTTCTACAGTGAAAAGGGTGGAACTGATGCTGTGATCAGTCATGCCTTCCACGGAGGATGCTTCAAGCTGTGGTACACCAGTGGCCATGGCATCCCCGAGACCCTCCAGTGGAGATGCTACTTCCCAGAGGAAACCAAGTTAGACAAAGAACTTAAGGATGGTTCTCCTATGCCCAGGAAAGACACAGTTTTAGATGGCAGAGAGGGCAGGTGAGGATGCTTCCTTAGTCCTCATATTTAGGAACTTCCTATCCTTCTGCCCTCCCTATCTTCTACTCCAACCCGACATCTGACAGAAAGCACTAATGTTCCAGAATCCATATGCCCTAAAAGCCCTCGGGGAAAAAAGAAAAAGGGCCTCTTTTGCTCCTGCCCAGATGACAGCACAGTAGGATATCTAAGAGTGTAGTACTATATGCTTGTAATTCTCTATGTACTAATATTTAAAACATGAAGAACTGACTATGTGTCAGGCACAGCTCCAAGAGCTTCCTATATATGAACCCTCTTTAATCCCTACAATAACCCTATTAAGGCATTAATCCCAAAACTCTCCATTTTACAAGAGGAAGAAACAGTGCCCTACAAAGGTTAAATTAACTGGCCCAAGTTCACAAAGCTGGTTACATAAGCCAGGACTCAACCCTAGGAGACTGGCTCTATCACTCACCACACAGCTTCTCCCAATATGACTGCTGGACTGGCCCTTGGTGGGTATCACTGGCCTCTCTCTTCTGCCCCCAGCTATAGTAGCTCCTTTACTCATGTTCTGTCAGCTCATCCGCCTGCTTTGTTCAGAAGCCTGATGGATGCCTGGCCTCCATGAAAATCCCAGCAACAACCAGGGTGAGATTCTCTTGTGGATAACTGAGCAGACTTCTCTCCCATGGGCTTCCTGGAGTGCTTACATTGCCCACATTCTTCTGGTTAAATACAGAAAAACAGTAACCCAGGTAACCTACCCATTATCCAGGGTCATGGACATCTGCTGACTGCCATGGTCTGCAGACTTCACCTCAAATTCAACTTTTGTAAAAGACCACTTCCTACCATGACTGTCCCATGTCCTGGCACCTTGTGAGCTGACAGCCAAGGTCCTAGTTACAGATGCTATTAAGTAGCTCTATGACCATGAACAATGCGCTATAAAACTGAAGGAGGGGATGAACTATGCTCTTCTAACACAGCTTCTCAACCTACAGATATCTGGGGCCAAAAAAGTCTTTGTTGCAAGGGGACTGTCCTGTGTGTTGTAGGATTGAGCACCTCCCTTGCTTCTACCTACTAGATGCAATAACGTATCCTCACCTACCTAACCTGTGACAGACAAAAATGTCTCCAAACATTACCAAAGTCCACTGGAAGGCAAAATCACCAATAGTTGAAAACTATGGTTCAAAAGAAGCAGTAACAAAAACAAAACCAAACAAAGAAACTAATAAAACACAGGCTTTGCCCCTGTCAACTTGGGTACAGTGGGAATCCTTGCTCTTTACTATAGATTAGGATCACCCCTCACAAAAGACTGCATGGCCCAAAATGCCAACAGCCCTGCAGTTGAAAGACCTGCTTGAGAAGCAAGCAGAAACAACCACTCCAGTACAAGAAAGCATAGCCTGTGATCTGTGGTGTGCGATATTAAGACTCAGCCAATGAACTCTGGGATCTGATCTGCTCAACCCCCAGCCCCCCACTGCTTTGGAAAGGAAAAGACAGACAACACACAGTGTTGGAAAACAAACCAAACTTGCTGACTGCAAAACTCAACAATGATAATGAGGAACCCATTATCTAGAGTCGTCTTTTAAAGAAGTATCTGAACAAAGGAAGCCAGTTTTCTGGGGTTCCTGAGGTCTTTTAGTACATCAGATCTCCTTACTCTGGCTGCCAGATTTTGAGAAAACTGTTGCAGTTTGTGTTGTTTTGATTCCCCTTGGAAAAGGGCCCCTAACTGCCCTCACCCTCCTCACAGTGCTGGAAAAGTTCAACTTTGAAAAGTGATGTTAAAAAAAAAAAAAAAAAAGTTGGCTTTATCTGAGGAGCCTCAAAGGGAATTTTAATTAGTTCAATGGTAAAGAAAAGTGCTTCCCGGAGCTCTCTGAAATAGAAATTTGGTGATACAAAAAAAATGGATGATTAGCAAAAGTTACAAAATATTCCTACCACCATCAACTGCTCCTGAGCGGGGAAGAGACAGTATTAGGATGCTAAGCGGTACATACAAGCTGAACAAACGCAAAACTGTACCTGTCAATGTTAGTTAACTCAGCCAAAACTAATCTCAGTAAGGTTGTGATCAGTACTGACTCCTGGTATTTTAACCCCTTATCTGAAGATTAGTGGCACATAGCAGGTGCTCAAGGCATGCCCATCAAGGTTCTCTGGAGGTCTCTAACTCCTCACCCCATGGTAAGGCACCCTCTCTTCACTACTAACTTATCTCACCAGACAAGTGAAAGGGGTCTTAGTTTCAGTTTCCCACGTAGTAGCCAGAGGGCTTGGTACCCACAATAAGTTCTCAGAAAACATTAAAACTCTTGTCTATCTTGACTCTTAGGGGCTCTGCTGAATTTTCTGCTTCCAAGATATTCCTCCCACTCTTAAGTCCAGAGTTGACAGCCACGCTTCACTCACACAGAAAGAAGCCCGAATGAGCTATCTATATTCCATAACTGGAGTGAAAATATGTCACCAGTCTGTGCATGTTAAATAATTTGGCCAATGGCTAAAGGCAGGCATGCACACTTCATTTCACTTCCATGGTTAAAACTGATTCTCATTCCCAAGCGGCAAAAACCCTGTATCTTGAATATTAATTATACCTCAATTAATAAAAAGAATCCTCTATCTCTCCACAGACAGAGCATAAAGCCTTGATTGCTGGCAGACAGGAAACACCCTTACCCTCTGCCTTTTTCCCGGTGCCCCCCAGCCCCCCCCCCCACCTTTTCTCAGGATCAACCTTGGGCCTTGACGAAGGAAGAGCCCACTGCCTTTCTCTCTTAATGTCTCCCCATCCACCCATCCCTTCAGCTCAGAACTAGCCATCCCCCAATCTGCCTCTCACCCTCCTCCCCTTCCCACAGCCCTTGCTGAGCTGCTGTCTCCAGGAAGGTCCCCTCCCTCATCCTCACACTTATTGAGTACATCGGTAGCCAGAAACTGTGGCTACAAAGATGAACAGCCAGGATTCTCCCTGTCCTGAGGAAGGAACTGGAACTGAAAACTACCAACTCTGATGCATAGTGGGATGATAAAAATGCCATGATAAGGCAAAAGCACCTAGTGTGAAGAGTGTGGCATTCAAAGGAATGGCCAGGCAAGTCCTCGGGGAGTGAAGATACAGAATATGAAGGAGTCAGGGGGCATTCAGCATGCGGTGTTAAAAGGCTTCTGAAATGTTCCAGTCTGGCTCCAGAAAGAGAGTGGAAACACAGAAACCCTAGGAGGCCTCTGAAGTAAGCCAGACACCGGTTGACAAATGTGTAGCAATCAGAAAGGAAAGTCAATGAAATGAGTCCAAAGCTCCCAGCCAGAATGGCCAGAGGGTACTGGTGCCATTAATGCAACCAAGAGAAGAGCTAGTTGCATTTCTGGGCATGCTAAGTGAGGGTGCTGCCAGCATCCAAGAGTGAATGCAGACACAGGCTAGGATGGAGTCCAATATTGTTCCCAGAAGCAGGTGAATGTGGTCAAGAGCATGGGACTCTGGAGCCCAACTGCATGGCTTTAATTCCCAGGTTTTACAAAAAAGCTAGTGACCCTGGACAAGTTACTGTGCCTTCGTTCCTCACCAGTAAAACAGGAATGCTGTCAATAATTGCATCTACTTTGTGAGGTTGTTATGAATGTTAATAAGCTAACAAATGTAAAGAGCTTAAACCAGTGCCTGGTACACAGTAGATGCTGTAAGTATTTGCTCTTGAGTTTCAAAGCATTCATCGGCAAAAGTGAGCAAACGACGCTTACTCTCCTCCTAATGGTACAAAACATTGGGCTTGTCCATCAGGATACAAATTGGAGGCAGGGGGTGGGGGAAGGGAGGCGGGTGACAGTTCTGGGCAGGTGAATCTGTTTTCCATGCCTCAGACCACAACCCAGAATATGTAAGATAATGGGGATTTCAGAAGAGTCCAAATCAAGACCTTTTCAAAAGACTCTAAAATTAAACTCAAGCTTCATCCTTCTTTCCTAAGTCATCCTTGTAGCAGCAACTTGAAAAGATGCTTCCAAAATATTCTGATTCTCTTCCTACTTCCTATCTAATTGCAGCTGGAATCAAACAGCTTTGCTCACCTAAGCCAGGAGGCCAAGCCCCAGGTTCTGACACCTGGTAAGTTAAGGGCCTGACTCTATTCTGCCTCCATTGGTAATTTAGAGGAAATACACCTGTCTCCCCCCAGATACTTCACAGGGTAAAAGGAAGTTGTGAGTGTAGATAAGAGTAATCTACAAGAAAGACATTTCTACATTACTGTGCTTAATCATCACAACTCTATAAAGTGGACAGGACCACTGCTGTCATTCCCCTTTTACCAAGAGAAACCAGGGGCACCTGGATGGCTCAGTCAGTTAAAGCTTCCAACTCTTTATCTTGGCTCAGGTCATGATGTCAGGCTCCGCACTGAGCGTGGAGCCTGCTGAAGACACAAAAAGAAATCAGCAGGCCAAAGAGGCAAAGTGACTTGCTCAGGTCCTGAGGTTAATAAACCATAAAACAGAGATTAGAACTCATTTCCAGATACCCTGGCTAATAATCTCTCCACTCTGGGACCAAAGAGATGGCCCCCAAACCATTCCATGACACGGTTCAGGTCTTAGCCTCCCTCCCCTGGAGTAGGAGACAATTTGTAAAAGAATTAAAATGTCCTGGTCTGATATTCACGCATCCGAGAAGACCTCCCCTGGATTAATAATCCTCCAGCTTCCTGCTTTAGAATTTGCCAAGGGATGAGTCTTCCCCAAGGGTTAACTCACTTCTTGGGCAGAGAAGCCGAAAGAAGTTGCCAAGATCCTGCCGGCTCACAGACACATTCTTAAATAAACTGCATTAAAGTGCAGAGCAGAGCTACATCCCAGGAATGAGAGAGCAACAGCCGTTTTATAAGCAGAGTAAAACTCAACTAAACCAGCCTCCCGCTGCTTGCTACTCCAGTCCGAGGCTGAGTATGGCCATGTTTTATATGGGGGTTCATGTGTCTCTGCTCTGAAAGCACCATAATGGCAGCCCACCTTTGCTCTCACAATCCCCAGAATGGGTGTAAGAGCAGGTCCCTGCACCGAATTTATGTCAAGACATTCTCCCAAAATTGTGTTCCCTGTAAGACACAGAAGCTTCAAGTATGCAATTGAGCAACGCTGTCATTGCCTCACAGGTCTGGACACCTCTACCTCCGCCTCAGCCCATCCCCTCTTCTCAAGTCCTAGCTGAGGTGCATGGTCAGGTGCCACTCCAGAAATCCCCAGGATTTCAGAAACTCAATACTCCCTAGAGTGATTGCACCTTGGGCCGGGCCCCACCCCCACCCCATATCCCGCAGCACCTAGAGCTTGGTCCCGGCGGGGCCAGAAGCTCTTTCTTATGGAAATGACCTGGCGAGAGACGGGGGGGGGGGCGGGGCGGGGGAGAGGGAGAGAGGGAGGGAGGGAGAGAGAGAAAAGAGAGAGAATATGAACCTGCCGAGAACTAGGTAGGCAGACCTGTCGGAGCCTAAGGCAGGAATAAGCTCGTTTACATAACAAAAACTTTTCTTAAAAAGACGGTACAGTGGGGCGGGGGGGGGGGGGGGGGGGGGGAGATCCTCCTCGAGCAAGTTTTAGGAGCACCAGAAGTATCAACCAAAGTTGGCCCCCTTCTTGGAGGCGGGCCCCGGCCACTCCAGGCCTGGCGGTCCACAGGCCGATCGGTGGGGGATGTACGCCCCTCGCGGGGCCTCAGTTCCGGGCGCCTCAGTTCCGGGGAGGGGGTGCGGCGGGCGGAGTTACTTGGCCCCCGTCCCAACTCCCTCTGGCGGGGTAGGGGGCCTCTCCCCAAGCCCACCTGCGCGAGGCCATGAGGAACGCCGAGGGGAACTGCACGTCCCCCAGACGCGCTCGTTCGGCGCGGGAGCCCCTTGCAGTCCCACGTGGCAGAGGAGCCTCCCCCACCGCAGCCAAGATTCTCCACACGTGCTCTCGCCGGAACTCCGGCGGCCAAAGGGGGGCTCCACCCACGTGGACTCCGCAGTCTCAGACTACGTGCTGGCTGACCCGCCCCTCCAGCGGAAAAAAAAAAAAAAAAAGAAAAGAAAAGAAAAAAGCGCGAGCGCGCGCAGGGTGTCAGGAAGGCGGAGAGCCGCGCGGAGCGCGAGCCCAGGCGCCTCGCACGCGCGCACACGCCTGCTGGTGCCTAGCGGACGTGGCTCCTCGAGCCCTGGAGTTTCCCGGCAGCCCTGACTTTTTCCGCACCCACGGCCCCGAATGGGGAGGAAGCGGTCCCCCGCAGGGTCAAGACGGAGAGCCCGCGGCCGGCCGGGGACCGCACAACTTTGTCAGAAGCGAGCCAGCCGCCCCTACACGCGCTTGCCTACCTTCTGCACTTGGTCATGGTTGAGCTCCGTGAAGAAGTAGGCGAGCAGATGTGAGGCGATCATCCTGCCGCGGCCCGTCGGCGCCGAGTTGGGAAACCGAGGCTGGAGCGCGTGCGGGGGCGGAGGGCAGCGCGGTCCGACCGCTTTGTATCCGGGCTTGGCGGCCCGGCCGGGAGCAGTGAATCCGGGCGGCACAAAAAGAAGGCGATGGCACGCCTGACAGGAGAGTCTAGGGTCTCCAGAAACAGGTTTTGGGAGTCCGAATTCCCAGAAGGCGCCCAAAAATCACTCCTGGCGACGTGTCGGGGTGGCCCCGCCGCCAAGGCGCTAACTTCACCACAGAATCACCAAAGGCTCAACTTGGGAAGAATCTCAGTCCGGCCTCACTTGGGCGAGCGGGCCTCTCCGGCTCAACACGCGTGCTGCTCTTGCCCACGGATCTTCGCTTGATGACACGGCGGCGCTAGCGGCGGCCCGGGACTCCTGCTCCGGAGTTTCGTGCAACAATGTGGCTTATTGAGGGGCTGCCGGCTCGCGGGCCTCCCGGTCAGTGACGCGCGCACGCCCATTGGCTGCACGGGGAGGGTGTGTGCGCCCACGGGCCGCCCGCCGCCGCGGCGCAGCCAATCCGCGCCCGCGGCCCGCGGGCGCGGCCCCTCCGACACCCGAGCCGGCAAACTGGAGGGGCGCGCCCGGGGCAGGGGGCGGGGCCGGGCGGCAGGGATGGGACGTGTGGTCCGTGGCTAGAGGCTGGGGCGGAAAGGCGCATGAGCCACCGCCGCGTCAGGCTCAGCTATGGGTGGGGGGCGCGTGATCACAGATCCAGAGTGTGGGCCTACTGGAAAGACAAGTCACCCGGCCCGCACGTGCCTTGTTCGGGGAAAGAGACACCTCTGGTATCTCGGGGTCATGTGAGGGGCCCCCATTGCCGGGTCACATTTCTGAAGCATCTCAGTCCTCACCTGTTGTGGCTCAACAGGGAGCAACGGTGAAGCAAAATGAGGCACCGTAGCTGCTGCTCAGGCATCGCAAAACGGATAGGGTGTGTTTTTTACTAACCTCGTTTTACAGATGAGAAGACTGAGGCACGAGCCGTTAAGAGACTTGCCCAAAGTCAGACAGCTAGTAAGTGGCAGATGCAGGAAGGAACCCACACCCGCCTGACTTTGAGGCCCAATTCTCTTCCCTAGTTTCCTATCCTACCTCTCTAAGGGGCCTGGGGAAGGAGAAAGCAGGAAAGGAGCTTTATCTGCATCTGTGGGACGGACGTGTGGGTGAAACTGGGTGGGTGATTCGTGTGTAACCGAATGCGTGTGTGGGGCGGGATGGGGTGGCTTACAGATGCTGAGAGGAGTGGGAGGTCATATACGCGGTGGCAGCTAGTGAGAATGAAATATAGACTGCTGCAGACAGCAGATTGGTGCTTGTGGAGAATAGCGAGCCTGGGGTTGGAGAGGTAGCAAGGGAGGGGAGATGAAGGGCTTCCGTGTTGTACTGAGGAGTTTCTCCTTCTCCCAAAGAGTGGGGTGCTATCTGCAAAGTATGTATTATTGTAGTATTATGTAGGTAATAAATGTTCATGGTTGGAATACAGAGACAGAAATAACAAAAACATCCATGATCCATCCTCTCAGCAAAACTTCTTAAAAGCTATGTAGCCTTGCCAACTTCAGGCCTGGGTCCCAAACTGCTTTTGTCATTCTCATCATAACGACCTACATGTTGCCAAATCCTGTGTTCTTATCTCACTTCTACCCTTGTCTTACTGCACTTCTTGTGATACCTGTGCATAGTTGACCACATCCTCCAGATATCTGGACACACCTTCCTCTGTGGGAGTTCAGGAAGCTCCGCCCTCCTGGTGTTCCTCCAGCTCCTCAGACCCTGTTTTCTCTACTGGTGAATGCTGGAATATTCCAGGGCTGTCCTCCACCCTCTGATCCGGTTATGCTCTCTCCCGGGGTGATCCCTCCCAGCCTCATGACTGTTACATTATCTACATGCTGGTAACTCACAGATATAAATCTATAGCTCTCCAGGAGCTCCAGACATTTCTCCAACAACCATTTGTCACCTCCACTGAATGACTTACATCTCACACTTAACATGTCCAAAGCCAAACGCAACTATTTTCCCCTAATCTATGCCTTTCCCAGTTGTCTCAGCAAATGACATCACCATCCACCCTAAGTCATCCTTAATTCCTTCCTGCCACTCACCCTCATATCCAGTCAGTCCATCAGCAAGCAGTCAGTCTGACCCATAAAATAAACCCTGTAATTGATCGCTTCTCTCCATGTCCTTGGATACCTCCTAGCCAAGCCATCAACAACCCAGCCAGTGCCAACACTACATCAGCCAATTTTGTCGCAGCTTCCATTTATGTCTGCCTCCATCATGACCCCTACACAGTCTTCTTACTCAGGGACCAGAGTGACCTGTTTAAAAGATAAACCATTCTGTGTCTCTCCCTCCCTGGCTCAAAGCCATCTAATGGATTCTAACCCTAGAATAAAATTCAAAATCCTGACAATGGTATGATATAGCCCCCGGCTCCCTTTTCACCCCATCCCATGATACTTTCCCCAGCACACTGCCTGGCATTCACACGGGCATGTTGTCCTCAAAAATGCCAAACTCTTTTCCCATCCAAGGGCCTTTACTCTTTGTTTTTCTTCTATCTGGAATATCCTTCTCCAGATCTGTGTTTAGCTGACTCTTGCTCCTCATTGAAGTTCAGCTTAAATATCACCTCTTCAGAGGACTTTCTCCTGACCAGTTTATCTCAAGTGGTTCCCCCAGTCACACTCACATGGTCCTGATGGATTTCCTATTGATTTTCTGTGTGTTCTTTCTTTCCTAACTAGACAGTGAGCTGTTAGAAGGCAAGACCTGTATCTATGTTGTTCCCTCATATCTGCAGTGCCTAGAATGGTTCCCAGCACATGGTGGGCACACAATAAATATTTGTTGAATATCTAAATGAATAGAAGAAATTTTAGAAATAACCATTGTTCATGTTTTATATAACAGTACACACATGCATACACAGAAAGAGTTTATAGTTTTAAATATTTATTTGTCTAATCTTTTCTACCTCTAGATCTTTCCTAGTTCACACACCCAACATCTCTCACCTGACTGAAACAGCCTCATAACTGGGCTTCCCTCTTTAGATATAGAAATACCAAAAAAAAAAAAAAAAAAAAAAAAAAAAACCAACAACATAGGTTTAGACATCCAACAAAGCTTCATAGAGAAGTGATGTGATCAGATTTGCTTTTTTAGGCCAATAACTGTCCTCCATGTGGGGGCCATGGGGGAGGAGGTTAGAGACCAGAGGCAGAAAGAGCCCTAAGCTGTAAGGTAGGACCAGGGCCTGAACCAAGGTGGGAGTGATACAAGGTAACAGGCTACAGGTTTAGATGTTTTAAAGTCTGAGGTAGAATTGATGCCTTTGGCTAGAAGTGGAGGATAAAGAGGAGGATGCCTGCTACCTGGAAATACTTGGAAACCCAATAGTCCAGTGTTATAAAACCTGTTAGCCCCAGGCAAGTGGGACTAAACCCAGTGGGTCAAGTCAGCTCTGATCCCTTCTCTATACACTAACTTTAGAGCCTCTTCTCAACTCCCCTCTCTGGTCCCACTTCATGTGGACCAGGTAATAATCACAGGGTGTCTCAAATACAAACTATCTCTTCTGAAGCCCACAATCCCAGGAGGTAGTTAGAGTAGGTATTGTTATAAGCCACAATTTATACATGACAAACTAATGGTGGTTTTCTCACAAGGCTAAGACTTGTGTCTTTGACTTTTCTAGCTCCAAAATCCATGCCTTGAGTTTATGATTTATTGACTCTCAGACCCCTCTCTCTCTTTCTCTCTCTCCCCTTCTCACGCACACAGACACACACATACACTCACAGACATTTTAGAATAATGAGATATCCATTAATTTACACTCCACAGCTCCAAAAGAGAAATCAATCAGCAAATATTTATTAAGCAAACCCTTACAATGTTCAGGACAGTCTGTTTGATGCTGTAATAAATATAAAAGAAACACAAGACATGGTCCTTGCCCCTGAGGGATTAATTGTTTAATCAGAGATATAAAACCAACACATAAAACAATTAGTGCAGAATGGAAAGGTTGATTGCTGAGAGCTAAACATGTATGTGTTTCTATATGAGTTTCAGAAGAGGAAGAGACAGAGCTGCAATACAGAGACAGAGTCAGCCAAGGGTGGTATGATGGACACAAATGTCAGCTTTTATATCAGGCTTCACATAGGACTGACCCGAGCCTGGCCATCAGCCTTTAGGGAGCCGTCCTGGGAAGGGACCTCTTTGCCAAAAGATCTCTATCTCCCAAATATTTCTTTTTCTTATTAGGATTTATCAAGTTTGCAGCAAGTTATAAGTGATGAGGTTATGCAGAGGATTTTAAGACTGAGGGTGGTCCTTCCCTGAATGTAAATACTTGGAACCTTGCATTGTGTTGTCTTTAACTTTGGGCCCTAATTATTTCCATAATCGCTTGTGTTTCATAGTTCATAGTTTCGTAGTTATAATGTATGAATTTGGGAGATTAGGGAAAAAAGGCATTGAAAGCAGTTAAAACAGAAAAATGTAAGCCACAAGATACACAACTACCTCATTTTATCAGTCAGATTTACAAAAAGAACCTAGTCAAGCTAGTTTAAGCAGAAAAATAGTTAACTGATGTATATTTAGCCCCTTTCAGGATCTTCTGGAGGGCCAGAGAATCAAGCTCTTAACATTCAAGAGTGATGCCCAAATTATATCATCAGACTCTGCTAGTGGAAATGTTCTTGCTCTGGCCACTGGGCTCAGGCATCTCTGCCCACACTCCTGATGCTGGGCACAGGATTAGCCAGGACAGGCCACAGCCATCTTTGACAATTGAATGTCTGTCCCTCAGCATCCTTGCTAGAAGGAATTCTGCACAGCACCTCCTTTCTGGTGCAATTTGCATCCAAATTGACATCTTGCAGCTGGTTGTCAGAGCTTGCTGCAAGGGAAGCTGGGAAAGCAGCCCTGAGGGTCAGGAATCTTAACTTTGAGAAAAGGGCTGGATGGGCCCAAAACTTTATAAACATCCACCACACCCAGCAGTCACTGAATATGCTACATGATAGAGTTTAGAGGACCCTTCGAGAAATTGGCTTCCTAAAAGTCCAAAATATATCAAAACAATTAAAAAATGGAACATCTGTACTGGACGGGAGTTAAACTAGACAGAAAATAGGTAGTAGGCCAAATGGCACCAGGAAAACAATTATAAATAAATTGACATGTGCTGGATAATTCACCCTCTCCACACACATTCTGCAACTCAGTCCCTGCCCACAGATGTATTCAGTGTCCCAGCAAATAAGGAAAATAGGAAATATTGCCAGGAGACCTCCCTCCAGTGCCATCCCAAACATGAGAGCTATGGAGTCTGATGCTCTCATCTTGAAAGCCATAGAGCTATATATCCCCCAAACAGTTTGAGAAGAGCATGGGGACATGCTGAGGCTCGCATGACAACACTATGTGGCCTTGGACCTTTCTGAGTCCCAGTTTCCTCATATGCAAAGTGGAAATCAAGAGATAGAATATGCAAAGACTCTAGTTCAGAAACTGATACACAGCAGATCCTGAATACCAGTTTCTTAAACACATCACTCATAATAATCAAGTCTTCTACGCAAGAAGAGTTCGATGATTAAAAAAATCCCAGGGGCGGGGCACCAGGGTGGCTCAGTCAGTTGAGTGTCTGACTTTGGCTCAGGTCATGATCTCACAGTTTGTGAGTTCAAGCCCCGCATTGGCCTCTGTGCTGACAGCTCAGAGTCTGGAGCCTGCTTCAAATTCTGTGTCTCCCTCTCTCTGCTCCTTCCCCGCTCATGCTCTGTCTCTCTCTCTCTCTCTCTCTCGCTCTCTCTCTCTGTCTCTCAAAAATGAATAAACGTTAAAATAAATAAATAAATAAATAAATAAATAAACAAATAAATAAATAAAAATTCCAGAGGCACCTGGGTGGCTCAGTTGGTTAAGCATCCAACTTCGGCTCAGGTCATGATCTCATGTTTTATGAGTTCGAGCCCCACATCAGGCTCTGCCTGGACAGTGGGATTCTCGCTCTCCCTCTCTCTCTCTGCCCCTCTACCCCTCCTCTCTCTCTCTTTCTATCTCTCTCAAAATAAGTAAGTAAATAAGTATTTTAAAGTAAATAAGTAAATATTTTTAAAAATAAACAAACAAACATTAAAAAAACAAATCCAGACGTCAAGAATAGTGAGTGCAGAGTCTCTGGGACATGGGAGAGATTGGTTTGTTCCAAATGGTATGTAGCACTCTGGTCTAAAGAGCTGATCTCAGTGGGGAATGACAGGAGGAAAGTTGGGCAGGTAGGCAAGGAGGGTTCAACAAAAAGGAAAATATTAGAATCCTGTTGGCACTCAAAGTCAGAGCACCTGGCCTAGAAGCAACATGGAGGACAGATGGTGAGGAGTGAGACCAGAGTCCTGAGGAAAGATGCTGAAAGCCTCTACGCTGTTTATGGCAAAAGGTTGGGGAAGTGAAAGAAGTAAGAAAAGTAAGAGGTAGCTCAAATAGAACATGAGGGATAACTGAATGCAAGGGGTGGGGACAAGAAAGACTCTAAAATGGCGATTCTCACTCTTGGCTGTTCTCTGGAAGAATGGTATGCTGAGGGGTGGGGGCCGTTGGCCCTGGGGACAGACAACAAGGGGTACCTTGCTGTAGAGAGTGTATAAATAATAATAAACCTTTAGCCTGTCTGGGTTTTTATTATCTCCATGGGCTGGCAATTCTAAACAATGGCAGTGACAAAGTATGCCTTCCTGATTACAGCTAACCGCCCTCCCTGCAACCCGTCTTCCTGCCCTTATATATCCACTCTATTGGAGTCATCTGGAAAGCTTTTACAAATCCTGATGCCATATAAACAATCAACAGATGTTAATGGCAACTTTTCCTCTGTCGTAATAGTAAACAAAAAGGCAAAAAGTCTAGGAGTTAAAATTACAAGGAATTCAGGATGCCTAGAACAGGTAGGGAGGCTTAATGTTGCTTCCCTGGATTTCAATTCCTCTGGTAAACTTGTAGCCTTTAAATGTGATCCAACTGAAAGTAATGGATTTTAAAAAAATAAACAGGCTGATTCTAGCATCATATGGAAACATAAACAAAACTATCCTCCAAATTCTGGAAACCACAGGAAGAAGCTTGTTCATTTGCTTTTTTAATGTCAGAGTAGTGAAGTCCTTCCTGAGAAAGGCTGAAAATCTAAATGTCATGAGCGAAAAGACCCATAAAAGGGTATCTATTGAGTAAAGTCAAAAGACAACCAAGACAAAAATACATATCAGATACAAAAGGCTTATTTTTCTACTGTATAAAGAGCTTCTTCAAATTAATAAGAAAAAGAAATAAAAATTAAAAAAAAAAAAACCTTTGGGTAAAGAATACAGACAGAGTTCACAGGAAAGGAATACATGGCTATTTGACATATGAAAAAAGTATAAACTTCACTCCAAATGGTGAAAATACACAGTTAAAACATACTGCTAGACCATTTTTCGCCCATCAGCCTGGCAAAAATCAAATAATGATAATACACCTTACCATGAGGAAAGAGATGCTGTTTCACCCAGCACATTATTAATGGAAAAACACAGCCTCCATAAGGTCTGCTTGACACTCTCCAACTGCAAGTACACCTGCCCATTGACCCTGAGAGCCCATTTTTCTTACAACTATACCTACACATGCTGTGTAAGGTTATTCACTGGGGCATCATTTGTCAAAACAAGACTGGGACCAACTTATATCCTATCATTTGAAGACTGGTTAAGTAGAGTAAAGCACATCCAGATAATAGAATAACTTGGCTGCACATTAAGAAAAGAAAAAGATACTCCCTAAGTATTAAAACAGAATAATCTGTAAGATACAGTTAAGTCAAAATGGAAGATGTAGAAAAGTGTGCATACAAAGTCCTTTCAGATAAAAAGGAATAGGAAATAAAATAAACATATTATCTGTGTTAGTTCTAAACTATCCTGTAGGTAGAGGAACTGAATGACTGGAAGACAAGCATGGGAGAAGACTGTATTGTGTAGTAGTCATCTGTACCGGGTACAAGTATTCACAAAAAAATGGGATGAAGTTAAGAAAAGAATCTACTGGGAAACTAAAGGGACCCCATGAGGGGCACCTGGGTGGCTCAGTTGGTTGCATGTCCTATTCTTGATCTCGGTGCAGGTCATGATCTCTTGGGTTCGTGGGATGGAGCCCCATATCAGCATCTATGCTGTCAGTGTAGAGCCTGCTTGGGATTCTCTGTCTCTGCCTCTCTCTCTCTCTCAAAATAAATACATAAACCTTAAAAAAAAATAAAATAAAGGGACATCATGAAAAACTGCTTTTTTTTCTCCTTTTCCTGATTCTGTTCTTCCTAGGACCTGCACCCCTGCCTTACACACACCTTATGAAACAGGTAATGTATGTCCTCCTTGTAAACATCAAAGGGTTAATGATTTCTTTGGAGGCTTCCAGCACAATAGATAACATCTAAGGAGTGACCAGGCAGGGTTGTCAGGAACATTTTCCTAGACCACTGACTCACCAAGACCCCTGGCTCCAGAGCATAAGTGACTTATGGAGGACACCTAAATACTCATCTGTGTCCCTGGATGCCTGAGAAGACACACGAACTGGACCACAGTTCTCAATAAAAACCCCAGACCCAAAGCAGAGATGAGACTCACTCTCCTTTCTGAGTCTCCCAGATGTCCTGTCTGCATCAGCTCTCTCTATGTATTCAATAAACTCTGCTCTCACTTCCTCTTGGCTTGAGTTTGATTTCTATCCTGCATGAAGCCGAGGACCCTCTTGGCTGGTTCTGTGAGACTGCACTCTAGGTCCTCAGACCCAACCAGCCTGCATCAAAGTCAGAACAATAGAGTAAAAATGACATGGGGTGAGACACCTGAACCCACCAAAAAATTAAAAATTTTAACTTAAAAAAATAATGCCCAGGCCACACCCTAGTCCAATTATATCAGGATGTCCAGGGGTGGCACCCAGGCATCAGTATTTTTTAAAGCTCCCCAGGTGATTCCAATGTGCAGCCAATCGCAAAAACCATGACTGCATCGTGGCTCTGGGTATTTTAGTCTCAGTGCTTGGAACATCTCCTGAACCTATATCAGTTTTGCATCTAAATCTGACTCCTCCACCTACTAAGCACTATCTCTTTGCACTTACTTCTCTGATCTTTTTATCTGTTCCTTCCTGGCCCCATGGTATCTGGTCCTTATCTTTATAGATGCCTCATTTCTTCCCCTCTAGACAGTAGGAGCTCAGTTTTCTTCTTATCAACTTGCCAAAACCCAATTAAATTCCTAACCTCCTGTCACTTCAGTGATGGGAAATGTATTACTTTTAAGAGAGCCCTTGTCCCAGCAGGAATGAGTGAGGGCCCTACCTCTCTCTCTGCCAGTTGGATGGTTTCAGGTGCAAGGAACAGAACACTCTGACTCCAACAAAAACATATTTGTTGGTCAAATGAAAAGCCACCCCAATGGTGGACTGGACTCCTGGCTGGGTGCATCAAGGCTCTGGCCATACTTCTCTGAGAATCTCTTGGCTCTGCCTCGCTTCCTGAGTTGGCTTCATCTTCATGCTGGTAGTAAGACGGCTACAAACATGTCCGGGTTTCAGCCACAAACTACAAGATCCAGAGAAAGGGAAAGGGACTATCTCCTCTTGGGTCTTTTTTGTAAGGAAGAAAACATTTCCTCCACCCACCACCCTCAGCAGCTTTCCTTCCCCCAATCTCATTAGCCAAATTGTCACATACCCATTTTTTTTTTTAAGTTTATTTATTTGGGGAGAGAGAGCATAAGCAGAGGAGGGACAGAAAGAAGGAGAGAGAGAATCTCAAGCAGGCTCTGTGCTAACAGCGGGGCTTGATCCCACAAACTAAGATCGTGACTGGAGCCGAAACCAAGAGTCAGATGCTTAACCAAATGAGCCATCCAGGCGCCTGGTCACACACCCACTCTTACACTAGTTATCTAGAAAGAAGAATAGGATTATCATGGTTGGCTCACACCAGTGGTTCTCAGTTAGGGGTGGTTTTTCCTCCCAGGAGATATTTGACAAGGTCTGGAGACACTTTTGCTTGTATCAACTGTAGTCAAGGTGCTACTGGCAGAAATGCTGCTCGACATCCTATAACACGCACGACAGCCCTCACAACAAAGAATTACCAGGCTCAAATGTCAGTATTGCCAGGACTGAAACAGCCTGGCTGAGACTAATCAGGGCCCAGCCCTAGAGCTGAGGATGGGGTCCCCTTCCCTTAGTTATTTGATGGCTCACAAACAATATCAGGGTTTTTTTTTAGGGAGAAGAAAGGATGTGCTAGGCAGCTAACAATCTTCCTTACATTGCTGCTTCATAGGTATTGGGGTCGAGCATAGATTTCCTGCATTATATTAGCTTCAGGTGCACAACATAATGATTCAATATTTATGTATATTGCAAAAAAAAATGATCATCACAATAAGTTTAGCTAACACCCACCACCACACACAATTTCTTCCCTTGTGATGAGATCCACTCTCTTAGCAACTTTCAAAATATAATACAATATTATTAACTATTTCACCATGCTGTTTATTACATCCTCATGATATTTATTTTATAACTGGAAGTCTGTACCTTTTGACTTTCTTCACCCTTTTCACCCACTGCCATATACCCCTAACATTCTTAATTTAATATGCATGTTTCTGCAGAACTAGAAGGCTAGGCACTCAAAATGGCCACAGGATACTTGCTCACTGGCCAATGGAAGAACATTCTAAATGAACTTTTCTAAATCTTTTCAGATGGATTTTAGCAATCAGGAAAAATGTGAGGCTGGCTGCTCCCTTTCACAACATTGGTTGGTATCTGAAGGAGACATGGGAGTTCAGGGAGTCAAGATTAAAGTATCAGCTAAAATACCCAGAAGAACAATATATCCCTGTTCTTTGTTTTTTGATGAAACAATTATTTATCCAATATCTCTTTGGCCTGAAAACAAAACCATTAATTACAAAGACCAACTTTTTAGAGCAAAGAACAGGGTTGACATGCCATTCCAAGAACCGTATATATGTGTGTAGATTTCTGATTACTAAGCCTCTGGAAATATATTGAGAACTAACTCATGCCCATGGAATGGGCACAGACTTCTGGTGTCATCAGGACTCAGCCACCCTCCAGTGGACAGCAGCAGGTCTGCACGCGAACATAACTATCCCAGAGTTCTCTTCTGAAATTTAAAGTCAGGTTAATTCACCCTATGGCTCATATCCCTATAAGTTAGTCACTACCTGTGGTAATCATTAAGTCTAGCCACCCAATATTTCTAGTTCTCCCTCTAAGTCCATGGTAGGATGGACTTGCACAATCCTGTCCCTTTAAATTTAGATGTGGTCACGTGACTTGCTTTGGTCAATGAAAACTCCAGCAAGCGCACACACAAAAGAAATGAGCTTTGGCTATCATGGAAGCACAGACACACAGACTCCGTCATCCTGGATCCCTAAATGAGGATGACATGGAGCAGATTCCACATCAACCTATAATGGACAAGTAGTATAAGCAAGAAATAACCTTTGTAGCTTTCAGCCGCTTAGATTTGGGGTCATTTGTTGAAGCAGGATAGCCTATTGTATACTGACTGATACAATTCCCCACATGTTGACCCCTGTCCAGTCATTTGTGTCCTCCATCTCCTCCCTGTATTTCTCGAACCAAACTTTCTATTTCTCTTTTCACATCCCAACACATCGTGCCTTCTGGAGCCCCAGATTTGCACCAAACAAATTACCCTGCATCCTTAGCTTCTCCACAGAGTGTGCCCTTCACCTCTGGGCCTTACCTGAACCCTGGCTCTCCTCTAGAGGCCTCTCTTCTCCCACACCTCAGACCTGAGGGTTGGGAGGTGATATTGGTATTCCCAGTGTCAATTCTGCTTTTATCCTTAAGCAAAAGGTCCATTCCTGTAAGACTCATGGCCACCAGCTGGATCACCCCAGGCCTTTTCACATTTCATTGTGAAATTCACATCCTGGTCACTCCTCCTCTTTCACTGTCCTTTTGGGTGCCTGGATCATAGTTTTCCTCTCTTCTCCAAGTCCTGCAGAATCCTGGGAGACTTCAGTGACCCTAGGGGCAATTACAAAATGCCCTAGCCTCACCAGCTTCCTGACTTTTCCAAGTCCAGTGGTCTCCACCCTCTTTGTGCTCTGAGGTTACATCCTAAACCTTGTCACCACTGAGAACTGCTTCCGTTCTGCAGTCAAAGCTGTGATGGCCACAGTGGAGGGACAGTGAGGTGGCTCAGGAGGTTGAACTGCACTGGATCCGAAGCAACCTTCCACTTCCCAAACAATGTCCTAGAGCAGAGGTTCTCAAAATTTAATGATTTAGTCTAATCACCTGGGGATCCTGTGAAAAGTCAGACTCTGATTAAGCGGATCTGGTGTCAGACCTGAGTTTCTGCATTTCTGACTAGCTGCCAGGCAATGGCCATGCCCCTGGACCTCACTGTGAGTCACATGAGTGAAGTGTCCATGAGATGTGGCTGCCCTGTGCTTCCTAATCTTCCTCTGAGAAGAGCCCGCCACTGCCTCTCCGAGCTCTCTTCAGTCCCCTCGGAACCCACCCAACAACCCGAGCCCTGTCTCAGGGAGTCCACGCAACTATGAGTTCTGCCTGGAGTCTTACATTTTGACTTTTAAGTTTTTAAAGGATCTCAGATGCAAATGGTTCACTGATCTTCACTGCATAGCACACTCTCATCAGCCCATTAAACGCCCCTCTACTCGTGGTTTATTTCTTTTTGTTTTCATTTTTTGTAACCCTTCAACCTTGATACTGATTTCTTTTTCCTCCCCAACCCATGTCATAAGTCAGCACTCTAATATGTTTGACATAGGTCCTTAAATATGCATGCATTCAACCTTGTAAAATGAGTCTTGTATGCTTATGTTTTTAAATCACAAAAATGATAAGCAACTTATCAAAAAAAGAGAGAAAGAAACAGGAAAAAAATAAAATAAAAGAGCTTCCTATACGGTCTTATGGTGTGGCTTCTCCTGAGGAGGTGGCTGACATTTATGTCCCTCTTATTTATATAGGAAAATAAAGCATCCCTTATTATTTGAACCAGCCCCAGTTCTTGCAACCAAAATAACCTAAGGAACACCTTACTTCATGGGGTGGTTGTGAGGCTTAACTGAGAACAAAATGTGGCATCTAGACTTCCCAGGCCCATTGCCCCTTAATGTCAGAACCTCTTTTGTTATAGTTGGCAATGGACTAAATAAAGAATGATTTAGGCCAGGATTAAGGATTCAGTCTCCATATGGCCCAGTTAGTTTTGCCAGATATGAATAACACCCCTAACACTAGCCTAAAATATTGTTGCAACCCCTTTGACATAAAGATAGAAGTAAAAAGGCTTAAAACACGCAGCCAGACTTGATTAGACAGACAGACCCCAGTGGGCAAAGTAAAAAGCCCAGAAACAGACCCAGAGACATCGAAGGGTTTAGAATATGCTAAGGGTGGTTTTTCAAATTAGCAAGGAAAAGATGGATTAACTAGTAAATGTTCAACATCAGGGTGACCATCTGGGCAGACAAATTAATTTGGATTCTTATCTTACTGCTTATAACAAAATAAATTCCAGATGAAGCAAAGATTTGTATGTTAAAAAATTAAATTATTAGAAAAAAATCTTGGGAAAATTTTTGTGATAATCACCAATTAAAGCTTAAAAGCATCACACAAAAACCCAGATACCTCAAAAGAAAGATGAATTTAGGTACATTAAAAAAATTTTAATTCCTCAAGACAAACCCACCATAAACTACCTTAGAACATAAATAATAAATCACAAATCAATAAGAAAAAGACCATCCTCCTATTTGAAAAAAAAAAGGAGGGGGCAAGAATCTGAAGAGTTCATAGAAAAAAATACATAAGTGCTCTAAATATATGAAAAAATACTTGAGATCACTTACAAAAAGAAAAATGATAATCACAATGGCAATGCATTCTTCAACTCACAGACTGACAACATTGCAAGATTTAGAAACTAAGCTGACAAAGATGTATGGAAAGAGGTGTCTTCACCAATTTCTCCAGAGGATCATTTGAAAACCTTTATCAAATTAAAAATGTCCTTTGACTTTTAGGAATGTGTTCACAAATATACTTGAATATATGTGACATCATATGTGTATTTTATTAATGTAAATTATGATTTGTCCAAGTAATGGAATACTACACAGCTATAAAAAGTGGTGGAGATTTTGGATTATTGATGCAGAATACGGCACTTAGAGAAGAGAGCAAGATAGAAAACAATGTAGAGTGGGGGTAGGAGGAGAGTGGAAACACATGCCTGCTTGCAAGTGCATGTAAGATCTCCAGGAGGCTAAGAAAGAAACTTAGAGGGAAGTGGGGTAGTGCAGACATGGGAGGGAAACTTAACATTTGTGTTTACCTTTCATACCAATTCAATTTTATAGCATGGGCATCATTATAAAATGTAATAAAATTTTAAATAACAATAACAAATAAATATATCAAATGCTACGTTTTTTCAGCAGAAATGTTTTGGTTCTAACATCTGTTGACTATATATACAAACAAATAAAAAAGGAAGTTTAAAAGGAAGTAGAAAAAAACTGTAGAGAAAGGGTCTGTTTTAAACCAGAAATTTGGTTTTTCTAGGTATTTACTAATGAAGTAATGTTCTGAAACCACAGGAGCATGAGGAGTGGCTCTCCCTCCCTCCTGAGAGATCACTATGTGTAGCCTCTGAGAGAAGGTGTCAGATTGCCAACATGACGCAGGGATCAGTGAGAGTCCGTGCTGATTAGTGGGGGCAGGCAGACAGCAGGGGCTCTCTAGCCAAGATAATTGGCTAGACCAAAGGGAAAGATGGGAGCATAGAGGCTGTCGACTCAACAAGTCAAGGTCCAGAATGTCTGAGACCCCTATGGAATATAGTTTACTGAAAAGAAAGGGTAGCCTTCTGGGCATTGAGAAGGGAGCACCAAAAAAAAAAAAAAAAAAAAAGATAGATAAAAAGCAGAGGCAGAACACAGTGGCTTGAGAAGGCAAAGAATATCAGGGTTTGGAGTGGGGGCGTAAGGAGTGGGTGAAAAGGCAAGGGTTCAATGTGACTGAGGCAAGAGACTACCGATCTCTCTTCATTTTGTGTGTTTGATGATCATGTCATGAGATAAAGCCTTCAACTCGCACTGCATAGCTTGAGTTCACATTCAGGGTAATGATAGCATGTTAATATTTATCCCCACTTAGAAAACGATCAGCACACAGTTCTAAGAGCTTTCAGGGATAGGACTCTCAGAGCAGCACTCAGCATACCGTGCCCTCTAGCTTCAAGCTTCCCTCAGTATTGGTGCCGTGCTGCTGCTTGATTTGTCTTTACCCAGCCCCCTATCACCCTGTGCCACTTGCCCTATAGACTTGCATTCATTCATTCATTCATTCATTCATTTATTCATTCAACACCAAGCCCTATATCAAGCCCAGAGAGATAGTGGTTAACATGACAAACATGATCCCTACCTTCATGGAGCTTACAGTTTGGGGAGGAAATGGACAGTTAAAAAGCAAAATTCAAATAAGTATGTGATACAAATTATAACATATGCTATGAGGGTAAAAAAATGTGCTCTGAGAGTGAGAAGCTGGCAGCCCAATATAATTGTGTGGTCAGGAAAGAGGGCTGCCTTGATGTACAGCTCTAGGGGACATTGCACATGGAAAACACTGGCATCCCCAGATATCAACCAGGCAGACTGGGACCAAAAAGCCTTGCAGGAGAGGGGAAAGCATACTCACTGGCATGAGAATAGGAAACATTTTGGCAAGCACAAGCCACTGCAAGAAGTACTGATGAGGGCAGCATAGAAGAAGGGAGGCATGAGATGAGCCTCAGATTCATGGAGAATACGGGAGACCATGAGAGGAAAGTGGAATTTTTATTCTAAATTGAGTGGGAAGACTCTAAAGAATACTAAGCAGATGAGTGACATGGTTCAATGTATAAGGTTTGTAAGCCACTCTGGCTACCATCTGGAGCATGGGTTGGAAAAGAGTAGAAGTGGGTACCCAGTTAGGGGGCCATTGAGTCAACCAGGCCAACAATGAAAGTGGCTTGGTCAAAGATGACAGCTGCAGAAAGAGAGACAAATAGATGGAGTAGAGAGACGTTTTGGAGATAGAAGTGAGAACACTTGCTAGTAGGCTGGATGTGAGAGGCGAAGAATGACTCCAGGTTTCTCACTTAAGCAAATGGGCAGTACCACTTATTGAGACAGGGGAACATGGGGAAGAGTGGATTAGTGGGTAGATCCCGAGTTCCATTTTGGACACGCTAAGCTGAAATAATTATGGTAATCTAAGTAGAGATGGCAAGTAGCCAGTTTTATGAGTTTGTGTTCATATCAGAAATGTGGTTGGAGATACATTTGGGATTTGTTAGCATAAGGTTGCATTTATTTTATTTTTTAAATAAGTTTATTAATTTTTGAGAGAGAGAGAGAGTGTGCTAGTAGGGGAGGAGCAGAGAGAGGGAGACAGAGGATCTGAAGCAGGCTCTGCACTCACAGACCATGAGATCATGACCTGAACCAAAGTCAGACACTTAACCAACTGAGCCACTCAGGTACCCCAATATAAGGTTGCATTTAAAGCCTTGGGAAAGGGTGAGATCCCCTAGTGAGGGAGTATGCACAAAGGAGTTTTATTTTCTAATGTGCTTGAAAATTTTTCAAGGTCTCCCATACATTGAGGACCACACCACGTAGTTTTTCAGGAGCAGCTAGCAACACGTCTTCACCTTTGTCTCTAACAGTGCAGACAGTGAAGCTAACTTCTCTCCTTACCAGCAGATGCTTGATCAACTCAGTATTTGTGGTGTCCTGGCTAGAGCATAATGCCTCATTCCCAGCATCTCTGCTCATTCACATGTAGGAATCCTTCATTTATTCCCTACCTCTGATTCTGGGTCTAGTCACACACTGATTAAAAGGCCTCTTAATTATCTTAGGACACGATATTACAGTACAAAATTTTAAGGATAGATCAGAAACAGAGATGACGTTACAAGGGAATGTGAGGGCATGCAAGATCTGTTTATCCTTAACTCTTTAGTTTTCCTGGGTTCCAGTGAATCCTGGACTTGGATGACCCATAGCTTTGCTTACCAAGGGTATGCCAGCATCTGTCTGTGGATATGACATTCATACTCTTCAATAGAGAGGATTTGTTTGGGCTGGTTTGTCACACCCAATATGGGTCCTGAGCTAAGTTTTTCTCTAGTCAACCTGCCATAAGTTGAGCTCCATGACATCCAATCTATACCTAGTTGCCTATAGTAATGGATAATGATCCCCATTGCAGCCAGTCACTGTGATGGAAATGAGGTTAGTTAGTTTCCCTCAGTGTACAGGCCTGAACCACTACAACAAATGCAGCCTCTGTTTGAGTCTTCCAGCCTCTGAAGGAGCTGAGGATATACCCTTTAGAGAACTGGCTTGAAGTAACTACAGTTCCAGGTCCCATCTTGCAGGCTATTGCCACAATTCATCCTCATCTGAAAGTGCCAAAGTATGAATCTTCAGTCTGGCTAGGTTATAAAGGAACAAGACTGGTGGTTAGAAGGACCTTTTAGGGGCACCTGGGTTGCTCAGTCGGTTGAGCTTCCGACTTCAGCTCAGGTCATGATCTCACGGTCTGTGAGTTTGAGCCCTGCGTCGGTGCTGACAGCTCAGAGCCTGGAGCCTGCTTCGGATTCTGTGTCTCCCTCTCTCTCTGACCCTTCCCCCTTCACGCTCTGTCTCTCTCAGTCTCAAAAATAAATAAACATTAAAAAAATTAAAAAAAAAAAGAAGGACCTTTTAAACCTAAACCTTCCTAAAGGAAGGTTATTCTCTTCAACTGCCTAATAGTGTCCAGGAGGAAAGGGTTAGGGAGTGAAGGGATGTTGTCATCCCTCCAGGTCACCATTATCAGAGCCTTGTCATTTTAGGAAATAACTCTCCACAGTTTTCTGGCATTTCTGCATATCTTGGGGTCAGAGGACTACCTGACTTTATTTGAGACTATCTTTTCAAGGATGTTGGTATAGCAAACCACCTTGGAAGACAGAGATAATGTCTCCCTCTAGAGCACTGGCAAGTTTGTTTACTGTTTGGTGTAATAAAGATAGCATCTCCCTTCAGGGCAAAGTTCAGGTAGGCTTAGGGTCCGTTATAAAATATTCAAGTTCCCCAAACTTGGGATTCCTCTCTTATAATGTAGTCCCCTACCTGCGCAAGCATTACCTGGTCCTTTCATGTATTACCCTATGGAAACTGAGGTTTGAGGAACAAATGCAAAAGTGATGTTACTTGAGTTACTGCTCTTGCTATAAGTAATAAGCTGTGCTTTATCTCTGACACAGGAATCTTGTGTCTTCTGCCAGCATCCATGAGGCAGGCTTATTAGCTTGCAGGTAAAGTAAAATCTCAAACCCTTCACAATTCTTGACAGTCAGGCACCCATGGTGTATGTAATAGGACTCAAGGCCAGTTGGATCTTCCAACTCCCCAACAGCCCAAGTGGAGGGATCCTTTTACTTCTGCAGATTGTCAGACTGCATGAACATAGTATTACAATTCTCATAAGACTCTAAATTTGAAAGTTTATTCCACAAATTCGTCAAAAAAGTCCCAGCACTGAACAAAGTTAGGGGTACAGGCAGGAATGACTATCTGTGACAGTGGTCACACAGCTGGACCAGATATTTTCTAAGTCTTGCTCCCTGGTGGCAGCCAAGAGCCTCATCCCACCACACCAAAACCCCTCTTTCCTCCATCCTGCTGAGGTTGGGTTCTCCCCTCCCCTGCCTATTGCCTCTCCCTGCTAAGTTCTTCAAGTCCACCTTGTTCCCTTCATCTCTGCTGCCTCCTCCATAAGCCAGTATCTCTCTCTCTTTCTTTCTCTTTCTTTCTTTCTTTCTTTCTTTCTTTTAGAGAGAGAGCATGCACATGTGAGTGCATGCAAGCAGGGGAGAGGGGCAGAGAGGGAGAGAATCTCAAGCAAGCTCCATGCTCAGTGCAGAGCCTGACTCAGGACTTGATCCCACAACCCTGGGATCATGACCTGAGCCGAAATTGAGAGTTGGATGCTCAACCAACTGAGCCACCCAGGCACCCCTCATCATCTCTTTCTAACCCTGACCCCAGCTCTTCCGCCTTCTCCCCCTCCAGTCTGGATCCCCGTCACCTCCACCAGTGGCTTCCAAGACAGGCAAACCTGGTGGCTGCTTGTGGCTGCTTGATATGTTGGACTTCTGCTAAGATTATTTTAGTAAAAAGGGTTCTACTGCTTTACAAACTTTTGAAAAAAATGCTAGCTGAAAAGATAACACTTAAAACCTTTAGCTTATCACTCAAAGCCCTTCATGATAGTGCCCTACTCCAATCCTCCCCCACCCTCAGATGTCCTAATGTGAGCCACTGTTCCCACACCCATATCACCTGAAGTTGTTTGTTTGTTTGTTTGCTTGCTTGCTTGCTTTAACCATACCATTGTTCTGATCAAGACTCACTACCCACAAAATCTGGTCCAAACTACTTAAGTTTGTATTCATTGCTCTCCGTTCTGCCATGCGTCCTTCCTGACACAAACCCTCCCACAAACACATTCTTACCAGAATAAAAGTAACTTACCCATTTTTATTTTACTTCTTAATGTACATATCAATCTACCAACATTCTCTACCTTAGTCTTCCCAAGGAGTAAGGAAGGACTGGAAAGAAAAGGAACTGTGGGTCTCCTGATCTTTCCCTTTCCTTCTGCGTCATCATTTGCAGAATAAGTGGCTGGCTGATACAATAAGAAAGGATATGATTAGGGGTCCTTGACTGTTTTTGCTCCCTAAAGTACCTTCTTCCTGCATTTGAAGCAAGTTCTAGTGTAACAGGAAGTGTGGCCTGTGGGGCTATAAAAATCCCACTTATTCAGACACAGAAATAAGACTTACCTAGTATTCATTTTAAGTCTCACAGAACTCCCACACATCATGTGTCCCCCAAATTCCTTTTTTATGCGGCACCATGAGTGCAATACACATGGGGCAGTGAGGAATGGCAGACCCACACGTTGCATGTTCACATATTGGACTTCACTTGCTAAACACAAGTTCAAAGACAAAATTATTAAGAATTTCAAGATGGGGTGCCTGGCTAGCTCATTCAGTAGAGCATGTGACTCTTGATCTCGGGGTTGGGAGTTCAAGACCCAGATTGGATGTAAAGCCTGCTTAAAACAAAAACAAAAACCAAAGCTTCAAGATAGCAACAGTAGAGCATTAAACCAATTGTGGGACTCTTCTGAGTGTGGAGCCCTGGGTGACTACCCAGGTCACACCAATGTCAGTGATGAGACAAAGTGGCAGAATCAGATGGCATGATCCTCAAAAGAGTTGGTTTCTGGAGCCCCTGGCTGGCTCAGTCAGAAAAGCACACAACTCTTGATCTTGGGAATGTGAGTTTGAGCCCCACATTAGAAACACAGATTACTTTTAAAAAATTTTTAGTGACATCTGGGTGGCTCGGTTGGTTAAGTGTCCGACTTTGGTTCAGGTCATGATGTTGAACTTCATGAGTTCAAGCCCCACCTCAGGCTCCCTGCTGTCAGTGCAGAGCCTGCTTCAGATCCTTTGTCTCCCTCTCTCTCTGCCCCTCCCCTGCTTGTGCTGTCTCTGTCTCTGTCTCTCTCAAAAATAAATAAACATAAAAAGTTTACAAAACATAAGAGACTCTTAAGTATAGAGAACAAACTGAGGGTTGCTGGAGGGGTTGTTGATGGGTGACTTGGCTAAATGGGTAAGGGGCATTAAGGAAGACACTCGTCGGGATGAGGACTGGGTATTATACATAGGGGATGAATCACTGGAATCTACTCCTGAAATCGTTATTGCACTATATGGTAACTAACTTGGATGTAAATTAAAAATTTTTTTTAAATTTTAATAAAAATAAATAAATAAAGAGTTGGTTTCTGAAAAACAAAGGAGACAATGGAGGAGTGCTATGTTAGGAAAGAGTTTGAAGAACAGTGATAACTTCTGCTTCCTGGTAAATACCCCCAGGAATGCCAGATAATACAGTACATTCTCTGTAAGATACAAAATTTAAAACAGATCTATTAAATCAATAATGAGATCAGGAAACTTTGAGTCCAGATATAGGGTAGATCAACTGCATAGTTAAAGTTTTCCAGGATGACACAGAACTTGAACTGGGCAAAAACAATGACCTGAGTTTCTAGGACCTCAAGGACTAGGCAGAAGATCCACAGAGCACGCAGGAAAAACAGGTTGGTACTTCGCCAAATGACAGAGAGTTCCAGACAAGGTAGAGGAAAATTTGGGGGCAAAAGCAGCAAAACACTAGAAGAATTCTGACAACCTGCCTCCACCGCCTAAATGGGAATTGGTCAATGAACAGCCCAGTGCTCTCCAGAAAGAACCAGATATCAGGGAAGCATGGGAAGGTTTTTGTTTGTTTTTAAAGAGATTTGGGCCATAAGGAGGTTTGTTTACCATAACTAAGGGTTCCAGAGATATGTTGGAATGGGACTTGAATTCTGAGTCTAACAGACATCTGAGGCTTGATTGGACTAGTTAGGCTCGAGTCCAAAGAGAAATCGTGCTGTTGGACATAGTCTTGACCCACACAAGCAAAGACTTGGTGAGGCTCTGTGAACTCTCATAGGTATCTCCTAACCAGTCTTCCTGCCACCAGTCCCACTGCATGCTCATCCACCAACTAGTTTCCTACCAGTTATTGTTTTCCTGGAATACAATCCCCAGTACCTTTGCATGACTCACAAGGCCCATCTCAATGCAGCCACCCATCCTTCCATCAGCCTCAGTGCCTGCCACTGACTAGTCAGCCCTGTAGGACAGCAGAGGATTGGCTTTCCCAAACAAGCCAGTGCCTCCATACCTACCTGCTTTGTCTCTCATAATTCCTGCCTAGAATGTTCTTCTCTTTACTCTGACAGGTGAGAATCTACTGATGTACTGGTAAATTGGCTCTCTTAAAAATAAATAAGGCCTGACTTGTACCTTTTCCTGATTTCTGTAGTATAAATACTCCCACCATGGCTGATTGCAAGCTACCCACATGAGTTCACTGAAAAGGAAATTGAGACGAGATGGGTATATTCTTTTCTTGGGAGCCAGGATGAATTGCTCCAACACACCACTGTACCTGAGCAGATCACCTTCCTTGCTTAAAAATTCCTCTCAGCAAAGTCTGCACACCGGATCATCATTAAACAAAACAAATATACAAACTAAATCTATACACAGAATGCACTGGAAGGATATACTCTAAAGTAGTCACCAATGTTAGCTTTAGGTAGCAGAAGCATGGGAGATTTTATTCTTTGGCGAGTTGAATAATGCCTGCCTCCCCAATTTGTGTCTATCCAAAACCTCAGAATGAGACCTTATTTGGAAAAAAAGGTCTTGGCAGATGTAAATAGTTAAGGATCTTGAGATGAAATCATCCTGGGTTTAGGGTAGGCCAAAGAGATAGAGACAGAGACACAAAGTCAAAGGTCATGCAAATAGAGGCAGAGAGATTGGAGTGACACATCTACAAGCCAACAAAAGCCAAGCCTTGCAGGCAACAAGGAGACTTGGGAAGGCTTGGCGAAAGGCATCGGACAGTTTCTTCCTCAGCGACTCCAGAAGGAGCCAAACCTTCCCACACCTTGAATTCAGACTTCTGGCTTTCCTGAACTATGAGAATAAATTTCTATTGCTTTAGGCTCCCCAGTTTGTGGTAATTTGTAATGACTGCCCTAGGAAACTAATCCAGTCCCATGTTTCAAATTTTTCTGTATCAATTATATATAACTCTTTTAACTTGAAAATAAAAGTTTTATAGTTCTCCTTTTGCCTACCTGTTAAATTTTGTGTTCTTATCTGCCTACCCCTCCTCACCTCAGAATTAACTCTTACTGTTTTCTTGCAAAGTGTCATTTTGCAGTTCTTCTAACATGCCATGTCTTTACATGTTCTGGCCCCCAGGGCTGTCTTCATGAGCACATGGACCAGTGTCATCACACAAGTTTCCACACTCAGAGGGTCCTGTGCTTGGAGTGTAATGCTCTATAAGTGCTGCCTTAAATTTTTTAATTGTCTCTGAATTTATAAGGGAAGCCAAACGAGGCAATGAAAAGTACGCCAGGGGCTTAGAGCCTCAGTTCATGTGTGATCCCACCTCTCTGACCACCTGCTCTCTGCCCCTGGAGTCTGATATCCCCCTTCCCACTCCATGGCAGCTGCTGCCCTCTGCCTGGGTGACAACTGAGTCATTCCTCCATTGCCCTCCATCCTCAGCCAGAGCCCAGGTGCATAATCCCTTCAGGACATGGAAGCAGCCATCCCTGCCCTGGGCTGGGTTTTGGCAGGTAACTCAGTGGGGGTCTCTCACCTATCCTTGATCCAGGATTCAAACGTGGCCCTGTGCAGAGATCACAGTCTCTTGGGAGTGGGGGGAGGGGGTCACCATCAACATGGGGTGGGCCAGTGAGCCCATGGGAAGGAAAGACTGATTTCCCAGCTCCCTAGCCAGACCTCACATTCTCACTTTGCACCAAGATCTGAAAACTATATAGCCTACAACCCTGTTCCCTCTGTCTGGGATGCTTTTCCCCTCTTCTCCTCCTATTTAATACAAAATAATAGCAAAAATAATAATAGTATTATTTAATGAGCTTTTTATTATTTGCTAAGCACTCCAGACTATAAGGAAGACAAGACATACAGAGATGGTTATAATACCAGGTAGTTTGGGAGTAAAGTAGGTATAGGTGAAGCAGAGATGCCTTCCAGGTGAGGGATCTGAGAGTCCAAAGTTTGGGACTGTCCCTGAGTGAGTCAGCACTTCAAAACACTGCTGGCCTCCTTGTTCTGTGGGAGGCCAGGTGGGAGGCTACGTCCTTGGATAATGGGAACAAGCAGAGAACAGCCACAGAGTCTGGAGAACCATCAGGAAACACAATGTAACACCTCAGAACCAGATGACCCACTGCCTTCGGAGGACTTCTTTTGGGTAACTTCTAGATCTTTTTAACTCAAAGAGAGAAGCAACTCATTTAAGCAAGCACTGTGAACCTGTTCCTCCCAGATGCTTCTCTGACGGTAAATAAGACCTTAACTAATCACTCAGAGCCAAGTCCTCACCTCACTGCTGCCATGCCAAGGAAAAGCACCTCTCTAGGGCTTAGACAACCAACCCAGGGGACCCGCACAAGAGGCTAATCGATAATCAAAGAAATTGGGTCTTTTTTGCTAGATCACTGGGGGCAGAGAGCTTTGTCCCAACTTGGGACCACTTTAAACCAGTGGTTTTCAGGCTTCAACATGCACCAAAATCACCTGGCATGTTAATAAAACAGAGCTGGGCTCTATCCCCAGGGTTTCTGATGTAATATATCTGGGGGATGGGACTAAGAATTTGCATTTCTAACAAGTTCCCAAGTGAGGTCAATGCTGCTGGTCTGGGGAGCACACTTTGAGACTGACAGCTTTAAACTGGGAACAAAACAGTATAGGGCCTTTGGCAAAATGATTCTACAAACACAGTCTCTTATCATCAGGCTCCTGCCCCATCTATGACTTCCCCACACACCCTGCCTTCCAGCCACACCTGACATCTTTTGGTTACCCAAACCCTCTTCACTATGTCAGATGTCTATGCCTGTGTTTTATAAAATGCAGAACCATACAGGGGCGCCTGGGTAACTCAGTCAGTTAAGTGTCCAACTCTTGATTTCAGTTCAGGTCATGATCCCACAGTTTGTGGGATCAAGTCCTGCAATGGACTCTAGGCTGAGAGTGTGGAGCCTGCTTGGGATTCTCTCTCTCTTCCTCTCTCTTCCCCTCCCCTGCTCACTCACTCTCTCTCACAATAAATAAATAAACATTAAAAGATGCAGAACCATATAAAAATACAGTAAGAATCAACTTAATTCTGTACCCAGAGATAACTGCCACAGACCCTTGGGTATGTCTGGTAAGAAAACAAAATTGAGTTGCCAGCAAGTTACTTTGGAGCAAATCTTACAAATAAATCTCTCAAGTGCCTGCTTATAAATGCTCAAGCATAAGCAGTAGCACCATTGCCTCAGGAAAGGTGGTATAAGACATTCTCTCACTTCACAAGGATTGCCCTTCTAAATGAAGGTCTGCCAATTTTTGCAATAATGTCTTGTTCTTGTGTGGCATTTTACAAAACACTTCAGCATATGTTGTCTTATTTGGGTTAAAGATTTGCTGAGACAGTTCGTGACTTGCTCAAGGTTTAACAAACAGAAGTCAAGACTGAAATTCTGGGGTGCCTGGGTGGCTCCATCAGTTAAGCATCTGCCTTGGCACAGGTCATGATCTCATGATCATGGGATCAAGACCCACATCCAGCTCTGCACTGAGCATGGAGTCTTGGGATTCTCTCTCCTTCTCTCTCTGCTTCCTCTCAAAATAAATAAACTTAAAAAAAAAAAAAGACAAATTCTGGTCTTCTGGCTCCAGAATCTGCTCTTCCACGGTGACATTTCCTACCAAGGTCTCACAGTTGTGACCACAGCATGGTCGACCATTTCCTGGGGTGGTCTCTTGGCAACAACAGACACACTCTCTGCCACTTCTAGAAGTTTCTTCTCTGGTAGAAGTGCACCCTCCCCCACTCTGTCCCCACTGTCCCCACTGCAGAGACTGCAGGGAGGTCAAAATCCTCACCTTCAAGACACTATCTCCTTGTCACCTCTGTGCCCTGTTGCCAGTCCCTCTCTCCTTCCCACCATTTTCCTCCTCACCTTGATAGGTGGTCACAATTAAACTACCAGGTAGCAAGGGGTGGTGGGAAATTATGGGGACCATCTGGCCCCAGGGACCCTGGAGCTGGAGGCCTGGAAGCCATCCCCCCACTCAGTGAGTAATCTGAGGCAAGAAACCTGTTTCTTTATCTGTACACTGTGGATAATCCTAAGGGTGTGACATTGAGGAAGCATGCAATAGATTTAAGCAACTCTTATTAGTATTTTTACAGACCAAGGAGAAAGGATAAGCTTGTGACAGGGGAGAGGCTTTGGAGTCACAGGGGAAAAATGGTCATGAAGGTAGTCAGAGCTAAAGATAACCGATTATCAGCAGGCCCTTAACACTCCCGAGGCGATTTGGGTCCAGGTGTCACAATGTCATACATTCTTCTCCCTGTTCTACTTATAAAATGTCCCTGCTCCCTTCCCCCAGCCTCCTCCCAGCAGACAGACACACAGATAGCGCCTCGGCATGCACACATAGTACCTGCTGTTTCCTTGCTGCCAGAAATGATCCTCCTCTAGGTATACGCATGGCTCCTCACTTGCTTCCTGGAAGATTTTATTCAAGTGCTCCTTTGCACTTAGGCCTTCTTTGGCCAGTTTGTCTAAAATAGCAAAGGCTCTCACTGCCCCCACCACATGCTGCCCATTTCTCTTCCCTGCTCTCTATTTCTCTTTAGCATATTTCATCTTTTAAATACTACATATTTTATTTCTCATCTTAATGATTAAGTCCCCCTACAAGAATGTAAGCTCTATTAAGGCAAAAACTTTTGTCTATTTTGTTCACAGTTATTGGCACAGTGCTAAAAGAATGCCTGACCCGATAACCATTTGCTAAATAAATGAATAAATCATACAGTAATTTTTGTTCAACAGCTCATTCATTCCCCAACTGTTCTTTCTGTATTTTGCTATCAGACGCTGGTTAAGAATCATGAAGTCGAGAGATGGCCCTACATTTCTATACACCTCACTTGCTGTTTGAGAAGCTCTCAGACAGGAGCAGCATCAGAGTCACCGGAGGGTGTGTTAAAACAGGTTCCTGAGCCCCACCCCAGAGTTTGTGATTCCGCAGGTCTGAGCAAGGCCTGAGGTTCTGCACTGCTGACAGCTTCCCAGGTGCCAATTCCAAGACCACACTGCAGTACAAGTGTCCAGGTCAGGAGTGAGACACGGTTCTTGGTCCCACTGAGCAGCAGTGACTATGTGTTTGGTCTCCTTCTAGCTTAGGACATCTTTCATCATTCTCCCTGCAGAATGGGTTTCCTCCCCACCCACCTTAGACCCCCATTTGAGCTTCCTTTGACATGCCCTAGAAGGTCCCAGAGGACATCGGGTGGCAATGACCTGCTTTAGTCTCTGGCTGAGCTGGCTCCCAGGCCCTCTGAGCGCTACATCTCTGCCACTGTCACCAGCCTTTTCCACAGCCTCAGCTACACTTCTAATTCATCCCTTCTTCCCTTCCTTCTTTTCTTCTTCTTTCCCCTGCCTATGGCTTTTTAGTCACTAAAGTCCTGCTTTCATTACTAACATGCATTCGCCCACTGGGCTCTCCAGGTCCGTGGCTAGTTCAAGCCCAAAAGCAAGTGCAAGATGCACTGGTCTCAAGTAGCAGCAGCGGGTTCCACCCCAGCCCCACTAAAGCAGCAGGAGACTGGAGGGAGGCTGATGGGGCAGCGCCTTCCCAGGGCCCAGTACGAGCAAATGTTGGAGGTTCTGAAGTAGAAGAAACAGGGGATGGATGGAAGCAACCCCAAAGGGAACTGAAAGAGAGTTTGTGATGGGGACCAGTGATGCCAGAAGGTTATAGAAGGAATGAGGGAGTCAAATGGGTCAAAGGATTTTAATCCAAAAGACACACATAAAGAGTTGACTATGTGTAAGGTACAGCTTTAGAGCCTCACATATATTAACTCTCTCTTTAATCCCTACAACAGCCTTATCAAGGTGTTTTCACAGCAGGAAAGTTTTACTTTAAGTGCTAACCACCCCCCACCCATGAGACTCCACTCCCTACTCCGAGTGTCTGGCTCTGAGCCATTGCCTTGAGCTCACCCCATCCCTCACAATTAGGAGAGGGATGTCCTGAGGGGAAACTGCATTTTTCACTTTGCCCAGTAGAGACTGCCTTTCCGGGGCATGTCCCGTCTGCCTCCCTCACTCAACAACTCCAACCTTAGCCCATGTTGCTACTTAACGCCAGCCTCCCCATCCGTGGACAGAAAGTCCTGGCTTCAAAGGGCACCTGCTTTTTACCTTACTTAGCAGTTACCTGGCTTTGGAGCCAGGTGAGGTGTGAGCCGAGCACAACTCGTGTTTACAACTTGCAGATCTGTCGGTCCCATCAGAACCAATGGGGGGACCCTAAAAAAGTATCTGTTCCTGGACCCACCTCAAACCTCCTGAAGCCAAATCAGCAAAACTGGAGGGAGCTTGACAAAGCCCAGGGGGTGGAGTTCGGTGAGCCAGGGAAAGAGCAGGGCGAAACGAGGGAGATAGTCTACACATCCATCATGCAAGCTTTTGGCAAAGCCACTCTGTGACTGGCCATTGTTATCACAATAATGATAATAATAATAATGACAATGATAACTAACCATTTTTATTTTGTTTCAGCTATGAGGCTAAGTGCATTCTCCATCATTCTATAGCACATGCACTCAGAAATGGATTCAGCTTTCAGCCTTTATTAATCATATCTTGGCCTTTGAGATTGCAGCCAGAAAATCATAAAGGTCAGGGGCTCTGAACAGTATTCATATATTTGGAACCTGTGACTTAAAGCCACCTCCAGGGTCAGAGTTGGTAGGAACAAATTCATAGAGTATAAGACAGTTTCAAGCAAGTTAATTCTGGCATATTTTAGCCCCAATTCCATACCCTTTATTTTATTTACTTTAAATTATTGACACAAAACCACTTTGGGATGTGTAGCTGAATGCCCTCCTGCTACTGAGAATTGAAGGCAACAAATTCTTGTCTATGCTGCTGATCTTTTACCAAGAGAGGTCTTACCAAATCAGTCCAATTCCTAATTATTGTCAGAAAGCATGACCCAAACAGAATCAACATTGTCATTTATGTGCACTCCTACACTTAGTTGGCTCATTTTCAATAATTGTGTTCAGTAAGTTCTATCATTCAGTTACTCAGTGATTCTCAATCCAGGGCAATTTTGCCCCCACCCCCACCCCCCCGAGACATTTGACAATGTCCAGACATTTTTAGCTGTCACAGTTGGGGAAAGGGGCAGAGGATGCTACTGGCATCTAGTATGTAGAGACCAGGGAAGCTACTAACATCCACAGTGAGCAGGACAGCCCCCACAACAAAGAATTATCTGGCCCAAAACGTAAAGAGTGCCAATGTGGAAAATCCTTGATTTACCTGGAAATACATTTTAAGATGACTGTATTTTGGGAGATTCAGCAGGAGGTTTCATTACTTATTATAAGTTCCCTGAGTTCTTTGTTGATGTTTTTTTAATGCTATATTAGGCAATTGGTCACATCTCTTTGAAGCTTTTCCAGACAAAATATGTTACAGTCATGCATCTGTGTGAAGAACATTGAAGCTTACTCCACCTACATGTGGAGCCTGTCCTGGGCGGGTACTTCTCAGAGGGGAATCTTGGCTCCCCCTGTATGGCAGGCATATGGCCTGATTAGTAGCTTTAAATTTCATAGAAGAATGTCCTCTCTGTCCTCAGCTTGGCTCACAGAATCACCCTTAATCAGCTTCCCTATCTACACTCAAGATATTGCCCAAGAACATCCATGTGGCAGGGTCTGCTAATAATCCAACACAGACTCTCACTCTCTTCCACAACAGAGCGTCATTGCCAGACAAATGACAAAGCCACTGTCTTTGTCAGCATTCTCCTATACAACCCTTTGTGTCTAAATGTGGCCCAGTTGTGTGTGCCCCTTCTGGGCTGTTGTGGTTGAGAAGGAAGTGCACCATCTTCTTGTCTTCCCCCATCTGCTGCCTGGGAGTGGAGCCACCAAGTGGATAGAGCTCAAGTCCCTGAGTCACCCTTTGGAGGAGTGCCGCCCACTCATTAGGAACACCTGCTTGGACGGTACAGTAGCAGAAAGACACTTCTGGTAAGCCGGAGACTTTGAAGGCTTTCTGTTATGGGAATCATAGTTAGCAGTATAGCAGTTATAGCTAGTGTTCTCCAAACTAACCTCAAACCCTTCACCTTTCACTTTCTTAATCAGTTAAAAATTACTCTTTATGGAGGATCATCTGAAGCAGAAGTCGGCAAACCATGGCACATGAGTCAAACCCCAACTGCTTCCTGTTTTTGTACAGCTATAGGCAAGCTAAGAATTTTTACACATTTGAATGATTGAAAGAAAAAGGAACTCTAAAGAATAATAACATTTGGTGACACATGTACTTGATTGTTCTGTCATCAATCTGGGTGTGCTGGGAACTCTGTATCACAAAATTTCCTGACGATCTGGTCATGGGTCTCAGGGGCAGAAGCAGCAGCCATTGTCTCATCTCTTAGAAGAGGTGAGAGATACCCACAAAGGTACAGGCGGCTTTCCCACTCCGCGACCAGCTTCTCTTGTAGCTCTCTGTCCCTATTGCCAGTCCTGTGGACCAGTAGTGATGCCACCTCCCACCACCAGGCACCTTGCTTCAAACCCGCACAGCAATAACCACGCTGAACCCTCTACCTTCCACACACTCCTACACCAGCCCCCACCATGGGGTAACTCTAGCTTCGGGGTGTGCCCTGCCTCCAGATTTCCCTGCAAGTTTCAGCTCATCTACCAGCACTAGGGCTGGTTAGGAACTATTCTGTGATACCTCAAATCCCCTTTCCAGGCTCGTGCTCTCCCAGTATCTCCCACAATTGGAAAAGACCTACTTTCTCCAAGGTCCTTACTCCACAATCTTCACCCTGTTCAACTTCCCTGATTGAGCCCGGACCAGTACAAATGATGGAACATGTTTCATTACACGTAGAACTGTTAGTAAAGAACACTTCTCTATCCAAACTCCTAATTTCTGATCTTGGCTGCATGCGACACCGTTATTAATTGAAGACGTCTTCGTTTCTAGACCCAGTCTGCAAAAGAATTTCTAATTATGCAAATTTCCAGTGCTGAGAAAAGTTTTCAAGCTTTGGGAAAACAGGAGGCGTGGACTGTGTTAGACATGGGTCTGCTGTGTGTCACTTTGAGCCACTTCCTTCTCCCCGCCCCCCACAAGACAGGTAGTGTGCCCAGCCCCCAAGTTTTTCCTTTCAAGGAAACAGAAGTTAGTGATTTCACTTGCTGTTTCAGACTAAAAACCACCCTGCTGATGCAATATTCCCAAATCTCCTCTCAGTCCCAGCAAACAGCAGCTGAATGGGGTCTTCGGTAACAATGCCTTTATTGTATATTTTGAAAGATATTGGAATTCAGTCATTAGTGATTAATTCTTTGGGACTATTCATAGTAATAAATACATCTGCTTTCAGAGTGTTTTAAAAAGACAAATGCTTCTCGGAGGGAGCCAAGATGGCGGAACAGCATGGAAGTTTTTTATGTGTCTCCCATCCATGAAATATGGCCAGACCAACACTAAACCATCCTGCACACCTAAAAAACTGATCTGAGGATTAACACAGCAATCTGCACAACCTGAACCACAGAATTCAGCAGAAAGAGAAAAAATTCATTTTTATTTTCAATTTTTATTAAAAATATTTTTCTTTAATATTTTTTACCAAATTTTTTACTTTTGTGTAAATTTTTTCAAATTCTATTTTAATTCCATCATTTTATTTTGGTCCACTACAGTGTATTCATTTTTTCAAATTTTCAAATGATTTCCTTTTTTTTCTTTTACTCATTTTCGTTTCTTTTCTTTTTCTTGAATACAGAAGGAGAAAAGCTCATTTTTATTTTTAATTTATGTTAAAAATATTTTCCTTAAGTTTTTTCTACTATATTCTTTACTAGTGTGTATATTTTTTCAAATTCTATTTTACTTCCATCATTTCATTTTAGTCTACTACAGTGTATGCATTTTTTCAAATTTTCAAATGATATCCTTTTTTGTCTTTTTTTCCCCACTTTTTTCTCTAATCTACCAAGCAACTTTCAACACCCAGACCAAAACACACCCAGGATCGACCACCATTTATTAGATTTTTTTTTCTGTGTGTGTTTTTAATTTTTTAATTTTAATATTTTTTAATTTTAATTTTTTTAATTTTAATTTTCTCTACCTCATTAATTCCTTTTCTCCCTTCAAAATGATGACTTGAAGGAACTCACCCCAAAAGAAAGAGCACGAAGAAATGACAGCCAGGGATTTAACCAACACAGATACAAGCAAGATGTCTGAACCAGAATTTAGAATCACGACAATAAGAATACTAGCTGGAGCCTAAAATAGATTAGAATCCCTTTCTGTGGAGGTAAGAGAAGTAAAAACTAGTCAGGATGAAATAAAAAATGCTATAACTGAGCTTCAATCACAGATGGATGCCGTGGCAGCAAGGATGGATAAGGCAGAACAGAGAATCAGTGATATTGAGGACAAACCATCAACAAGGCATATCATAGTCAAATTCATGAAATACTCAGGCAAGGAGAGAATCATGAAAGCAGCAAGGAAAAAAAAGTCCTTAACCTACAAGGAAACACAGATCAGGTTTGCAGCAAACCTATCCACAGAAACTTGGCAGGCCAGAAAGGAGTAGCAGGATATATTTGATGTCCGGAATCAGAAAAATATGCAGTCAAGAATTCTTTATCCAGCAAGTCTGTTGTTCAAAATAGAAGGAGAGATAAAAAGTATCCCAGACAAACAAAAATTAAAGGAGTTTGTGACCACTAAACCAGCCCTGCAAGAAATTTTAAGGGGGACTCTCTGAGGGGAGAAAAGATGAAAAAATAAATAAATAAATAAATAAATAAATAAATAAATAAATACCAAAAGCAACAGAGATTAGAAAGGACCAGAGAACACCACCAGAAACTCCAACTCTACAAGCAACATAATGGCAATAAATTCATATCTTTCAGTATGCACTCTAAACGTCAATGGGCTCAATGCTCCAATCAAAACACATACGTTAACAGAATGGATAAGAAAACAAGATCCATCTATATGCTGTTTACAAGAGACCCACTTTAGACCTAAAGACACCTTCAGATTGAAACTAAGGGGATGGAGAACCATCTATCATGCTAATGGTCAACAAAAGAAAGCCAGAGTAGCCATACTTACATCAGACAATCTAGACTTGACAATAAAGACTGTATCAAGAGATGTAGAAGGGCATTATATCATAATCAAGGGGTCTATCCACCAAGAAGACCTAACAATTGTAAACAGTTATGCTCCAAATGTGTGAGAACCCAGATATATAAATCAATTAATCACAAACATAAAGAAACTCATTGATAGTACTACCATAATGGTAGGAGACTTCAACACGCCACTTACAACAATGGACAGATCATCAAAACAGAATATCAACAAAGAAACAATGGCTTTGAATGACACACTGGACCAGATGGACTTAACAGATATATTCAGAACATTTCATACTAAAGCAGCAGAATATACATTCTTCTCCAGTGCACATGGAACATTCTCCAGAATAGACCATATACTGGGACACAAATCAGCCCTCAGCGAGTACAAAAAGATTGAGATCATACTGTGCATATTTTCAGACCATAACGCTATAAAACTCGAAATCAACCACAAGAAAAAATTTGGAAAGGTAACAAATACTTGGAGACTGAACACCATCCTACTAAAGAATGAATGGGCTAACCAAGAAGTTAAAGGGGAAATTAAAAAGTACATGGAAGCCAATGAAAATGATAACACCACAACCCAAAACCTCTGGGACATAGCAAAGGCAGTCATAAGAGGGAAGTATATAGCAATCTAGGCCTTCCTAAAGAAGGAAGAAAGGCCTCAGATACACAACCTAACCTTACACCTTAAAGAGGTGGAAAGAGAACAGTAAATAAAATGGAAAAACAGCAGAAAACAGGAAATAATAAAGATTAGGGCAGAAATCAATGCTATCAAAACCAAAAACAAAACAAACAAACAAACAAACAAACAACAACAACAACAAAAAACAGTAGAACAGATCAATGAAACCAGAAGCTCGTTCTTTGAAAGAATTAACAAAATTGATAAACCCCTAGCCAGTTTTATCAAAAAGAAAGAGGAAAGGACCCAAACAAATAAAATCAAGAATAAAAGAGGAGAGATCACAACCAACACTGCATAAGTACAAACAGCAATAAGAGAATATTCTGAGCAATTATACGCCAATAAAATGGGCAATCTGGAGGAAATGGACAAATTCCTAGAAACATATAAATTACCAAAACTGAAAGAGGAACAAATAGAAAATTTGAACAGACCTATAACCAGTAAGGAAATCAAATTAGTAAACAAAAATCTCCCCCAAAAAACAAGAGTCCAGGGCCAGATGGCTTTCCAGGGGAATTCTACCAAACATTGAAGGAAGAGTTAACACCTAAAATCTTGAAGCTGTTCCAAAAAATAGAAATGGAAGGAAAACTTTCAAACTCTTTCTAGGAACCCAGCGTTACCTGGATTCCAAAACCAGACAGAGACACCACTAAAAAGGAGAACTATAGACAAATTTCCCCGGTTAACATGGATGGAAAAATCCTCAACAAGATATGAGCTAACCAGATCCAGCAATACATTAAAAAAATTATTCACCACCATCAAGGGGACTTATACCTGGGATGCAAGCCTGGTTCAATATCTGCAAAACAATTCACGTGATTCATCACATCAGTAAAGGAAAGGACAAGCACCATATGATCCTCTCAACAGATGCAGAGAAAGCATTTGACAAAATACAGCATCCTTTCTTGATCAAAACCCTCAGGAAAGTAGGGATAGAAGGAGCATACATCGAGATCATAAAAGCCAGATATGAACGACCGAACACTAATATCATCCTCAATGGGGGAAAACTGAGAGCTTTCCCCCTAAGGTTAGAAACAAGACAGGGATGTCCACTCTCGCCACTGTTACTCAACATAGTATTGGAAGTCTTAGCCTCTGCAATCAGACAACACAAAGAAATAAAGCATCCCAATCGGCCAGGAGGAGGTCAAACTTTCACTCTTCGCACATGACATGATACTCTATATGGGAATCTCAAAAGATTCCACCAAAAAACTGCTAGAACTCACTCATGAATTCAGCAAAGTTGCAGGATATAAAAATCAATGCACAGAAATCAGTTGCATTCCTATAAACCACCAATGAAGCAACAGAAAGGGAAATCAAGGAATCGATCCCATTTACAATTGCACCAAAAACCATAAAATACCTAGGAATAAATCTAACCAAAGAGGTGAAAATTCTATACACTGAAAACTATAGAAATCTCATGAAAGAAATTGAAGAAGACACCAAAAAATGGAAAAAGATTCCATGCTCCTGGATAGGAAGAACAAATATTGTTAAAATGTCAACAGTACCCAAAGCAATCTACACAGTCAATGCAATCCATATCAAAATAACACCAGCATTCCTCACAGAGCTAGAACAAATAATTCTAAAATTTGTATGGAACCAGAAAAGACCCCGAATATCCAAAGAAATCTTGAAAAAGAAAACCAAAGCAGGAGGCATCACAATCCCGGACTTCAAGCTGTACTACAAAGCTGTAATCATCAAGACAGTATGGTACTGGCACAAGAACAGACACTCAGATCAATGGAACAGAATAGAGAAACCAGAAATGGGCCCACAAACATATGGCCAACTAATCTTTGACAAAGCAGGAAAGAATATCCAGTGGAATAAAGATAGTCTCTTCAGCAAGTGGTGCTGGAAAAACTGGACAGTGACATACAGAAGAATGAACCTGGACCACTTTCTTACACCATACACAAAAATAAACTCAAAATGGATGAAAGACCTCAATGTAAGACAGGAAGCCATCAAAATCCTTGAGGAGAAAGCAGGCAAAAACCTCTTTGATCTTGGCCCCAGCAACTTCTTACTCAACACATCAGAGGCAAGGGAAACAAAAGCAAAAATGAACTACTGGGACCTCATCAAAATAAAAAGCTTCTGCACAGTGAAGGAAACAATCAGCAAAACTAAAAGGCAACCGACAGAGTGGGAGAAAGTATTTGCAAACGACATGTCAGATAAAGAGTTAGAATCCAAAATCTATAAAGAACTTATCAAACTCAACACCCAAAAAACAAAAATCCAGTGAAGAAATGGGCAAAAGACATGAATAGACACTTCTCCAAAGAAGACATCCAGATGGCCAAGAACACATTAAAAAAATGCTCAACATCACTCATCATCAGGGAAATACAAATCAAAATCACAATGAGATACGCCCTTACACCTGTCAGAATGGCTAACATGAACAATTCAGGCAACAACAGATGTTGGCGAGGATGCGGAGAAAGAGGATCTCTTTTGCATGGTTGGTGGAAATGCAAACTGGTGCAGCCACTCTGGAAAACAGTATGGAGGTTCCTCAAAAAACTAAAAATAGAACTACCCTACAACCCAGCAATTGCACTACTGGATATCAATGGATGCAGGTGTGTTGTTTCGAAGGGATGCATGCACCCCAATGTTTTAGCAGCAATATCAACAATAGCCAAAGTATGGAAAAACCCAAACGTCCATCGATGGATGAATGGATAAAGATGTGGTATATATATACAATGGAGTATTAGTCGGCAATCAAAAAGAATGAAATCTTGCCGTTTGCAACTACATGGATGGAACTGGAGGGTATTATGCTAACTGAAACTAGTCAGAGAAAGACAAAAATCATATGACTTCACTCATATAAGGACTTTAAGAGACAAAACAGATGAACATAAGGGAAGGGAAACAAAATAATATAAAAACAGGGAGGGGGACAAAACAGAAGAGACTCATAAATATGGAGAACAAACTGAGGGTTACTGGAGGGGTTGTGGGAGGGGGCATGGGATAAATGGGTAAGGGGAATTAAGGATCTACTCCTGAAATCATTGTTTCACTATATGCTAATTTGGATGTAAATTTAAAAAAATAAAATAAAATAGAAACCATTACATGCTAACAACAACAAAAAAAGACAAATGCTTCTCATAGAGATGATAATAATAGGAAGCCATCATCGAGCTCTCACTATGTACCAGAGATTGTTCTAGACACATCACAGATGCTAACTCACCTAAGCTACGCAACAACTATTTGAAGGAGTTAGTTTTATAATCATCCCCCTTTTTTCAGATAAAAAAAATTGAGGTACAGAGTGGTTAAGTAGCTTGCCCAAGCTCTCCCAGCTCTCCTGTCAGTACCAGGACGGGAACCCCAACAGTCTGGCTCTGGGTCTGTGTATTAACCAGCACGCTGTATTGTATCTTTGCAGAGATAAATGGATTTGGCTTTATTTTATTTATTCATTCATTTAGTCCATAAATATTTATTGAGCACCTACTATGTGCTAGGTAGTTTGCTAGGCCCTATGGATATGGTGGTGAATGTACCCGCTCGCCCCCACCTACCCTGCCACCATGGATGTGGTCCCTGCCGTCCTAGACCCATTTGTATCCTCACCCACTAGCCTTTGTATTGTCTGGGATTTCCAGCCTGCAGAATGCTTTGAAAAATAACAGCGTGCAAGTAGCAATAATAACTACCATTTATAAAGTGCATTCTATGTGCTGGATCTTGTGTTTATTTCTGCAAGGACCTGCCTAGTTCCTCATGCAGTAAAACCAACCACCCCACCCTGCCATGCTTCAGCCAACCCTCCACACCCCACCGCTGGAGCATTTAACCACCTTCCTGCCCAGGTCCAGCTCAGACCCACCCTAATTTCTGTGCTCGGTCTTGTGCTTGGTTTGGGGGAAGGACAGGGATTGGGGCAGGACCCCTATTGGTCCTAGAAGTTGGAAGCTGTCATTATACTGGAATTAGGTTGAGTGACCCTTCCCTTTATCTTAAAAAAGACTGGAATATTTTTTAAGAAGGATTTTTGTTTTAAATATTTGCTGAGCACTTCTTTGAGGAGACTTTTAAAAATCTTGTTAGTGTTATCACTAGTTACCTGCACAACATCAAAACATGCTTGCAGACCTCAGAGTAAAAGAAAGGTTTTATCTCATATTCCCCCTTTTGCCCTACTACCTCTCTTAGCCTTGCACTCATTTGCACCTGTTGTTGAGGAACATCAGTAGGGAATTAGGGAGCCCCGGATTTGAGTTCTGACTCCTCCACTCTGTAAGTCATATAAGCTCAGGGAACAGTCTCACCTCTCAAGACTTCAGCCTCTCATCTGAAAATTGGAAGGAGAGCACTGTGAGCATCAAACAACCCAAAGGAAACAGAGTGCTTTCCTCTGTGCCTGGTGCCTTGCGCATGCTCAGTGAATTGATTAAAATGATTATCCCTTCTATGATCCTCAAGGATACTGCTCCAAATTTCTTTCTAGGACTCTGAGGTCTGACTGTATCTTGTCAAGGTGTCCCCAATCCTCCTAGCCTATCTCATCTGGAGAACCACTTTAAGACACTGCTATAGAAACATAGGTGCCAGTGGAGGAAGACGGCAAGAACTAATCCCCTCAGCTTACACGGAGAAAACTGAGTCCCAGAAACAAGTTCTTTGCCTCAGGTCACACAGTGAGTTAAAATGCAGCTGGAATTGGAAGCCAGGTATCCTGATTCTCTGCTAGAAAGTTTTGTTCTGAATAGTTCTCCACCTAGGTCTCTTTAGGGCAGCATACCTTAATCCATGGGAAGAACTTTGGAAAGACTAGAACAAATCCACCAAGCATCCAGTGGTGCCATGCCCAAAGTCCCATACCCCAGATACTCTTCACTCTTTGTCCCCATTGTTGAACTCTCTTCTGAACCCTAGACTCATTGAGCTTGCTGACTATTGGACAACACTTGGATATCTCACAGGACTTTCAAAAAACAATTCAGAACTGAGGTCAAAATCTTCTCCCCCAAACACATTATTTCTCTTATATTCTCCACCTTGCTTAATGGATTCCTCATTCATCAAACTAGACCCCAGGGAGCACCCTCACCTCCTCTTCATCCTTGTCTACTCTTCTTCCCTCCACAGTTAATTTATGTTTTAGTCTGTCAGTTTGAGAGGGGTACACTAAGCAGTGTCCAGAGCCTGCTGTGTCCACATCCAGCTCTAGGCTAACCCCACTTGAGACCAGGTCCAAAAGCTGGTGCCAAGACTGTAAAAGGGAAATTGGTGCTTAAGGAACAAAGGCTCCCTTCTGCCTTGTCTCCAGCCAATCTGGATCCTGGGAGAAACTTGTTCAAACACTTTAAGGAAGACAGGTGTACAATTATGTGTTATCCAACATCTTAGCTAAATGTTTGGAAAGCCCAAATTAAAATTCTGGGATAGGATGCATTTATCTTCCAAACAGGAGAAGGCTAATCTCCTCACCTAGTGTGCTTTATCCCTCCCTCCTTAGAGCCAAGTCCTGTTCTGGGTGGTCAATCCCCACAGGACTGAAACTTCCCATTAAAAGCCACTCGAAAATAGCTGCAACCACCAGTCTCTGGGAAAACCAGAGGCAACCAAGGGTCTGACCTGAGATTGGAAGAGTGGAGGACGGAATAAGACTGTATTAAAGGCAAAGAACTTTTGTTGTTGTTGTTGTTGTTGTTGTTGTTGTTGTTGTTGTTGTTAGGTAATTAAGTTCACTCCCTCTTTAACCTCCTGTGATATTGTCTGTTCTCACTACCCTCCAGAAACTATCCTTACCAAGTCACCACTGACCACCTGCTTGCCTATGGTGCTTTTTCCTTGCCACACTTCCAACTTGAGCTCCTGAGCCTTCACCACTGTCTAAGCCCCTTTATTCTTGAACTTAACCAGTTCTCATGGAAATACCCTTCCATGTGTTTGCCGTGTTTGCCAGTGTTTTCCAAGGACCAGTCCCTGGATCTCCATTTGTCTCTCTCTACAACTTCTCCCTCAAAGAGACCACCATTCTACCCTTATTAAACCCAACAATGTCTCTTCCATATGAACTATTCACAGGTACTACCATCACCTCCACCCAATTTCCTTGCCTTTCTCAAGAGCTGTGCCATCTTTTATCTTCCAAGATCAACACTGAGGGGTCGTCACTGCCTCTTCCCCCTCCTTTATCCTCCTTATTCAATCAAACCCCAAGTCTGTCCACTTGCCCAGCTAAACCTTCCTATTCCACTCTTGTTTCCATTGCCACCCCTGTAAAATGAGCCTTCAACAACACATGCTCACATAAAAACCTCAGCCTCCTAACTGGTCTCCATTAGTATAATTCTGAATGCTGATTCTTGGCTCTATGAAGATGTTATATTTGCCTCTTAAACTCCCCTCAGACCCAAATAAGTCATTTGAGTCATTCTTATCACATCTTCTCTGGATTCAAAACTTTTTAAAACAGATACAGAGAATGACCTTACCTTCCATCAATCCCTATCCCAGTGATATGTTGGGATATGGGATTAATCCTCCTGTTGATAAAGACTCTAGACAAAATATTTTTTTAATTGTTTTAAGGCACTAGAGAGCAGTTTTTGACAGGCAAAAACTGGAGGGGATTTGACCTTTCAAAGAAGGAAAACACACAGGATTAGATCTGTATTTACTCAATCTTTTCCTTAAGTATTGTGTGTGTGGTGAATGGAAATAGAGCTCAAGCAGAAAGCATCAGTCCTACTTAGCAAAGTCAGAGGTCAGAGCTTGGGACTACCATAGCAGCTGGACATTTAAGGGGGGAGATCTTGGAAAGGAAGGAGTCACAAAGGAGGAATCCCAAAATCTGTGTACACATCCCCCTCAAACCCTTAGATGACTCTGAACTGGACATGTTCAGGGAAAGAATCCAAGAAATCCAACAGAAAGCAACAATTTAAAGCCTGAAAGTCCATGCAGAGATTTCAACAGCTGTCTAATACTGAGGCAACAGTCTGAAGTTAAATACCACCAATTTAGAGGTCCCTAGTTTTCCAGTGAAACCCCAGAAAGGCCATATCTTAGTAGTAAGAATTCTAAACCCTAGGATTAAGAGAAAAATAGCCCTGCTATAGCCAAATGATCCACCAGCAGTTTAATTGCCATCGAGAACAAAACTCAATCCTGTTTGGAGTAAGATAGCTAAACTCAGAGTCTCCACAATGTAACATCCACAATATTGAATGTACAATAAAAAATTATTAGGCTTATGAAAAAGCAGGAAATTATAACTCATAATCAAGAGAAAATGAGAAAACAGTCAATAAAAACAGATATATTGGCAATCCATATATTGAAATTAGCAGACAAGATTTTAAAATAACTACCATAGGGGTGCCTGGGTGGCTCAGTCAGCTAAGCGTCATCATCTCATTGTTCGTGAGTTCGAGCCCCGCATCAGGCTCTCTGCTGTCAGAATGGAGCCTACTTAGGTTCCTGTCTCCCTCTCTCTCTTCCCCTCCCCAGCTTGTGCTTTCTCTCTGTCTCAAAAATAAAAATAAAAACATTAAGAAAAATTTTTTAAAAAATAAATAAAAATAAAATAACTACCATAAACATGTTAAATCACCTCTGGATGAATGAAATGAATGAAAGGATAGGAAGTTTCATGAGAGGTATAAAAATCCTAAAAAAAATAAACAAGTGGGGATTATAAAACTAAAATCTGTAATATCTTAAATGTTTTAAAAATGTATTGAATAAGATTAAGAGATTAGACAATGTAGAAGAAAATATTGGTGAATTTAGCAATAGATCAATTACAATTATCCAAACTAAATAATCACAAAGAGAAAAAACACTGAAAGAAGTTAAAGTAACCTTAATGATTTGTGAAACGGTAAGAAATCTAACACAAAGGCTGGAATCCCAGAAAGAGATGAGAGAATTGAGCAGAAACAATGTTCTTTAAAGAAATATAGACCAAAATTGTTTCCAAATATTATTGAAAATATGAATTTATAGACCTAAGAAGTTCAGCAACACTTGCATAGGCCAAATACAAAGAAAAGTACATTACCATTTAAATTTTGAAAATCAAAGAAAGAGAAAATATTTTTTACTTCATTTTTTTCAAATTTTTATTTAAATTCTAATTAATTAACATATAGAGTAATATTGGTTTCAGGAGTAGAATTTAGTAATTCATCATTTACATATAACACCCAGTGTTCAGCACAAGTGCCTTCCTTAATACCCACCACCTATTTAGCCCATCCCCCACCCCCTGCCCTCCAGCAACCCTCAATTTGTTCTCTATAGTTAAAAGTCTCTTATGTTTGCTTCCCTCTCTTTCTTTTTCCCTTCCCCTATGTTCATCTGTTTTGTTTCTTAAATTCCACATATGACTGAAATCATGGTATTTGTCTTTCTCTCACTGACTTATTTCACTTAGCATAATACACTCCAGCTCCATCCACGTCCTTGCAATATGACAAGATTTTATTCTTTTTGATGGCTGAGTAATATTCCATTGAATGCATATATCACATCTTCTTTATCCATTCATCTGTCAATGGACATTTGGGCTCTTTCCGTGATTTGACTGTTGTTGATAGTGCTGCTATAATCATCAGGGTGCATGTGTCCCTTCAAATCAGTATTTTTGTATCCTTTGGGTAAACATGTAGTAGTGCAATTGCTGAGTCATAGGGTAGTTCTATTTTTAACTTTTGAGGAACCTCCATACTGTTTTTCAGAGTGGCTGCACCAGTTTGCACTCCCACTAACAGTGTAAGAGAGTTGCCCTTTCTCCACATCCTCACCAATATCTACTTTTTCCTGTGTTTCTCATTTTAGCCATTCTGACAGGTGTGAGGTGTATATACCACAACTTCTTTATCCATTCATCCATCAATGGACATTTGGGCTCTTTCCATAGTTTTTTTATTGTTGATAAAGCTGCTATAAACATTGGGGTGCATGTATCCTTTCAAATCAGTATTTTTGTGCCCTTTGGATAAATACCTCGTAGTGTAATTGCTGAGTCATAGGGAGGTTCTATTTTTTAACTTTTTGAGGAATGCTGCATACTGTTTTCCAGTGTGGCTTCACCAGTTTTCATTCCCACCAACTGTGTAAGAGTGTTCCTCTTTTTCCACATCCTTGCAAATGTCTGTTGTTTCCTGTGTTGTTAATTTTAGCCATTCTGATAGGTGTGAGGTGGTATCACATTGTGATTTTGATTTCTATCCATGTATAAGGAATGTTAAAGAAAGTTCTTCAGGATGAAGGGATATTATACCATAATAAAATTCAAGTCTACAGAAAGTTATAAAGAGCATAAAAGATGGTAACTAAATGGGGAAATGTTTTTAGTCTACTTTTCTATCATCTGTTAAACTTTTAAAAGACAATTGACTGTTTAAAGCAAAAATAATCCATTATTAGGTATATACCTTTGTGGAAGTAAAATATATAATTACATAAGACAAAAACAGAGAGGGAAGCAAACCATAAGAGACTCTTGAATACAGAGAACAAACTGAGCGTTGCTAGAGGGGTGGTCACTGGGGGCATGGGTTAAATGGGTGATGGGCATTAAGGAGGGCACTTTGTGGGATGAGCACTAGGTGTCGTATCCAAGAGATGAATCACTGGGTTCTACCCTGAAACCAAGACACTGTATGTTAACTAACTTGAATTAAAATATATATACCATCCTCTTGGAATAATTTCCTCCTCTCTTTGTGTAGTTGATTCTTACTCATTCTTCAGATATCAACACGGATATAATATCTTCAGGCAATTTCTCACTGACCTCCCTGCTTCTCCTCCCCCCATAATCACTCCCCATGTCTTTGTCCATGCCTGGGTGCCCTGCTCAGTTTCCCACTTCCTCTGGACAAGTCACCTCCACAGGTATGCCTTAGAACCCTAAAAGTGAGTCCACACAACCACTGCCAAGTTTATGGAATACATACCTACCTGTTTAATTTTCACCTGCCTACCAGGATATAATCTCAACTGATCTATTCAGATCTTCTTGATGCTGATTGATTGCTACTCTGAGCATCTCATCACTAACTTGTGAGATTATTCCTGTCAAGAAAATCTTCTTTTCCTCAATCCATCCAGTCTGCTGGTCGTGGCCAACTTTGTTTTGCTCCATCCTTCGGCCAATAAATGCCATTCTGTTTGCATATAACTGAGATTTGGAGGTGCCCATACTTAGAAGCAGGAGAAGGGCAAGAAGATATATGGAGCCAGCCTGGGTTGAGAACCCCTCCTAAGTACTCCTATAGCACCCTCATAGCACTCATGACACCATACTGTAGTTCGCCTATAACGCTCTTCTTTATTGTAGCCCCAGTGCCCAACACAGAGTCTGGCTGCATATATGCATTCAATCAATATTTGTTGAATAAATAAATGAAAAATTGAAGAGTCAGAGAAGACCAGGATTTACTAAAGTCAAGGAAGGAAAGTTTCAGGAAAGCATTAGGAATCCCATTCTTTGCTTCCCTCTACACATCTTGCAACATTGGTGTGGCAGCTGGTAGGTGACAGGCACCCATGAGGGGCTATATGAATGCCTGTCCATTCCTGGTGCTAAAGTACAGCACTGAAGTTATGCCTACCTAAGAGGGTTTCAGAGAGGGCCATTTGGGTGTTTTTTTTGTTTTTTGGGGGGTTTTTTTGCACTAAAAGGCAATACATATGAGGTAGCTAGTATCACTGCCATAAAGGCCTGGGACTAATCAAATAACATACTCTTAGTATATTCTCTGCAATATTTGAGTGTACTTGACATTTCATCTAATCGAGTGATTCACAGTCTGTTGTGACTGCTCGCAAGGTGCCTGTAACTGTCTCAAGTACATCAACAGACTCTTCAAATGAAATTAATTCACCTTAATACAGATTCCCAGGACCCACCCCAGACATATTTAATAGGCATCCATGGACAGAGCTTAGAAATCTGCATTTTTAAATTAAGATCTCAGATCATTCTGAGGCAGCACTTGGGAATCGTCACTGTATTCCAGTCCTCCCATTTCCCAGATGAGCAGACACGGACCAGAAGAGTAAAAATGACTTGTCTGCAGTCATACTGTGACAGAATTAAGACCAGAATCCAGGCACGCTGACTCCTGTTCCAGTGCTCTCTCAACTGTAGAGCACTGCCACCGAGTCCCCAGACCCTTGCTCCAGGCTTCAGGGAAACTGAGCCATGCTTAATTACAACAATCCTGCCATTCCTCGCCCATCCTTAAATGCCATGCAGCCTGTGGGGGCAGAGGGGGGCACAGGCAGTGGGTGTGGTGCAATGTGATCAGCTATGAGGGGCTTTGCCAGCAACAGTCATGGTGACAGACTGTGAACACCTGCATGAACCACCACCCCACTGGTCTGCTGGGAGCCCCACCACCCACCAGCTCTTTTCCTCCCCAGGCTCTATTCAACATTTCCCCACCTTATTTGCCAACAACCCCTCCTCAACTCCATAGCTTCCTAGATATAAGAAAAATGAGGAGAGACAGCTATGCATGTGTTTCCTTAGAATGAATGACACAACAAAGGGCACCTAGAGGTTGTCAGTGGAAAGACTGCCTGGGCAGTTTCCATAGCAATGCCTCCATCCTTGCCCTAACAGCTACGTGCTGTCTGGCATGTGCACTCTGTCAGGTTCCTGGAGGGCACTTTTGTCCCTTGCTCACTCAGGGTTCAGAAGTGAGATTTCAATCCTGGTATCCAGATAATAATATACCAGACATTTATGGGACCTTGAACGAGTGGGAGCTGAAGGCACGCTGTCTGCAGACCATCTAGGGAGGGGTGCAGAACTTGGACAACTTTATGTTCCTCCTCCTACCACAGGTCTTGACACGCAGCAGGTGCTTAAACACTGTTGGATGAATGGCCGAACAAAGGAGAGTTTCTCTGAGGCTTCAACAACCTCTTGTGCTCTTTGAGGTTAGAAAAAAACAGAGCAGGGCATGCAGCAGAGCCCAGAGAGAGGAAGGGTAGACCCTCCCCAGTTATGGAGGGCACACAATGATCTCCAAAATGGCTTCTAAGAGTCTCGCCTCTTCACTCTTCACACATCGAGTGTCTGCTGGTCCCTCTGAACTGCAAGCCACCAGTACTAAGGAGATAGAAACAAAGTGTTACCCTTCCCTGGGGGGCGGGGCATGTGCTCCCCTCTTTCTGGAGAAACGTCTTCCCATACCACTCCTCCTCAAAACAGGGGCGTGCGCTCATGCGCACACACACGAACACACACACACACACACTTTGGGAGAGAGGTGTGTGGCAGTGGATCACTGAGAGTGGAGTTTGGAACACTAGTGATGAAAATGTTTTTAGGAAAGGGGAGGAAATACTTGGAGTCCTGCAAATGATTTGCCATCATAATCATAACCTGGAGCATATTGAACAACTCATATATTAAATATCTTCCTTTGAGAGTAGTTTTCATATTTGACAACAGCAAACGAGTCTGGCAAACAAGAGATGTAAATAAGCTGGATAATGCCTTTCAGGATAAAAGACTCCTTACAGCTTTAAGAAAGTGATGACGACTCTGGATTTGTTTGTTTTGGTTTCTGCAAGGCCAATGAATAATTAAGGAAACATTCCGTGGGTGTGTCCATGATTGGGCACCCTCTAGGGCCCTGGGGACCAGGAGCACTGGATGGGATGGGACTCCTGCCCTGGGACAGAAAGGGGTCCCAGTCACTGGGAAGACAAAGAGGCAGCCACAAGATACAATTGCTCACCCTCTCCTCACAGGGCCTCGGACCTCATCTGCTCTGACACCCGCAATCTGCCTTCTTTATTTGCCACTGGCCCTCTGCTCAGTGTCCCAGGTCACTGAAAAATGCTGGAGAAAACTCAGACTGCCATCACTGGTGGCCTATGGGGCCCTCAAATCTGCCCACTGTTAGCCCCTGCACCTCCTCAATGTTCACTTGATTTCACACAAAAGCTACTTTGAGTTTTAATCACTGTCCTCAGGCCCCTGGGCCCCTCAGAAGCAGGAGATAACTTATCTCATATTTTCCAGAGAAAATAGAGGCCCTGAGGCTAGAACTCTCTAGCCCCACCCCCACGCCCCTGGTTTCATCTCTTTAGGGACCAATCCTCCCATTATCTTGTCCATCTCTGGGAAGGAGGTGCAATACGTTTCTCCTGCCCAAAGTGGGGGGCCTCCCTCGTGATCCCAATTTCACTCCTTAGATAACTGTCCCTTGCAGTGTTTCTTTTCTGCCAATGTTATCTTGGTCACATGAACATGTCAAGCCTTCCCTCAGCTATTTAAAAACACAGGGTAGGGGTGCCTGGGTGGTTCAGTCAATTAAGCATCCAACTCTTGATTTGGGCTCAGGTCATGATCTCACCGTTTCTGAGATTAAGCCCTGCACAGGGCTCTGTAAGGACAGCACGGAACCTGCTTGGGATTCTCTCTCCCGCCCCCTCTCTGCCTCTCCCTCTCTCGCTTACTCTCTCTCTCTCTCTCTCTCAAAATAAATAAATAACCATTTAAAAATAAATAAATAGGGGCGCCTGGGTGGCTCAGTCTGTTAAGCATCTGACTTTGGCTCAGGTCATGATCTCACGGTTTGCGAGTTTGAGCCTTGCATCTGGCTTTGTGTTGACAGCTCAGAGCCTGGAGCCTGCTTCAGATTCTGTGTGTCCTTCTCTCTCTGCCCCTCCCCCACTTGTGCTCTGTCTCTCTCTATCAAAAATAAATAAATGTAAAAAAATTTTGTTTAAATAAATAAATAAAAATAAATAAAAACACAGGGCAGATAATAACAAATCCTTGACCCTCTGAACCTTCCAGATGCCATTTTGTATTGCTCTTTCCCTCCCCAGGAAAACTAAACTTTATGTAAAAAAGAAGAAATTCTTTCGGAGAGTTTAAACATTCACAGGTTTTTAAAATCAATATTTAAAAAGCACACAGGGGTGCCTGGGTGGCTCAATCAGCATCCAACTCTTGATCTTGGCTCTGTTCGGGTCATGATCTCCTAGTTTGTGGGTTCGAGCCCTGCATGGGGCTCTGCACTGACAGCAGATCCTGCTTGGAATTCTCTACCCAACCCCACTGCCTCCTCTCTAAAGGAGTGCTCTTCCTCTCTCTCTCTCTCTAAAAATAAACAAATAAACTTGAAAAAATAAAAAGCACACTGAAAAATATCTTCTTTCTATCCCAGTCCTCTTCCTAGAAGCCACCTTTCTTACCATTCTCTTACATGCATAGAATTATGTCTGTTTTATATCCCTTCTCTTGTTTTACACTTGATGTTTCCACAGAAACAATCATTCCATATTAGCATATATAGATTGGCCTTATTTTAACATCCCACAGAGTAGTCCAAAGTACACATAATGGACACATCAAAATTTGTTTGACAAGTCTTCTATTGACAGATGTTTAGATCTATCTTCTGCTATTTTCAACTAATATTGTGGTTTATATTGTACATATGCCATCTGGTATATGAATATTACTATAGAATAAATTCCTAGGTGTGCAATTGTGGGATCAAAGTGTGTGCACACTGGGAATTTTGACTGATATTGTAAAACAGGCCCACCATAGTAGATATACCACTTTATATAATATTATTCCCACCAGCAAGGAATAAGAGTGACTTTTTCCTAAGACCCTTACCAGCAACTGAGTTATCCAACTTTTTTTTTTGTCTTCTACAATCTGAGTGATAATGATATTTTAGTGTAGTTTTAATTTTATTTTCTCTTACAATTAGTAAGAATGGTCTTTTTTCATGTGTTTAAGAGTCACTTATATTTTCTTTCTTGTAAACTGTTCATATCTTTTACCCATTTTTACAGTGGTTTGCTCTTTTTCTTATTGATTTGCAGAAACTCCTTACATGTAAACCCCTTTTTATGATAGGTTACCTTATTCTTATCAATCTGTGGTTTATATTTTGATTGTGCCCATAATGTTTTTTGTAATGCAATTTTTATATTGTGGTAAAATATATATAACATAAATTTTGTTATTTTAACCATTTTAAAGCATACAGTTCAATGGCATTAAGCTCATTCACATTGTTGTGCAACCGTCTATCTCCAGAACTTTACATCTTCTCAAACTGAAACACCATACCTATTAAACAATAACACCCCACTATTGAATTTATCAGATTTTTCTTTCAGAACTTTCTAGTTTCTCTTTTTTCCCGGATTTTTTTTAAATTTTTTTAATGTTTATTTATTTTTGAGAGAGAGAGACAGAGCAGGAGTTGGGGAGGGGCAGGGAGAGAGGGAAACACAGAATCTGAAGCAGCCTCCAGGCTCTGAGCGGTCAGCACAGAGCCCGACGCGGGGCTCCAACTCATGAGCTATGGGATCATGACCTGAGCTGAAGTTAGACGCTTAACCAACTGAGCCACCTAGGCACCCCTATTTTTTTTTAATCTATACATTTAGTCATACCTTCTCAACCCTGGCTGCATTCCAACCACCAGGGGAGCTTTCAAAACACTGTCTAGGGACACCTGGATGGTTCAGTTGGTTAAACATCAGACTCTTGATTTCCGCTCAAGTCATGATCTGGCAGTTTGTGGGTTCCAGCCTGGTGTCAGGCTCTGTGTACACAGCATGGAACCTGCTTAGGATTCTCTCTGTCTGTCTGTCTCTCTCTCTCTTCCCATCCCCCAGTCACTCTCTTTCTCTCTCTCTCTCTCTCTCTCAAAAATAAATAAACATTAAAAAAAAAAATGCTGTGTCTAGGTTTTACCTCCAGAGAGGTAAAGTTAGAGTGAAGCCCAAACACTGGCAATTCTTAAATAAATACCCCAGGTGATGCTAAAACTCAGCCAGCACTGAGAACCACTGTTTTTGAATATTTACAATTTTATCTTTTATATTTAAGTCTTTGACTCATCTGGAATTTTTAATTAACTTATTTATTTAAAGTAGGCTCCATGCTCAACATGGGGTTTGAACTCAGGACCCTGATATTAAGAGTCATGTGCTCTACCCACCAAGCCAGCCAGGCACCCCAGACTCATCTGGAACTTATACTAAGGTAAAGTGTGAAGCTAAAGTCAACCTCATTTTTTTTTTCTAGATTGGCGATTCAATTATCCCAATACCATTTAATAAGTGTAATCTACCAAAACAGACCTCAGGAGAGAGAGAAATTCCTACCTCCACTACATAGTATTTGGGTGATTTGAGCCAACTTACTCAAACTCTCTATACCTCAGTTTCTTCATCTGTAAAATGGGGGTAATAAGAACACCTCATAGAATTATTGCAAGGATTAAAAAGGTTCATAAATATAAAGCCCTTGGAACAGTGCCTGGGCCTTAGCAAAATAGTATATTAATATTTGCTACTATTATTTGTTTCCACTATGAACACATGCAGAGCCAACACATATATATATGTTGGAATGAATATATATATTATTACAAACTCTACCTTAAAAGAGTTTAGTTTAAGTAAAAACGGGGTATAAGATGAACTCATCCAGATTAAAATCTGTATGCATTAAACAAGCACTGCAAAGAAATACAGTAACATGTTAGCAGTGGTTATATTTAGGTGAAGGCAGATCATGAATCTTTTTTTCATTCTTCCTTAGTCTTTCCTATATTTTTCAGATTGCCTACAGTGAGCAGGCATTGCTTATATTCAAGGATGGGGTGGTGGCAAAGGAGGTTTTAAAAATTGCTAAGTACGGTCTGTTGCTCTGGATTCCATCCCTCAGCACATTTGTTGCCCTGCCTGGTGTGGGTCAAAGAGCCTGTTCTCTATGTTGCATCCATGTCCTGGAGAGCTTTCAAGGGGGGTGATGGCCTAGATTAGAATGCTGCCTCCAGGCTGGCTTGAATAGCATTTTCTGCGTTATTCTAACCCAGCCAATAGCCCTTACGTCCAGTCTGCATTGTGCCACCACTTTATCAACGAGGTCAGAAAGACCTTATCAAAAGCCTTGCAAAAGCTTCCATTTGTTCAGTCAACAGATATGGATTAAGTCTTTATTATGCTTAGGCCTTGTGTCTATTTCCTTAATAGATATTTTATTATAGATACAATATTAAGGAACTAGAAAGGTCAGGCTGACATATTTTATTTTTAAAAATCTCAGGCTGAATGTCAGTGATTGTTGCTTTCCCAGTCTCCCAAACTTTACTACTACCACGACTACGACTACTTCTACTATTTATTTTAAATAATCTAGTCTAGAATCTTGTCCAGGACTGAAGCCAAACCCGGCCAGGAGTATTTGAGCAAACCACATTCTTCTCCCTTGAATATCCAAATGACTTCTGGACTTCTGTCATTACCCTAAAATGAGTCAAAGAGCATCACTGGGGCCATGCCTCTATCCTGCAAACCTTCCAGGAACTGGGATATAATTCCTTTACACTTAGAGACTATTTTTTATAAGTTTATTTATTTATTTTGAGAGAGCGTGTGAATGGAGAGAAGAGCAGGAGAGAGAGAGAGAATCCCAAGCAGGCTCTGAGTTGTCAGCACAGAGCCCCACATGGGCTCCAGCACACAACTGTGAGATCATGACCTGAGCTGAAATCAAGAGTCAGACGCTTAACCCACTGAGCCACCCAGGCGCACCCAGAGTCTAAAGCATGGTGAGAGTAGAAAAATGCTGGAAAACCTTCCCTTCTCTTGGTGCTAGTATGGGAGAAGATCACAGGGACTCCAGACACGTTTAAAGTGCTAGAGAAAATTTCTCCCAGCTCACTCAAATTCTTTAAAGTATAAGCTTCCAAATGTCATCAAAAAACTTACTTTAAAAACAATACGAAAATAAAATCAGATCCGTTCTTTCCTAATGCACAAAGGACCGCTATAAACTGGTAGGTGACAAATCAATACTTCAAAGAGCTGAATGGTGACACTGGAATGAACGGCAAGTGAATGGGTGAGCAGTACTCTGCACTAACAGATATAATAAATGGCAACTATAAGAAAGTACTTTCAACTGAGGGTTGATGGGGGGTGGGAGGGAGTGGAGGGTGGGTGATGGGTACTGAAAAGGGCATCTTTTGGGATGTGCACTGAGTGTTGTATGGAAACCAATTTGACAATAAATTTCATATATTAAAAAAAAAAAGAAAGTACTTTCTGTTTTAGAATTTATAAGGGAATTAGATATATGACCCAAAGTTCTTTTTAAAGTGGTCCAGAGACATTTAAAATAATGCTATCTTTAATATGGTGTCTCACTGCTGGACCCCTTCCCAGCCTTTGTGCTTCAGCAGGTCTGGGATGTAGAAAATCTGATGGCTAAGAAACAGAAAGAAAAGGGTGAGGGGCACTCTTGTGGGAGGGCCTGTGGCTTCTATCACTAGCTACACAAAGAGCAAAGGGGAAAAGCATGATAATAACATCCAACATGTGGGTGTGGTTCCAATGTGCTCTTTTTTTTACTGAATCAATTCATTTAATCTTCCATCAAGCCAAGGAGATGAGTATTGGCATAGTCCTCACCACTATCAACACCACCATCATCATCATCTGCTTCTAACAGATGAGGACACTGATGAACACAGTGAATAATTTAAAAAGCCAAGATTTGGACCCAAGAGTTTTGATTTCCATGGTAACATGCTTCTCTCCACACTACAGACCTTCCTGAGAAACATCTGACCACTTGGCCATCCCTCACTAGAGTAGATGTTGGATGGTCTTTCCCCCACAACTTCTCAGCAATGCCTTATCCACAGTCATTCACATGGGGCCACTGATAAATGTGACTTCTCAGGTACCCACCATCTGCCCTGGACCTGGATGTCCTGACCCCATGAACACATGACAGTCCAGAGGAGAACCCTCCCAGGCTGGGTGGGATGGTTTGGCAGATTGGGAACAAAGCCACACAATCAATGCCACAAGCATTTTACATGCATTTTCAAATTTTATTTATTTATTTATTTAAGAAAGAGAGAGCAAGTTAGGGAGGAGCAGAGAGAAAAGCAGAGGGAGAGAAAGGGCTTCAACCCAAGAGACTGAGCCAAAGTCAGACACTTAACCAACTAAGCCACCCAGGCACCCCCTACATGCATTATTTTTAATCTCCAACATCCTCTAGGGTAAATTTTTATCATTTTCCTTATTTTATAGATGAAGAAAGTGTAGCTCAGAAAGGGTAAGTGCATTTAAAGCATTATCATGCCTTGGTGCCTTGGGTGTTCCACTCAAGCATTCAGCACCACGTGCTACCCACAGAGATACTGGAACCACACTGGCCCTCTTGGGCCACCTTCCTTTCCCCCACCTGCCCAGCCCTGTGATAAGATGGCTATAAACGAGCAATCCATGCCCACCCAGCCACCCTGAATTACCTCGGCCTCACAGTGTGGTGTGGCCTCACAGTGTGAGTTTTGAGTCCTGGTTTTGCCATTTACAGCCTGTGGGACCCCAGCACATCCCATAGCCTCTCTGAGCTCAGTTTCCTCATCTATAGAATGGCAGTGAAAGGTAGCACTAATTTCTAGAGCTGTTGTGAGAATTAAACAAAAGAATGCATCTAAAGGAAGCACTGAAGAAATGGAAATTCATTCCTGAAGATCCCTTGTGCTGCCTCTGGCCGTGTTCCCACCATGCATGCAGGGTAGGACTTGAGAGGCACTTCTTACGCCGACAAGTTTTGGGCAGTTTACAATGACAGGAGCCCTTTATTTTGGGTGCTCACTGGGCTTCCTAGGGTGGACAAGGGCCCAATGCTCACCTATGACTTCAAATCTGAGCTTCTAGGGGCCCTTGAGGATCTGCTAGGTGTGGGGGGTAAGGCAGGAGAAGAGGGTAGGGTAAGCAAGAGAGTAAATGAGGAACAATTTCTTTTGAGGAGAGCTTCATGACTTGTTAGTGTTATTTTTAACTTGAAAATCACTAACTTGCAACATCATTTCTGTGATGGAAAATGTGCTTCAAGTCCCAGACCACACACTTAGGATACAACCTATTCCTTCCACAGGTAACAGAAAAACATAATCAATGAGCCAGTGTCAAAAAGCTATGAGGGGCACTGGCACAGAACCTGGCCTCTCAACCCAGACATCAAAAACACTCCAAGTTCAAGGATAACTAATACTGTGACTTCTTTCTCCCTCACTTAACTAAATGCATCTATTCATTGAACAATGATTCAACCAGCTCTTGCTATGAGCCAGCAGCAGAGCCCAGCACAGGGGATACTGAGATGAACACGCTCCAGGCCCAGCCTTCCAGGAGCAATTGGCCTCCTGAGAGAGATGGATAGGGAAGCTGTGAGTTCCTCCAAGTGGGGCAGGAATTCAAAGACACAGGGGAAATCTCCAAGAAGAATGGCCAAGCTTCATAGGGAAGGTAATGCTAGACTGAGACGCAGAAGATGGGAGTGGGGTAATTTTAAAGCATGAAGCACAGTACCGCAAGATAGTAAGGCACAGGTGCCACACAGGTCCACTGGACACCTGCCACTCTAACTTCCTCTTCAGACTGAAAGTGCTATACCCACAAACCCCTAATGTGGCCAGCTGTGATAGTTGGTTTTCAACAAGATTGGGTATGTATGCATCAGACCCAAAGATTCAGGCTGGCTGGAATGTGCTATGAGGTATTCACTATAGGTGATATTAGTTAAATCAGCCAATCACCCTGGCTTCCTCTGGAATTTAAAAAGGAAGAATAGCACGCATTTGGCCAGTAAGTGAACAGAGTCGAGTTCAGAAAAGCAAAACACCACACTAGACTAGGAACTGCACAGTAAATCTGCTCCTGTTCCTGCCCAAACTTTGAGTTCTATTTCAAGTCTGTTCTGCATAACTAATCATCCCCCAAAACCTAGTGGCTTATTATAATCATCATCATTTGAGCTCTCACAGTTTTCATGAGTCGGGAATTTGGGAAGGGCTCAGCTGGGTGGTTCTGGCTCCAAGTCTCTCTGGCGGTTGTAGTCAGGTCACTAAGAGGTTGAACAATAGGGAGCTGGAGCACCCAAGGGCTGGCTCGGCACTTATCTCAGAACATCTCCATGTTGTCTCTCCCCATGAACTAGTTTGGGCTTCCCCACATCATGGCAGCTCCAGGGCAGACTGTTTAGATGGCAGCTGAAGAAGTCAAGAGGGAGATTTCCGGAAGCTGAATCACCTTTTATGACCTAGCCTCAGAAGTCCTACAGTATTACTCCCACATACACTCTTGGCTGAACTTGTCACAAAAGCCCAACCAGTTTTCAAACCCTCTACCTAATGGAAGGAATACAGAAAAATGTTGTCAACATATTTTAGAATTTCCACACAGTCTCAGCTCAGCTGTCCAGTGAAACTCCATTTTCCCAAGGACTTAGATTAAGGCTAAAGTTGGCTCTCTGTTCCTTGCACATTAGACAGTTACAGTTAGCTCAGCAGGGCTGAAGCATAAAGTCTGAGGGGGAGCACAAGGAAGGATAAGCCTGGAGAAATAGGCAGGGTCTTTCATGTCAGACTAGGGACTGGACTTTTTCCTGCTGGTGCCTACTCTTCCTTGCAGGACAAATGAGGACAGTAATGAGTGACTTTTGTAAGTAGGTGGCCTCTAGGGCAGAGACTGAAAATTGGTGATCCATGGCAGGAGACACACAATGTTCCTCAGACTGAGGTATTTCTTACAAAAATTCAGCATTTCTGGCTTCTCTAAAAAAAATTAGAAAATCCAACTACAGTGGGTACTCCTTGCACAGACACAGACCAGGAAAGAAAATAGCAGCTGTCCTCTAAATGGGGTGTGTGCTCTCCAAACTTCCCACATTTCCTATTGCACCACAGTTGTCTTCTTTCATTATTTATGTAATCTTCCTTGAGTTTGTGACCTCTCATCTCAGGCTTCCAGTGGGCAAGAGCTTTCATGGATCCAGAATAAATCCCCCTCTTATTTTTAATACTCCGCCATGAAATGCAGACATAATCTCTCTTCATTTAAAACATAATGTACTTAAACTTTGTAAACACTATATGCACACATGTGTTTTCAACCATTTTTAAAGAGAAGCTTTGTGCTTCATCTCCCTTGCTGAACTGGATTTGATCAATTTGGTTAGAACAAATAGAAACTATTGTATACCCGGTAAAGTGTAAATCAGGTACAAGGTGACACCCCTCCAGAAGTCACCTCAGGTGCATTTGTGAATCAGCATCCTGGCCTGGCATCAGGCCCATTAGTCCACAGGTGAGTTCAGCCAATGAAAGCATGGAAATGCCCTGCTAAGGTGCAAGTCACTGAGTGATAAGTGACCTCACCTCACACGTCACAGGAAGTGGCTTATCATACTCCTTTTCAACTCTACAAATCCTACCCTTTCCTCAAGCCCCAAATCCAGTCCCAGCTCCTTCTGAAAGCCTTCCCAGATCACTCTAATTGTGCAGATAGGGCTTACTACTTCAGAGAGCCTCTATGGCTGGCTTTGTGCCTGTGTTTCCACGTTCCTTCAACCCAGTTCCTTCATCACAATGTCTCACATTCTATCAGACTCCCTTTTGGCACAGAGTCTGACTGGATCAAGGCTGAAAGTCTAGTCTGCCTGGCAGCCTGCTGCTCTGCTATAGCGTCTCTGGCTGGATCGGTCCTGGCTGGATCGGTCCTCGCAAAGCCTGTTCCTCCCCATGGGCTAGTTCTAGGGCTAGTACTGCACACCTCCCCACCTCCAACCCCTGTTCTTCAAGAAATGCCTATTCCTGTTTCTGCCAGAGACATTGAAGCCAATGAGAGAGTGAAAAAATGCAAAGATCAAAAGAACAGAATCTTGGGAGGCAAAGAAATGACTGGAAACTCTAGTCAGGGGTTGGTTGGTATCTTCCTTCAAAATTGAAAATGAACCACTGAAGACACAATGGGCACATTAGTGGCCACAGTTAATCCATACCTGTGTTTCTGTTCAAATGTATGTTTGGATTTGAGAAGAAGAGCTTCCCTGAAGGAAGAGTGCAACATGAGAAGGGGGACTATCTGAGGAAGCAAGCAGGGGAAGCACAAACATTAGGAATAAAAGAAGACCAAGAGAGCAGTGAGGTTCCAGAACTGTTCATGAAAGGGGATCATGAGGGTGAGAGAGACTAGATGCTTTTGGTAATTGGCCACTGTCAGTAGGCAGAATTGTATAAGGTGGCCTGACCCAAACATGTAAAAATCAAACACTATTGTAACTGCGGGTGTATAGATGGGGCAGCAACAAGAGTTCACGTAATAGAAAACTTCATGCTTGGAATAAAATAGATGACTTAAATGCTGTAAGAAATGACAAAGATTTTATTCATGTATCTAATACATAATAAATATTGAATACTATCAGAGGCTTGATGAAGATTATATAGACAATATGCTCAGTGAGATCAGATTAGATAACATCCAACATGGTGGTTGAATGCTGCCCATCTGTTATCACACATTTGTGCATTAAATGACCCTGACACCTACTAAAGACCTGCTAAGAGCCAGATGTTGGGGATGCAGGAATGAGTAAGAGAGACACAGTCCCTGACTTCATGGTAATTATGATCTAGGATTAGTTATCCACTACTGGAGGCAGTAGCATCTATATCCTCAAGGGACATCTGGACATAGGGGGACACTCTTAGTTGCACATTGACTGAGGACCTTACTGGCATTTACCTGGTGGGGACCAGAAATACTAACCTGCTACACTGTACATCCTCTGACTAAAGACCAACAGCATCCCCATCAGGAAATACTGGTTGTGCAAGATACGACACATCATTTTTAGAGGCAGATTTTTTTCAAAATATCAAGACAAAGCACATAATGTTTATTTTCAAAGTTATACATTTTTCAAATTCCTTTACAGTGTTTCTACTTAAATCCCACTGAATGTTTGTCTTCTAAATGACACACTTTGGAAAATACTAGAATATAAGTTAAGAGCAGACGCTACGAGGTTTGAATCCCAACTCTTATCAGTTACTAGTTTGGACTATGATAAAGCTACTTGGTGTCTCTGAGCTTCCTAACATGAGGTAAATAATAGCTAATTCATTAATTTTTGTTGAGTTTTGGAGAGGATGGAAGGCAGTGATGTCTATAAACTGCCTGGAAATCTGGATGCCAAATAGAGGTGGCAAGGGGCACCTGGGTGGTTCAGTCAGTTAAGTGTCTGACTCTTGATTTTGGCTCAGATCATGATCTCACAGTTTGTGGGTTTGAGTCCCACATGGGTTTGAGCTCCACACTGACAGTGCACAGCCTGCTTGGGATTCTCTTCCTCTCCCTCCACCCCTCCCCTGCTCACACATGCACATGCACGCTCTCTCTTTCTCTAAACACATAAACTTAAAAGAGAGAGAGAGAGAGAGATGGCTAGTGTAAACAATGTGGCCGAAGTAGTTTGGGTCTGGAAAAAAGATGATGTGATAGATGGAGAAAGAATTGAGGACAGGTGATGGCTTCTTGAACAATAAGGACACCTGAAGTACTAAAGGGCACAGAGGAATGAGAAGGGGAGAGGAAGGCCCAGCAGGTGAGGCTGGAGGACAAGTGGGGAAATTATCCAGGCCAGAAGACACACCTGGAAGGTGTTCTTCCAGTCTATTGCACATCCAAGGAGTGACTCATCTCCCACACAGATTCCCCTGAGCAAATAGGTCCCTCTTGATACTCACCCTACTTCCGTCCTTCGTCTCCTTTGTATATCCAGTGCCACTCCCAGAGGAGACATACAAACCATTCTCTTGGTCTCATGTGGTCCTGCCTCAGATGATTCACCCACAGAAAGGCCCACTGGAGGATAAGGCAGTGTCTAGGCAAGGTCTAAACAAGCCTTTTGGCCTAGCTTCTCTGGACAAGTCATCTCAGGGCCCCATCAGTGTCTTGTGAAGTCAAGAGCAGGGACAACAGCAGGGAACCTAAGCAAGTGGAGTTTGCTCCTTCTCTCTGAGGTTTTGCTTATCCGTTTGTTTGCTTGACATGTCAACTATATTGACAATATTTCTGCAAAGTTCCTTCAGATTACTTCTATTGGGCAGAAGTCTGTCTCTTAGCCAAAGAGTTCCCCCACTGGCCATGAGCAGTGTTCTCATGTTCTGGAGGTAACTCACGTGTCAGTTGCATAATATAGTGTAGTGCTTTAGGTGTGTAGTGGGGAGAGGAGGTAAAACCAAGGGAAAGACTCTCTGCTTCTTGACATTTATCCCCAGCAGGCCCTTGTAGGCTTTATAAATACTTGTTGGTTCTTCTTGCTTATTTAGGAAGCACTAGATCTACAGTTCAAGTATTGGTTTCACACACACTTTAATAAAAAGACAACATCCCAGCTGCTTTCTCTCCCCCCTTTGTCTCCTTACCCAAATAAAAATATTCAGAAACTGGGTAAGAGATGTCCCATTCTTAGTCTCACCCATGCTTTCCCTTCATTCCCACTACTCTATCCAGGTATTTCTCTGAAGCCAGCTGCTCTCCAAGAAGATGGACTTACAACTGCCAGTCATGGTCAGTGGAGAACACCTCTGTCCTGTGCTTTTGGATGTCATCAAGCAGGTTTTCTTCTTTTGGTTTTGGTATCTGTCCTTGGCTAAATACTGAGCTCTCCAATTGGTCCCCTTGATCAGTGTATGTGGAGTAATTAAATTGTGGTGTTGTTTGGCTTGTTTAGAAAAGAAAAAAGAAAAGTCATGCAACTCTTCTTTCTTTTCCTTATTCACACTCTAGAGTTGATGGTAAGGCAACATTACTTATAGAAGGAGCTTGGCCTTTCAGGAATAGTCCCTTCCACAAATGGTGCTGGGAAAACTGGAAATCCACATGCAAAAGTATAAAGTTGGATCCTTACACCATATACAAAAATTAACTCAAAATAGATTAGATATCTAAGCATAAGATTTAAAACTGTAAAACTCCTAGAAGAAAACATAGGGGGAAATCTTCATGACATAAGATTTGGCCTGGACTTCTTGGATATGACACCAGAAACATGGGCAACAGAAGCAAAAATAGACAAAGGTAGGGAGGCCTGGGTGGCTCAGTAGTTTAAGCTTCCAACTTTGGCTCAGTTCATGATCTCACAGCTCATGAGTTTGAGCGCCATGTTGGACTCTGTGCTGACAGCTCGGAACCTGGAGCCTGCTTCAGATTCAGTCTCCATCCTTCTCTGTCCCTCCCCAGTCCACACTGTCTCTCAAAAATAAATATTTTTAAAAATAGACAAATGTAACTCTATCAAATTTAAAATGTAACTCTATCAACTTTAACATTCACAATGTATAAAGAACTGCAATTCAGGGGTGCTTGGGTGGCTCGGTTGGTTAAGCATCTGACTTCAGCTCAGGTCATGATCTCACAGTTCATGGGTTGGAGCCCCACACTGGGCTCTGTGCTGGCAGCTAAGAGCCTGGAGCCTGCTTCAAATTCTATGGTTTATTCTCTCTCTACCCTTCCCTCACTTGTGCTTGTGCTCTCTCTCAAAAATAAATAAACATTAAAAATAAATAAATAAATAAATAAATAAATAAATAAATAAATAAAACAAATACAAACTATAATTCAACAACAGCAGAGAACAATGATCCAATTTTTAAAAATGGGCAAAGGACCTTAATACACATTTCTCCAAAGATGATATGCCAATGTCCAACAACCATATGAAAAGATGCTCAACACCATTAATCATTAAAGAGATGCAAATTAACACCACCATGAGACCTCACCTTATACCCATAAAGATACTTGATGATTCCACTTCTGTGAGGTAGCTAACATAGTCATATTCATAGAAACAGAAAGTTGAGTCGTGATTGCTGGGGGCTGAGAAGAAAACGGGAAGCTATTGTTTCATGGGTATAGAGTTTCAGTTTTGCAAAATGACAAAGTTCTGGAGATATGCTATTGCACAATGTGAATGAATATACTTCACACTATTGAACTGCATACCTAGAAAATGGTTAAAATGTTAAGTACAATGTGTTGTTGTTGTTGTTGTTGCTGTTTTTTAAAAAGGAAGTTTGGCCTTTCATATTGATAAGATCTTCCCCCAAACCCGTCTTTCTATACAAAATTTCATCTTCCATTTGTACTATGGATTCAATATTCAGAGAGGCAGTAAATACTCTCTGTAGATAGAAGAATTGTAATAGACTGGTAATGTCTATCCTGAAAGCAGAATGTTAAGTAGCAACAGGTATGCCATGTGTCTGTCATCCTTGGTCTATAACCAAGTAGATAATGGAATTGCTTTTCCCATTATTTTTAGGGTTATAGTTCAGCCCCTTCTTTCTGTCCCCGGAACTTATAATTACCTTTGAAAGAAATCTATTTTTATTTGGGTAATTATATCCCATATCTTCATACCACTCAACTTCTTAAATTCAGTCATGAGATATTTATTGAGCCCCAACTATGTGCCAAAAGCTATTCTAGGACCCTGACAAAATAGCACTGAACAAGAAAGACAAGATCCCTCTCCTCATAGAAATTATTTCCTAGAGCAGGGAAGCAAATAATAAATAAACAATGATATACATAAGAACTTAAGTAGTAAGTGCTTTGAAGAAACAGAATATACCAATGTGATAAAGAGTGAAGAGGATTTTGCTATTGTTTGTTTTTAAGATGAGAGATATGCTATGGCGTGCTCATATGATATTGGGAGAATTGCTGCATGGAAGGAGACATGGATTATTCAGGAGAAAGATGGGATCATTACAGGAACTACTTGGATGTCCCTTTCTTTTCTATACTCCCTTCCTTCACCAGAGCAAATTAGTTTTTCTCTCTCCAATTGATCCTTCAGTTGCCTGTGGTCATCAGCATCTCTGTGCTCCCAGTGCTGTTTTCCCTCACATACACCATGTTCACCAGCTTCCCAAAGAAAGTCATGCATGAGAGCATTATTTTCCCATGCATCTAGTGTTTTCCTCTAGGTTTTTGGTATTTTTCTACTGTCTAGACTCACTTGCGTGTTTTTAAAGTCAATATGACTGCCAAGCATTGTCAGTAAGGATTGATTTCCTTCTTTAACATGCCTTTTTTTTTTTTAAGTAGGCCCCACACCCAATGTAGGGCTTGAACTCATGACCCTGAGATCAAAAGTCAGATGCTTTACCAGCTGAGCCACCCAGGAGCCCCTCTTCCCTTATATTTCTTCAAGAGGATCCATTTTCTTGATCCTTTCTCTCAAATAATTCTCTACATCTGTTTTTGGCAACAACGACAAAGACAACTGTCAGCAAACTATTATGGTCATATAGTATAAATCTTTCCCAGCAGAAAGTGAGAAATTCCTATAATACCAAATCTCCAAATTTATGGTCAGCTGCTCATCCCTCCCATAAATTCCTGACAAAATAAGGAAACGTATAGTTCACAAGAGAACTTTGGCCCTAAATCCCCATTTGGATTTCTAAACTTTGTGAGCTCAGTCAGGCCACACATGAATCTTTTGGACACCTTAGCCCAAAGCCCAGACTAACTCCAGGCCCAAACTTAATCCTGGCCCAGGTGGGACTCTTTTTCTCTAAATTCTAGAGCAGAGCCAACCAAAGCTCACTCCAGGGCAGAGAGTTTTTCGTTAATCCAGCTGCTCTAGAGGAAGAGGGCCAAGAGCCAGGAGGTCTCAAAAGAAAGAATCTAAAGAAATATCAACAGGAAAAAAGAACTAATGCAGAAAAGCTTTTAATCCTTGATTGGTTTTACCACCATGCCCCAATTGTTTCCTTGGCTTTGACCCATAACAAAGTTTCTCTTTTCTTCCTCTTCCTCCTGGTCTTCCTTTTCCCTGCCCAGTGTATGTGTGAAGACATTTGGCAGAGAGGGGACCTCCTCTGGCTCTTCCTAGAGATTAGAGCATGCCATTAACATAAAGCTGATTGATTGCAATTAAAAACAATCAGATTTCCACTGTTACTTCTTTAGCAACTTCTCCCCAAAGCAAATCTTCACAGTCTTACCCTCACATTCTAGATTGGAGATTATGACCTGGATCCCTGAAACCTGCACCTCATCACAAGGCACTTCTTTGTGATTGTTCAGTGGAGGAACAGCTCTGAAGAAGCCTGTCCCAGGCAGCCAGGGACAAAGATGAGTTCTTTCAGGAAATTTCCATTTGCTATGAGTCAGAATCTTCATAGAAAATGTCTCCTTAGGGGCGCTTGGATGGCTTAGTCGGCTAAGCGAGCTAAGCATCCGACTCTAGATTTCAGCTCAGGACATTATCTCACAGTTTGTGGGTTCGAGCCCCACATCCGGCTCTGCGCTGACAGCATAGAGCCTGTTTGGGATTCTCCTCTCCCTCTTTCTCTGCCTATCCCCTGCTCTCTCACTTTCTCTCTCTCTCAAAATAAACATTAAAAAAAAATATGTTTCGTTATGCAGTGTTTAAATTCTCAGGCCAAAGTACTATTTCTGTTTCTTTGCTTCACATCTTAACCCTAACCCCACCCTAACCCATGTTAATTAATCATGTCAAGTAAAATCTCTTTTTAGTAACTTCTCTTGGTCAACTTAATTCTACTATCAGGTGCCAGTTAAATAAAAACGAGCTGCCATATTTGTTAGCGTATTAATTTCAAATGTTTCATACAATTTTCTGTGTTCTATTGTTTCAAGGTGTTAGAATGAATTTGAAGTCAATTATGTTTTTCTTTTGTAAAATGCTTATATTCAGTTTTCTACCCAATTAGCAGAAATTTTTCCTTTTATTTACCTTTTTTTAAAAATATTTTTGAGAGAGAGAATCTATGAGTGGGGAAGGGGCAGAGAGAGTGGGGGACAGAGGATCTGAAGCAGGCTCCTCACTGGCAGTACAGAGTCCAGTGTGGGGCTGGAACCCACAAACCATGAGGTCATGACCTGAGCCAAAGTCAGATGCTTAACCGACTGAGCCACCCAGGAACCCATGGTGGACTTTTTTCTTGTTGATTCATGAAAGTTCTGTCTGTATACAATTATTTTTCCAGTTTTTCATTTGTTATTTGTTAATGTTTTTTTAATGTGTTAAATTTTTAGTTTTTAAGTTATTAATCAATATTTTTTTGTTTTTTGGGTTTTGTTTTTGTCTTATGATAGTCTTCTTCATCCCAAGATAATGAAATTATCCATTTAATTTTCTTCTAGTGTGTTTGTGGTTTTATTTAAGTTTGTATTTGACGACATAGGTCAACAAATTACAGCCCTCAGGCTAATTCCAGGCAGCTGCCTTTTTTTTTTTTTTAAGTTTATTTATTTATTTTGAGTGAGAGAGAAAGAAAGAGAGAAAATGAGCAATGGAGGGGCAGAGAGAGAGAGAGAGAGAGGGAAAAAAAAGAATCCCAAGCAGGCTCCATGCTGTCAGTGCAGAGCCTGACACAGGGCTCAATCTCATGAACCATGGGATCATGACCTGAGCCAAAACCAAGAGTCAGATGCTTAACCAACTGAGCCACCCAGGCGCCCCCAGCTGCCTATTTTTGTAAATAAGTTTTATTGGGACACAGGCACACTCATTTGCTTCTGTATTGTCCATGCCTGCTTTCACACTACAATGGCAGTTAAGTAGTTGTGACCGAGATGATATAGTTCACAAAGCCTAAAATATTTATTATCTGGCCCCTTACAGAAAAATTTTGTCAATTGCAGTTCTATAGGATTAATACTTATTCTAGCTCTATATATTAAATAGTCAATACTTTTGCCCACTGATTTAAGTGTCACACTTATTAGATATAAAAACATACACACACATATACAGGCTATTTTGTTCTACTAATCTGCTTGCCTATTTCTACAACAGCATCATACTTTTTAAAAAAAAATTACAGTTTTAAAATATGTTTAAAATGCTAACAGTGAAAGTTCTTCCACTATCACTGTGAAAATCTTATTGACCATTTTTAAATCTATTCTTTTGAATGAAGCATAGAATCATTTGGTAAAATTTTTGTATCTGTTATGAGCATTCATACACAAGTCAGGATTTTTAACCAAGTTTGGCTTTTGCAATGTATTCCTGTTAATAGCAACTTTTGCTCTGGCTATTGTACTTTAAAATACAATTTGGTAACCATTTTGGAAAACCCATTTGGAAATGTTTATCATTATCTACCAAATTGAAGATATACATACCCTAAGATCCCTAGATCCTTATACATGGATTTTTATGTGTGATCTTTATTTATGAATATATATAGAATATATTATTCTATTACATATATATAAGCCCTTCATTAGTCATATGTATTGTATATATTCCCCTTCTATGGCTTTATTTTTATTTTCTTAATGTTACTTTTCATTAACAGAACTTTTTATTTTAATGTGTATATATATATATATATATATATATATACACACACACATATATATATGCAAACAAATGTATAAATCTTTTCCTTACAGTTTATGTTTTTTTATGTTGTTTAAGAAGTCATTCCTCATCCTGAGATCATGAAGATATTTTTTTATACTATTCTCTAGGAACTTTATTGTCTTCCTTTAAAAGAAAAGTTTACCCAGGGGCACCTGGGTGGCTCAGTTGGTTAAGTGTCCAACTCTTGATCTCGGTTCAGGTCATGATCTCACTTTTTGTGGGATTGAGCCCTGTGTCAGGCTGACAGTGTGGATCCTGCTTGGGATTCTCTCTCCCACTCTCTGCCCCTCCCCTGCCCACTCTCTCTATCTTTCAAAATAAATAAACATTAAAAAAATTATAGTTTACCTGAATTTTATTTTTGCTTATGTGCAAGGCAAAAATTAATATTTATCTTTTTCCAAATGGGTATTCAAATATCCCAGTACATTCGCTGAAAAGGCTCCTTTATCCATTGCTCTACCATGTCACCTTTGACATAATCAAGAGTCCATATATCTGTTTCACTATTCTAATCTATTGATACATTCGTCCATCCTTGAGTCAATACCACCAAGTCTTAATTGCTATAGTCTTGTGATAAACTGCTAATTAATTTCTTCCATATTATTCTTATTTATATATAGACAAATATGATAGCATATTATTTTATATAATTAATTTCACATTAAATGTATATATTATGTAACAGATAATACATTTATGTAAATATAATATTTCCATATTATATATTTAGTGTCTGTTATTTTTATATATTTATATATACATTTCCCTCCAGGCACAGCTTTATCTACATCCCTCAACTGTGAATATATAGCATTTTTATTATTGCTAAACTCAAAATATTTTATGATATTATTAGGTTCATACCTATTTAGTATTGTTATATCTTCCTAGTGAGCTAAAGCTTTATCTTTTTTCCAGAGTTAATTTATATTACTTCTGCTACATGCCTGGAAACATTAGTAACCTGGGATCATGTCAATCCAATTTCAGAGGCTGAATAATTAAAGCTGAGTTACTATCCTACTAAGGGCCTACTCCCTTCTGGTTCAACCTTGCTCCTGGGGTGGAAACATCCCTTTGAGGTCTCAGTCTGAAGGGAGAAGGGTCTATCAGGCTTCTCTCTGTTTGATTTTTACATTATCAGTTGGTTCACTATGCACTTTTAAATTTTGTTATCTCATTCTTTTATCTCTTTGTGGGTTTCTGTCCTGTTTCATAAAGACTATCTCTTCTTCTACTCCATGGAGGATACCAAACAGTTCCCTGAAAATTTCTTTTGGAGCCTTCAGTGCGCTCTTTCTGAAGATCTTTTGGCCTCTGAATCTTCAGCCTATTTCCTTTCCCTAGTTTCTGTAATTTATTTACAAGTTCTTTTCTATATTAAATTGGTTTTCTCTTTAATCATAATTGTCCTCACCATAATATAGCCACCATTATGGAGTCCTTACGGTGTTCTGTCCTAAGCATTTCTCATGTATTGACTCATGTAACCCTCACAACAACAATGGAGAAAGAATTATGAACTTCATTTTATATATGTGAATGCTGAGACACCAAAGTTAGGTAACTAGCCCAAGGTCACAGAGCTATTAATAGTGGAGTCAGGATTTGAACTCAGACAGTCTGGCTCCATAGTACTGATGCTATACTGCCTATCAGTCATATTTAAATCATTTTTTAAAAGGGGAGGGCCTGGGTGGCTCAGTCAGTTGGGCGACCAATTTCGGCTCAGGTCATGATCTTGCGGTCTGTGGGTTCGGACCCCGCGTCAGGCTCTGTGCTGGCAGCTCAGAGCCTGGAGCCTGCTTCATATTGTCTGTCTGTCTGTCTCTCTCTCTCTCTCTCTCTCTCTCTGTCTCTCTCTGTCCCTCCCCCGCTTATGCTCTGTCTCTATCAAAAATAAACATTAAAAAAAATTTTAAATCATTTTTAAAAGGCAAAAGCTATTTAAACTCAGTATTTTGACAACAGATAATGTGTGTAGATTTCCCCTGGCTCCATTTCTATTTGTGTGAAGGTCAAACTCCATTCTCAGTCCCACAGCTAAAGGGTGGGTTGGAGTACATAACATTCAGCCCAGTTCTGATTCCAGTGGGTTCATTTAAACCCTGAACCTGATACTCCGAACGAATGTGATTCTTGAAAAGCTACAATTCTCACTGGTTCTGACAGAGCTCTTTCTCTCAGTGCCAACTCAAATAGTTCTTCCCCTCTAGGGATTACATCTCTCAGGATGTAAGTCCTACTGTCAACCCCCACCCCAGTGTTTCCCAACACATACTCATGCATGTGTGCACACACATGCGTGTGCACACATACACACACACACCCCATCCCACTACTTACTGCCTAATTAACTTCTGGGGATTTGCAGTCATTAAATAGATGCACAGAGATAACAAGAAAGAGGAGGAGAGTCAACCTTGATTATCTTACAGGACCCCACAGTGGAATGTCAGTTGGGTCTTTGAGTCAAGAAATAAATAGTGGGGAGGTCTGAAGTGTCTTAATGTTTTTCAGATATGTTCTGTTTCATGATCTAAATGAGGGGAAGGCTTGTCTTAACCTCCATTTATCTATGTTAAAGATTCCTCTAAAATTCTTGGTTTATGCTGCCCATTCGACTTAGTTTTGGGAGTGGTTATAAGTTTCCCCTTACCTCTCCCTGATTCCCTGTCATGGCTTCATAGATACTTTATTGAAAAAGTGAGAGATACCATACTAAGGGCTGTTCATCCAGAATTCTCCTCAGCTATTGTTTTTAAAGCTTACCAAACAGATCAGATCAGACTGGTGATCAAAGAAATTCATAAAGGTATTCGTATTCATAAAGTACCATATTAAGTTCTAAACCTGATTACAGCTTCATCAGTGGCCTTTGCGTATCTTTAGATACTTTTCACTTCACTTAGCATCTTGCAAATCCTCAACATATAAAAATAACCAATCAAGTCTGTCTATAAGCACAACCTCCTTTGTTGGATATAACTAGGAAGCAACCACTGTTTTCCTACCCAACCAGTACTTCTCTCTTCTTTTTCCTGAGTAAGACAACTCCAATTTTATGTGGAATAACTACATTTTTCAGCATTCTTTAAAACTGTATGGTCCTGTGACATTATGTTAGCTAAGGAAATGTGAGTAGAAGTTGCTGGAGGGTGGGTAGTGCACAGAAAAACTCCTTGAGGGGGAAAGGCAGCTGGAGATTGCTCCTCTCTTCTTGTTCTTCCCCACTTGCTTCTGTTTCCTGCCTGAACACACACATGTGATGGCTGGATTTTCAGCAGCTGTGTGAGGCCATGAACAACCTAGAGATGGAAGCCATGCACTACAGACGGCAGAGCAGACGGATAGAGTAACTGGTACGGGTCCCTCATGCCAGCTTTGGACTTCATAACTCTGGACTTCTTTTACAATAGAAAATTAATAATCTAAGGGTGTCTGGGTGGCTCAGTCAGTTAAGTATCTGGCTCTTGATTTTGGCTCAGGTCATGATCTCATGGTTTGTGAGTTTGAGCCCCACCTTCAACTCCATGCTGACAGTGTGGAGCCTGTTTAAAATTCTCTCTCTCTCTCTCTCTCTCTCTCTCTCTCTCTCTCCGTCTCTCTCTGTCTCTCCCTCTCTCTCTGCATCTCCCCCCACCAAAATAAATAAACAAAAATAAATAAAGTAAAATAAAATAATAATAATAAAACCCATATTTTGTTTAAACCACAGCTATTTATACAGTCTTTTACCAGCAGTCCAATGCAATTTCTATCTGAGATCCGTCTCTAAACAACAAAAGTAATAGGGGTTCCTGGCCATCTCAGTTGGTAGAGCATATGAGTTCAAGCTCCATGCTGAGCCTGCAGCCTACTTAAAAAAAAAAAAAAAAAAAAAAAGTTATAAAAAGTTAATGCTTATTAAGTACCCACTATGCGCTGAGCACTCTTTTAAGTGACATTAATTCCTTTAAGCCTCAGAGCAGCATTAGAACCTCACCATACAGGTAAGGAAATCTAGATGAGAACACCTTCCCAACTTGCCCAAGTAGCAACTAGTAGACCTTGAATTTGATTCCAAGAAGGCTCCACATTCACACTCTTAGCCACATGCTAACTGTCTCTAATGTGCCCGTGCAGACATCAAAAATGGCCCAGAAGATGCACCAGGCACTGCCATTGGACAAGTGCAGTCTGAGCAGTTTAAGCTGGGTAGTCTCCAGGCTCCTGTGTGTCTTTCATGGTATTCCCTGACTTTGCTAAGCATCAGATCATAAATGCCAGCAAATCCCCAAACGGACAGCCTGCTACACAGACAGAGCTGAAATCCTGGGCAGGGAGTGGCCGCGGCTGTGGCACCAGGTGCTGGGCTTCCTCCGGCCTTGGGGCCTGCCAGCCAGCTGCAGCTCCACATTCAGGATTCCCATTCAGGAATCCTACAGTCTCAGCCACACTTTGGCAAAATCCCATTACTTTTTCCCTGAGTAAAACAGAAGCAGAGCAGTTGTAAAAATTACTTTTTAGCAATCCCTCCACGTTTCTACCACAATGCAGTCAGGCACATGTGTTCAGAGTGTTGGCATAGACCAACCATTCCCAGTTTTTCAGTCTGTCGCTGTGTTGTATTCACAGGTCACCACTGAGTAATGAATAATCCAATTCATTTATAAGAATTTGCCCAGATTCTCTGGGACATTTATACATGCATTCATACAAGGTGTTTTCTAGCCCTTTCTCACTCGGCTTCAAGTTAAAATGTTATTATTATGCTTACAGAAAGGTGCTGCTTTTCCCCTTCTTTTCTCTTTCTCACCCAAAATCTGTTAACCAATCAGACTGAGAGCATCTGACTGAAAAGGCAGAGTCGGAGATACACCAATTTCAACAAACAGGAAAAACACTGAAAATGTTACCAGCGCTCAAACACACGTGAGCCACTATTGCCATAGGACCCCAACGGAACACATGCATTGCTGGGCTCAGGGTCTGAGCAGCCTGGAGAGATGTGACCAAGGGAAGGGAACAAAGGACCACTCCTACGGCAACCTGGGTAATTCCTTCCCTGCAAAGCATGTTTCCATAGTGGATAGGAAGGCTTCTCTAACAGCAAATGTACCTGCCCCTCCCCCACTGACCTATCATTAATATTCTGAAATCCTACCATAGAGTTTTTTCAGTTTTTAAACTTAGGGGATGCAGATGCTACTGGAAAAGATAGCAACATACAACGATTTTCTTCCCCAGGTAGAGTGACGTAGTTTATCTGGGCCTAAGAGCCACATAAATCAGGACACCAAAAAAGGATCATGAAGTGGGGGGAGGTATATGGATCCGGAGTGCCGAGTGGGAGGGGGTGTTGCACTCACTCACCTAGGCATGAGAGGCGCCAAGAGATACGCAGAGGGTTTGGGGTGCAGAAGAGTAGGGCAGCAGAGGAGGGACATGAGGAGAGGTGAGATCTGCGAGGGATGGGGGCTCACGGAGAGGTGGGGCGCACAGCAGGGGGTCTACAGAGGGAGCCTAGGAGAGGACAACTGGACATAGGGTCTTCAGCACCCAGCATTGCTCAAGGAGGGGACATCTGGTAGAAGATCTGATCACTGGGGAGTGAGGGGCAGCAACATGTGGGCCCTCAGTTCCGGGTTCCTCGGTTCGGGGATGGGGGGTGCGGGATGAAGGAAGAAATGGAAGAAGACAGCATAGTCCATTGTCTCCCACTTCACGCAATCACCCTTCTCAGTGAGACCAGCACTGACACGTGGTGGATGCTTTCCCAGTCAGCTCTGAGTCCCACCTCACCTCTCCTCTTGCCAAGGTCGGTCTCCAAAAACTGGTTGCCCAATCACGTGGGAGTGAGTCAGAGCCCTTCCAGGCTGAGTAGGGAGTGGGTGTGGGTGGGAGCCTTGCACAACCCTGGACCGCTGAGGTCACTGGAGGGAGCCCAGCTCCCTCCAGAAGCCGCAGAGTGGCCGCTCCAAAGACTTCAAGAGGAGGGGCACCAGGCAATAAGATTTCTGGCTTCCCATCTGGCTTGGACCTCTGATGTGCTCTCACTTCCTGGACCAGGGAATTAGCAGGGATAATTCTGTCTGCCTCTGTGGGTAAGGGAAGGGCCTAGGACATGTTAGAGGCAATACCCCTGACATCCCCAGGCTTGACTTTGTGTTCCTGTGACTGGCACAGGGCACTCCTGGACTAGAGAGTGGGGTCATGGCATCTCAGGGGGGCTTCCCAGAACCTCTGGTGGGGTAGAATGCCACACCTTTCTGAGGAAAACTGACTTTGGGATTCCCGGCCAGTTTGAGTGTGAGGGGAGGGTGATAAGGGATGCCAAGTCTCCAACCCAGGTCAGCTCAATCTTGGAGACTTCAGAGCCAGCCCAAACCTGTGGCAAGTTTAGGATCCATTCACCCCAGTCCTTCAAAACCATCTCTGAAGCAGGAAGCCAAGTTGCTAGGAATAAAGACATGTATCACTGGAGGTGGTACAGAAGACCAGTAAGCTAGAAATAGAGGAACCTATCCCTTCTCCTCAAATGTAGAGCTTGTCACATCTGAGCTAAAGGCAACAAAGACATTCTAGTGCAGTGATTCCAAGAAGATTTGCCTGTAGAGGTGCCTACGTGGCTCAGTGGGTAAGCAACGGACTTCTGCTCAGGTCTGATCACAGGGCCCGTGGGTTCGAGCCCCAGGTCAGGCTCTGTACTGACAGCTCAGAGCCTGGATCCTGGTTGGGATTCTGTGTCTCCCTTTCTCTCTGCTCCTACCCTGCTCTTGCTCTCTCTCTCTCTCAAAACTAAACATTAAAAAAAAAAAAACTTTTAAAAAGAGGGTATGCCTCTGAGGGTGGGGAGGGGGGCAATATGTGATTCTCCGTAGAAGAAAGGGAAATTTTTTTAATTCCCTCCAACTACCACCACACCTACTTGCAGAAATTCTGAATCATCTTCCAGGTAAGAATGGCTATAGTACTGACAGCCAAAAAGTTTCAGTAACTATTTACTAAGCACCTCTTGTGTTCTCCTGCCATATGTAGGTTCCTCAAGGTACTGGGACACACACAGTTAAAGAACCTTTGCTCCAGTGGGTCATCACTCTGGACTTGTCTGAGCATGACAATCTGTTTACTGACAAGACAGTCCTGCAGGGAGTGTCTGAACCAGCCTACCTTCATCCTTGGGGTGGGATGGTACTGGGGAAGTGACCCTGTGGCCCAACCTGATACCAGATGCTCAGCCAGGCAAGTGAGGCTGGGTATCACTGTCATGGACAGTCACCAGCTCTCGTGGAAGCAGGTAGTGAATAGTGTTGGACAAAGCAGGGGTTAACCTCACAGGTAGATGGAGTGCAGGCAGTATTAACAGAGCAACGTTTGGAAGTCTGGCCAAGCAGGTTTCCACAGCCAGGAATCTACAGCTGAGCTCTGGAATTTAGCAGAATTCTTCAGTCTTGGAGCTAGGCAACTAAAAGGTATAGGCAGAGAGGCAGGGGTCTTAGGAGGTTGTCAGAAAAGGAACCCAGGAACAGAGGCCAACAAGAAAACAAATGGGGTTCGGGCCTTGGATCTTGGGTATTGGCCCTGGATCACCTTGCCTTGAATTAGAGGGAGGAGGGGAAGAGGAATAAATGACACAAAGTCATAGAAGAATATGGATTTGCTGGAGTACTGTGAGCCTGCCAGAGAGAGGATCTGTGGGCTTGGCTGAGGAAAATTGGGAGCTGGAAATAACAGTCAAGTCCCTGGGCAGCAAAGGAGTCTGTCATCTGTCTTGTTAGGGTGCACAACCAGTGCCCCCACTAACCCACATGGGGCCCTTATATGAACTGAAAATGGCACCCCCATTGAGCAGACCATTTGAGTAGATACACCAGAGGCACTCAGATGGCACCTTTGTATGAAGAGAGAGATTCTGCTTCCTCCTGCAGGTGCATTCCACGCCAAGATACTCAACTTGTGAACAGAGCAGGAGCTGGATTGCAATGCCCACTTATTCTCTTGGTCAGTATCTGTGTGCAGTCCACAAACTTCACATCTGTAACTGCATGCCCTGGGAACTGCTCAGGGAGAGGCTGTGTTCTCTCTGGCAGTGGGCAAGCCTGGACCTCCCAAAAAGAAATACTGACTGTAGGTGGGCTTAACTCTGTGGTGGAGGAAGGGGTATTGAAATTAACTAGACTTTGTGCCTTGGAAAACTAGCCCCACACCTCAGCTACCGCCCTGTGGTGTAGCCTTTAATCGATTTCTTGTTCACACCATGTTGGAACTTCAAGAATCCGAGATAGTGAAACCCCCCTCCCCATCCAGCAGCCACCTAGCCATAGCTAGAGAGAGACTGACAAGGTGGGTAACCTCAGACACAGGCTTCTGGCTTGAATCCTGACCTGCAGGTTATAGTAATTACCAGTAACAACTAACATTTATGGAGCACATTGCAGTTTATCAAGTGCTTTCACACACACCATCTCATTTGCTCCCTTCGAGGCAGAGGTGACTGGCACTTCTCTTACAAATGAAAAGACAGCTTCCAAGAAGTCTGACGTGGCCAGGGGGGCATAGCAGGTAGTTGGGAGTCTGCGTTCTGGAGGCTGACTGCCTGGGTTCCCATTCCAGTCCTGCCATTTCCTGGCTGTGTGACATAGAGCAACTTGCTTCACCTTTCTGTGCCTCTGTTTCTCCACACACGAGATGGGGATGTTAGTGGCTACTTCATGTACCCAGTGGTTGTGGCAATTAAAATGCTCAGAATAGTGCACGGCATGGGACAAATGATCCCAGCAGAGAGTCTGCTTTCCTGCCAACTATGGAAAATAAGATCCACCAATATATCTAAAATCTCACATCCTTTGGCAGCCCATTTGAGGCACAATAAGATTGGGTCAGATTGCAGTGTCACATGTGGGAAATTTAACTGCCTATAAGTTTGTTGAGCACAAAGTAGCCCCCATGTAGCTGGACATAGTGGACAGGACACTCAGGGAGGGTGGCCACAATGCAGGTGACAGGATGAGTGAAGCAGGGAGAGTGGGCCTGGGCTGGGCTGGACGGTATGAAGGACCATCTGGCCAAAGGGGCTCAAGAGGGTACACAGGCTCAGTGCAGCCCTTCCCCCTTTTCAGCAGAATCTTCCCAGTTTCAACAGAAGCCCAAAATGCTGATTTTTTATGTGCAATATCCTCATTTTCAAATTTAGCAACTATTTTGAATTTCTTTAAAATGCTGCGTGGGCCACACCAGACCCAGCTGCAGGCCACTAGCCTATGCTACCTCTCCAAGTCACCCTCTCTGACTGCCACTCTCTGGAGCCTTCAGTGCCTGCTGACCACACACCTCTCTTCAGGCCCATCCTTGTCTGTCCCCCTGATGGACACCACCCTGCTTGTTCCTCTCCTTGAGGTCTGTAGGTGGTAAAATGCATGCCGGGAAAGCACTAGGTGTTCTGCCTGGAGCACAGCAGAGGCAAGGTGCCATAAGTCATTCATTACTCAATTACCACATAGTATGAAAAACACTCTGCTACATAAACAAGATAAGCCGAGATGTGTGTCTGAATGTAAGCATGCAATGGAAAGTGTTGAGGAAACACTACACATATGTAAGATACTATGTGCTCACTGTAATTTTTAAATAATATTTGTCTCAGGGGAGAACCTCACACCACATGAAAACCCCTTATTAAAGGAAGGAACCTCAAAGTCATCTCCCCCAACCTCTCATATCAAGATGGGGAAAACTGAGAGGAACATGCTTAAGATTCCAGAGCTAGCACCCAGCCTCCTTACACCACGGCAGTCCCTGTGCGCTCACTAAATCCACTCTCCCAGCTGTGATTTGCAATTCCTGCTTCCCAGGGCCTGTGATTTCCCTCCTTGGGGTGCATTCCCATTCGTGTCACCCAAGCATGCTCATTAGGAGCCCTTGTGCAGGATAGCACTGGAGCCTCAGGAAGGTTATGACACATAACTCACATGTATAGGGCGCCTTATGTGTTATCTACGGCCTTGTGTGTCTCTGTATTTTTTCTGAAAGAGGCACAGGCATGGAAGAAAGAACCCAGGCTCAGGGTCAGGCAGACCTCATATAGACACCACATAGGAGCCAAGTAACTTTGTGTGATGTATTTGACCTCCCTGAAGTGTATTTCCTCTCTCTGGGTATGCATGGATACTAGCTACCACTTAATGTTGGTATAATCGTTATGAGATCTCCCCAGCCCCTAGCTAAAGACATGTTTTTTTCTGTTTTTTATTTTAATTCTTTTAATGTTTATTTAATTTGAGAGAAAGAGTGTGATTGGGGGAGGGGCAGAGAGAGAGGGAGGCACAGACTCCAAAGCAGCCTCCAGGCTCTGAGCTGTCAGCAGAGCCCAAAGCGGGGCTTGAACTCACAAACCACAAGATCAAAATCTGAGCTGAAGTAGGATTCTTAACCAACTAAGCTACCCAGGAGCCCCTTAAAGACATGTTGTTGAATGCCTGCAACACAGAGCTCCTGACTCTGGTCCAGGAATGTTTTTTAACTAATAAGTAACATCTTGAGAAATGGCACAAGGTCCCTGAGCCCACCAAAGGGAGAGTTACACACACAGAGATACACATAGGCATAGACACACACACACACACACACACACACACACACACTCACACGTGCGCGCGCGCACTGCTGAGTGGCTGCAGGCAGAGGGCTGCTGGGGAGGCAGCTTTTGGGAACCCAGCCCTGGCAGCTACAAACCAGACTTCAGGTCACTCGGGTTCTCCTGGCAGCAGGGACCAGCAAATGCCTTGGCTGAGGCTAGTGGCCCTTGTCCCCATCTGGCCACTGACACTGAGACACCTTCTCCCTGACTTCTGGATCCATTTGGCAATCCCGGTGCACATTGAGACCAGACTGTTTTAGCAGCAAATTACAGAGACAATGATCTCGGCAAGATTGATTAGAGCTGAAGAGCAGCACCTGTACTCACACATGTGTCAATAAAGTTACACAAGCTACTAGTGCCTAAACTTGAGAGGATCTACATTCTGAGTAGCAAGGATTTTCCAGGGAGGAATGGCCAGGGACTGAAGATGAGCAACATTTGAGAGACTATATGGGCAGTGATAAAACAGGCGAGAGAAATCAGGGACTTATTCTAACTCCATCACTTGGATCCCAGTTAAGAAAATAGCCTCAGTTTCTCGGCTATTGTCTTCTCCATTTATGAGGGGGTAAACTATCTAGAAGTCAATGGCTAATAAATGTTTTCAATATGCCAGGTGCTGTGTTAAGCAAGGGAATCAATACCTGCCTACGTACAAATGCATGTTTGCCAACACACAGGTGGAATCTAGACCAAGGAAGAGAAAATGGTGAGAGAGAAACTGGGAAGGAGGTGATTATTTCTGAGAGGTAGACAGAGGAGTAAAGAGATGGGTCACAGAAGCCAAGGGGGGAGACAGAAGAGGGAGCAGCTGGTCAGCATGTCACATGTTGCTAAGAGGTTAATTGGATGAGGACTAAAAAAAGGCCCTGGGATTGGGCATGAGAAGGTCACCAGGGATCAGACCGACAGGTCATTGCTCTGTAGAGTGAGACACGAATGGGAGATGAAGGAGTGAAGGCAGTAAGGACAGACTCTTGCATTCAGGAGATTTGCAAAACAAAAGACTGTGGAAGAGTGATGGGTTCAGTGCATTTTGTAGTTTGTAGGGAATAATGTGGAGCACAGCCTGGGAGGCGAGCTTCTGGATGGTGGAGGGACACAGGAGGAAATAAACCTGGCAGTAGAATGAATGTTTGACAGTGGAGATGTCAGGCAATAGAGATGGGGAGAAAGCTTAAATCTAAGTTACAGCTGTCCCTTGGAGTGACAGCTGAGGTGGAGGTGTGCCCTCTGATTGAAGGAATTGGAGAAATGGGTTTCTATCATTTCCCACGCAGAAGCATTGCTGTGGTCATTGCTGCAGCTGCAGAATCCTGACACTTATTCCTGTTCACCCCCTGCCTCCCCCCCACCCACACACACACACACATACAAGCACACACGTTTAGTCTCTCCAAGTCCCCAGGGCAGTCCCTTCTCTGGGCCTCATTTTTCTGCCTGAGGCTCCTGGCTACCTAGGGGGCAGCTGGGGAGGGGAGGTGGACTACAAGGGATGGGGGAGGCAAGGACGGTGGTAACTCGGGGCTTGACAATGCAAGATCAAGGCTCAGGGATTCCACATTCAAATCCCAGCTTCCCTCAGAGGGCTGGGTTCTCCCCAATTGATGGACAATTCCCGTTCTGCCTGTTCGCCAATAATGCTTCCGTTTCCATTCCAAAGATGAATTCAAAGAAGCTTGTACCCAAAAGGATTAAAAAAAAAAAATAGTGACTCGGATGGGAGAGGTCCACGGCTGCCAGCATGTATGCAATGCGGCCTGTTCCTGGGAGCTTACATAATCGACAGTGAGTCACAGCTGCCGCAGAGCTGAAACATGATTAAGTCCTTACAGCCGCTCCTCCTGGAGCAAGGCAAGGCGTGCTACTTAACCCGTCTGCTGCCGCCACCTGGCACGGGAGAGCGTGGCCCGTGGGCAGGCAGCAACTCAAGATTATTGAGTTCAGAGCACTGGGAGAGATCCCCTGATCTGCAAAATTCCTCTCTCTGACTACAGCCAAGTCCTTTTGTTCCACCATACAAACACCTCTGGGAAAGAAAGCACATGGAATCCCAGAATTTTATTTATTTGCTTTTATTTATTTATTATTTATTTGTTTGTTTGTTTATTTATTACTGACTGCTTATTGTTCATTGTCCACTTGGTGCAAGGCACACGGTTACAGGTTGCCAGGAAGGCTTGCATGTGGCTTGGATAGTAGTGGGGTTCTCTCAACTTCCTTTTTGGTGTTTTGCTATTTTGATATCAAAGAACCCAACTGCTTCTGCTTGCTGGAGCCTGTCTGGTCTACGGGGAAGGGAGGGAAGGGGAGGGGAGGGGCTCTGATGAGCCCAGTGCCTCCTGAAGCCTGGAGGTGGCCACTCAGGACTGGGACCTTGGCTTTGCCATGCCAGCCACTGGGCCTCTTCCTCATGGCTTCCAGAGCCAAGTCACAGGTGACCATGCCGCTGGAGGCCTGGAGAGATTCTGAGCATTCTGGGGACTCCAACACCATAGCCAGGAACAGGAGAGTGGACTTCCCAAAAGACAAGCTTACCCACCAGTGGCAAGCCTTGGGTAGACGGGGGTGGTGAGGGATGGCTTCCCCAGGATACTGTACACTTCCACAAGAGCGCTTACTGGAAGTGGAACCTAGGTGGCACGTCATGGGTAATAGTCATGGGTAGCCACTAGTGAGTCACTGGAGAGGATGGCTGCCATGCTGTCACTTATGGGCTGGTGGAAACCTCAGCCAGCTTCCCTTGTCGGGCCTCAGTGAACCATCATGGAGACACTAGGCCATGGAGTCCATTTGCAGAGGAGACCATCCAAGGCCCCTCCGCCACCAAAACCCGCTGGGGGTGGAATCCCAGCACTTTATAGCTTAGTGGAACTTTAGACTTGTCCAGTCAAATCCTCCACATTAAGAGATGAGGCCATGGAGCTTCAGTGTCCAGTGAGAGATCAGCAACCACTCAAACTCACAAGGTGAGCTAGTAGCAGAGTGGGGACTTGAACGTGGGTCTCCTGACAGCATGCCCACAATGTCATAGACATGATGACCTACTGAGAATACTGTCCCCCCTATGTCCATGGATAGATGAGTAGGTAAAGCAGATGTGGTCTACATATATAACGGAATATTATTCAGCCACAAAAAGAATGAAATCCTGCCATTTGCAACAACATGGATGGACCTGGAAAGTAGAATGCTAAGTGAAATAAGCCAGTCAGAGAAAGACAAATACCATATAATTTCACTCATATGTGGAATTTAAGAAACAAAACAAATGAACAAAGAGAGGGAAAGAGAGAACCCAAAAACAGACTCTTACCGATAGAGAACAAACTGATGGATACCAAAGGAGAGGTGGGTGGGGGATGGGTGAAAGGTAAAGAGGATTAAGAGTACACTTATGATGAGCAGTGAATAATGTATAGAACTGCTGAATCACCATATTGTACACCTAAAACAAGTATAACACTGTTAACTACACTGGAATTAAAAATTGTTTAATTAAAATAAAACAATACTGTCCCCCTATACTTCAGGCAGGGGACCAAATGGTTCCCCACTTCGTGGTGGCCTGTGCACACCTGCTCTCCTCACACGGTCCTAGTAAGAATAAACCCAAAGAGTTTTCCCTCAATTTCCCAAGTTCTACTTAAAATCCTCATAGCAGGAGTTCTTGAGGAAATAGTATCTGGATGCTGGTGGAATCTCCAGCTCAGTGACTTTAGGCACATTATCAAGCTTATTTGAATCTCAGTTGCCTCATCTGTGAAATAGGATGAAAACAAAAGGACTGTTGTGAAATCACTGAAATAATTTATGAAAAGTGCCTAGCACAGGGCCTGGCACAGAGTAAGTGCTCATCAAATGGTAGCCACTATCTTAATGGCAGAAGCAGGGCCTCTGGATGGTTCAGTCGGTTAAGCATCTGACTTCGGCTCAGGTCATGATCTCATGGTTTGTGGGTTTGAGCCCCACATCAGGCTCTGTGCTGACAGCTCAGAGCCTGGAGCTGCTTTGAATTCTGTGCCTCCCTCTCTCTCTCTCTGCCCCTCCCCTGCTCACACTCTTGTCTCTCTGTCTCAAAAATAAATAAACATTAAAAAAAAAAAAAAGCTTAAACGGCAGAAGGTCCACTGCCTCCACAAAGAATGGGGAGTTCCTGCTGGGAGCACCCAGGGAATGCTGCCTGCAGGTTGACCCCCGGAAACCGGCAACCCTCATGATAATCTCTGTCCAGAGCCTTTCTGAGAACACCTCAAAGTTTCACCAGCAATGTAGGCACTGTGTGACCTCAATCCTTTCTAGGTCCTGGCCCTTTAGTTGCTGGTGTCCAGGTGTGATGACATCTGAATTGCCACATCCTACCTGGCATTGTCGTGGCAGCAAGGGGTTGCCTGTAGGAGAGCAGGTTGTCTTATTGGCTTCCTCCACAAAAGGTTAAAATGCCACCCCCCGCCCCAAACATCTGTCCTGATCTCACTTAATAAGCAATCAATTCTTTCATCCAAGAGTTGTCTAATAAACGATTGCCAGAAAACCTTTTCTTTTTTTATAATAGTTTTATCTGAGCATATTTAAAGTGTGTATTCTAGAGGAATATTGACAGAAGTAAGAGGGGACAGCGGGCAGAGCAGAAGGTGAGATGATGGGGTGGCTTAAAAACAAGGGACGAAATAGGGGCACCTGGGTGGCTCAGTCAGTTAAGCAACTGACTTCAGCTTAGGTCATGATCTCATGGTTTGTGAGTTCAAGCCCCATGTTGGGCTCTGTGCTGTCAGTTCAGCGCCTGGAGTTTGCTTCAGATTCTGTGTCTCCCTCTCTCTCTGCTACTCCCTACTCACGCTCTGTCTCTCTCTCTCAAGAAATGAATACACGTTAAAAAAAATAAAACAAGGGATGCAATAAAAGTCTACAACTGAATGGTGAGACCTCCTTGCCCTTCCCCTACTTAGTTCCAAGAAGGCTGGAAGCCAGATTCATAGCCCCCAGGAAGGAAAATAAAACATCTTGAACAGGAGAATTGAATCACACTTGGAGCAAGACCTACAGATCCTACAGATACTGACATTCGGAAATGCCTCAGTGTAAGAGTTCCATCGTTGCCTCATCACCCTATGACAGTTGGCCTCAACTCAATCAGACTCAACACCTTTTTTTTTAATTGAGGTATAATTGACATGCAATAAACTGCTCAAATTTAGGGTGTACATTTAGAGAGTTTTGACATATGCATCCACTCATGAAACCATCACTATAATCAAGATGTTGAACATATCCATCTCCCCAAAAGTTTCCTCATGCCTCTTGGTAATACCCCTCCTGTCACTCTCTGTCTCACTGCCCCCCATCCCCAGGCCATCATTGATTTTCTTTCTGTTACTATAGGTTAGTTTGCATTTTTGGGAATTTTCTTAAAATGGAATCATACATATATACTTTTTGTCCGGCTTCTTTCATGAAGCATAATAATTTTGAGATTTGACCATGCCATGGGTGTATTTATTTTTAAAATAAATATTTTGAAATATCCCCCTTACAATCTGAAATGAAATTCACAGTTAAAATAATCAACCTACACATAATTTTTAAAAAGCCATTATAGTGCCTTTACAAAGAAACAGAAGGAAAGTAACTTATGATATAATAACGGTGTTTCACTGTGAAAGCACATGAGCACCCTGGAAGACATAATAGTTAGATGTTTTCATCTTTTTACAATGAATAAGTTTGAATTTAAGATAAGTTACACAATATTCAGCTGAATTTTGTTGACACTCCTTTCATTATATTTTGGTGTGAATTTTATAATTTTTAACACTTATTTTTTGAGAGAGAGAGAGAGAGACAGAGAGAGAGAAGAGAGACAGTGTAAGCGGGGAAGGGGCAGAGAGAGAGGGGCGAGTGGGGAAGGGGCAATCCAAAGCAGGCTCCAGGCTCTGAGCTGTCAGCACAGAACCTGACGTGGGGCTCGAACCCACAAACTGTGAGATCATGACCTGAGCCAAAGTTGGATGCTTAACCAACTGAGCCACCCGGCCACCCCTGTTGTGTTTTTTATATTTGCCATCTTGAAATAAGGTCTAAATTAAAATATTTGAAATTCCCATGAGTAAGGCAACTGCTTGCAGACTAATATCAGCATATTTGATCACAAGCAGGGCTGTTGTCAATGATATATCATTCTAAATGGTGAACAGCTCTTGGTTAAGTTTTAACAAAACAAAGTCCCGTGTCCCCTTAATTTACATGGTAGTTTCATTCTTAGAAATGCAAATCTATAGAAATTTCAGGGTATATTAAATCCATGCAAAAAAAAAATTTATGTTTATATATTCTAGATCAAATCATTAAAAACAGTTTTTACCTATGTAACTGCCCAGGAGGACATCAAAAGTAAAACAGAACACAGATAGGGGTGCCAGGTAAAAAAGTAAGATTTGAGACATACATACAAAAAATACATTTTTGTGTATCTGAAATTTGATTTTAACTGGATGTCCTATTCAATCCTTAACCAATGGAAATCTTTGTTGTATGGCACTGTCCTACAAGCCAATTAGCGTGCCTCACCCCCACATCTGAGATACTAGCAGACCTTTAAAGGAAAAGTTAATTCCTCTACACTTGCAATGCTTCTAACACCAAATGTGTCAAATTCTCTAGCTTTACAGGTATGCATCAATTGAGCATTCTACAATTCAATTTTGATACTAACTACCCAGAGTTAACACAGACTCCACAGATTAAGGGCTCAATCCCACAACACTGCCCCCATTTTGGACACCAATCACAAGTCCCAGGTTGTCCACCTGTACTTTTGACCAACCAGTTATAAACTGGGCTTCCCACAACCCCCTCTCAGGTTCGACAATTTTCTCTAATAGTTTACAAAACTCAGAGAAAATTTTGCTTACATTTACCAGTGTATTATAAAAGATATGATAAAGAATACAGATGAACAACAAGAGGAAGAGGTACCTAAAGTGAGGTCTAAAAGGTCCTGAGCACAGGAGCTTCTGTCCCCGTGCAGTTTGGGGTGCATGACACTCCCAATACTTCAATATGCTCACTAACCCAGAAGCACTCAACACACTATAATTTAGGAATTTCTATGGAGGCTTCAATATGTAGGCATGTTTGATTATTAACTCAATCTCTAGCCCCATACCCCTTCCCAGAAGATAGTAAGTAGGGCTGAAAGTCCCAAGCTTCTCTTTTTTTTTTCCCAAAGCTTATTTATTCATTTTTGGTAAGACAGAGATAGTGCAGATAGGAGAGGGACAGAGAGAGAGAGGGAGAGAGAGAATCCAAGCAGCTCCACGCTGCCAGTCCACAGCCTGAGGCATGGCTCAAACCCACGAAACCATGAGATCATGACCTGAGCCGAAGCCAGAGTCAAGATGCTTAACTGAGCTACCCAGGCACCCCTGAAAGTCCCAAGCTTCTAATCATGACTTGGTCTTTCTGATGACCAGCTCCCATTCTGTCCAGGAACCCAACAAGACATGTCTCGTTAGAACAAAAGATGTTTCTATCACCAGGAAATAAGTCAAGGCATTCAGGAACTCTATATAAGATACTCCTAGCACTTCTGTTACTCACGAAATTACAAGAGCTCTAGGAACTATGTCAGGAACCAGGGGAAAAGACCAAATACATATATATTTCTTATTATGCTACAGTCCCCCAATAACTATGACAACTAAAAATCCTCACAACTTTCCAAAATGTCCCTAGGAACTATCCCTATTGAGAATCACTGTCCTACAGTGAAGATCACCAGAAGAAAACCCTAACATGCACTCAGAGTCCCCCACCAGCATTTTAATAATTGGTTTGAACATTAATTAGCAGCTAAGAATCCACAATGAAAATGACCCCAAGGGGCACCTGGGTGGCTCAGTTGGTTGAGTATCCAACTCTCGGTTTCAGTTCATGTCATGATCTCATGGTTCATGGGTTTGGGCCCCGAGTCAGGCTCTGTGCTGACAGCATGGAACCTGTTTAGGATTCTCCCTTTCCCTCTCTCTGCCCCTGCCTGCCCCACTACTCAAGCTCTTGGGGACATGCACATTCTCTCTCTCTCTCTCTCTCTCTCCCTCAAAATAAATAAATAAACCTAACAAAAAAAAAGAAAAAGAAAAAGAAAAAGACCCCAAAGGTGAAAAACAAAGAACAGAACAAATTCACAGGAAAAAAGACTTAGAGAAAAAGATCAAGAAGAAAAACACTTTAAGGGCAAAAATTGTATTCAATCTTTGGAGAGATAATAAGAAGTGGTAGCTTATAGAAAGGGGAGGAGAAGTAGGAAAAGTATAAGGGTACTTGAAAATTAAATATGCAATAATCAAAGTTTGGAGGGTTGGGGGAACCAATAGGAGAAGTGGAAAAATTCAAGGGAGTCTTCCAGTAAATAGGACAAAACAACAAAGAGAGAGAGAATGAGCTGGAAACTAGGACAGAGGAGCAAGAATGACGGAAAATTAAAGGACCAATTCAGGGAGTCCAATAAGAATTAATGAGAATTCTATAAAGGAAAAAAAAATAACTCTGTAACTAGAAAACAAAATGAGAAAGGAACAAAATTCAAACGAATAATTCAAGAAAAAATTTTAGTACAAAAAGACTTGAGTTTCTATATTAAAAGTGCCCATGAAATGCCAGCACAAAGAATACACTCCATATTATGATAACATTTCAAAACACCAGGGAAAAATAGGGGTTACTAAGGAGGGAAAAAAAAAGGTTACATCAAAATAACTTGCAATAAGAACGGCCATTTCTCATCTGTAATAGAGGAAGCTAGAAAGCATGCAACAATGTTTCAAAATTCTAAGGAAAAAATCATTTTGAATCTACAATTCTATACCCAGATGAATTAACTACCAAAGGTGAGGATAAAGAAAAATTCAGGCTTGAAAATCTCAAAAGACTTTTCTCTCCCATGCATTTTTTTTCCAGGAAGCTATTTGAGAATGTGATCCTTGAAAATGAGGGAGTTAATACACCAAAAAAGAGAAAGACATGGGATTCAGGAAATGGGATCAAACACAGGTGAGAGTCAAGGGGGATTTCCAGGATGATGACAGGAAGTTCCAGAGCCACAGCTATTCAGCTGGCCCAGAGAGTGACAAGTCAGCTTGGAGCAAGACGACAGAAGTGGGAAAATTATCTGAAGTTACCTGGTAAGTTATCTGATACATTTAGTTATGTGAACAATCATGTTAAGTTTGGAACCAAGACATTTAAGCAACAGGATTGGGCATTATTAACCCTAATGATACTAAAAAGTTTACAAGAAAGGAAGTGTAATTACAATATAATCCTTAGCTTTACAATGAATGAACAGTATTTACATAAATATTGAAAATGGATTTAACCAAAAATTACAATATTGGCAGAAAGAAGAGTGGAAAGTGGAGGTGAAAACAAGAAAGCTCATTTAAACTATGAGAAACTCAATGGATACATCAAAAATTCACAACTCAGACCAACAGTATATGCATAGTACACAGAAATAATATAGAGAAAAAAATTATAAAGAAAAAAACACTAAAAAATAGTTTGAGGAAATGGGGCAGGAGACAGCTGTTTTTCTGATGAGGCTTTTGGCATTGTTTAACTTTTGATGCTATGTGTGTGCTTCTTAGATAAAAGTGAAAATTAATTTCCTGAAATTAATATGGCTGTGGTAGAAGTGGTCTGGAAACTTTTGAGAGCAGGAAGATCTGCTGCATTCCAACTAATTTAATCATTGACCTACTCTCTGCCCTGTGATGAGGCAAAGCAGACCAGCCCCTCTGAAAAGGGAAACCAATGACTCCTGATTGTAAAAGGACCCCACAGCAGGAGGTTTGGGAAGGACCCTGCTGTGCACACCTGCCATGGCTATTATCTGTCTCTCTGTTCAGTTTTGCCAAGTCACCAGGAACAGGAAGCTGCTTTCTCTATTACACTGACCAGCAAAGGGGGAATGAGTGGTTTGCTAATGAGGACTGATAACTGTCTCACACAGAGAGAGCCAGGGCCTCCCAAAAGCTTTAAATTACAACGTTAATGGCACTGATCGGGGCTCCCAAAGTTGCAACTGGGACATGGAGAAGCCACAGAAGATGCAAGGTGTTTTTCTCAGACACAGAGAAAGACCTGGAGTCAGATTAAACAAAGATTCCCAGCTATTGAAGCAGACTGGTGGGAAAAGAACTAAGAGATGTGTCTGTCTCTTTAAATCTTGCTCTAAATTGCAGGTTGCCTTGTATGTATGGTGAAGATTAGAAATTGTTTAATTACTGTTTGGTTTTAATGGAGATTTTTATTTTGGTAGGAAAAAAACACAAATGGGTTGGGTGGGGTGCTATCGTTTGTGACTCAGTTAGCCATACTTAGGAAAAACCTGTCTGCTTGGATCACAAGCCCACGATTCACACGGGTGTCAGCTTTACCTGGGCGACAAGAAATCACCTTATGGCCTCGCCAACCTGAACACAGGCCGTGATGAGAAACAGCACATCCTTTTGGAGGCTATATTTTCTTTTCATTTTTTTACTTTTTTTTTAAATGTTTATTTACTTTTGAGAGAGCACGAGCGGGGGAGGGGCAGAGAGAGGGAGACACAGAATCCAAAGCAGGCTCCAGGCTCTGAGCTGTCAGCACATAGTCCAACGCGGGGCTTGAACTCACCAGCAGAGAGATCATGACCTGAGCTGAAGTCGGACGCTTAACTGACTGAGCCACCCAGGTGCCCCTCGAGGCTATATTTTCAACCTAGACCATGGCAAGCCAGATAGGATTACAAATTCTGGTTGAGACATTGACATGAATCGGCCCTGCAGACCAGAGTGGCCCAGGCCGTGTTTCAATAACTATCCCATTAAGAAACTTTGGCTGTTTAATAAGAACAGTTGAAGATCTGTAGACTAGAGATTGAAGTAATTATTTCTGAAGAGGTTTTTGCCAGATTTTGGCTTTTCATGACATATCTTATGAGCTAGACCCTAAATACCACCTGCCAAATGGATTTGACTAAAAAAGACAAAAAGATGGACATGGACACAAATGCAATGTTTAAGGGTACCCTCTGTAGAAAGAGCAGCTCTGAACTCTCAGAGGCGACTTACAGGGTTCATTTTACCCCAGCACATCTAAAACCACTGTCTCAACCCACAGAGCTCTCAGCTCCCCAGAGAATCTATGGCAAAACCTCCCTTCATGACTCATAAAGTTCGGAGTTTTCCTGGACTCTATCTATAGGGGCCTGCCTGGGGGTCAAGAAATAGTCACTGGGGGCACTGTGGACACTCCCTGGAAGCTCTCAGTGAAGGAGGATGCCAGCCGCCATGACTGTCCACACCAGCAATGCGTGCGGCAGCTCAGGGTGGGATTCGTGAGGGGGTGTACATCCTGCCTCACTCCTTGTTTTCTGCCTTCCAACTTTCTCTAGTAATAACATACTGGCAACACACCTTCCCCACTCCTCCGGAGACCAGATACTATTCAATTACTGCTGATACCAGGTGTCATTTACGGAGTGGTTACTGTGCATCAGGCATGCACTTTATTTCATTCAAACTCTGTGACAACTTTATGAGAAGATGGGTACCATTTTCCAGAAGAGGGAACACAGACTTTAAAAGGTTAGGTAATAGGGGAACCTGGGTGGCTCAGTCACTTAAGCGTCCAACTTCAGGTCAGGTCATGAACCCACAGTTCGTGGGTTCTAGCCCTGCGTCAGGCTCTGTGCTGACAGCTCAGAGCCTGGGGCATGCTTCAGATTCTGTGTCTCCCTCTCTCTCTGCCCCTCCCCCACTCGTTCTCTCATTTTCTCTCTCTCTCTCAAAAGTAAATAAAACATTAAAAAATAATAAATAAAAAAATAAAAGTTTAGGTAATATGCTAAAGACCAGGAAAGAGCCGGTAGTCAAACTTATGCAACCTGAGCAGACATCTGGTGTCTATTCACTTTTGCATAAATAAATGTTAGTTGCACATCTGTCACTTACAACCACAACCTCCAATAGAGAAGGTCAGTGTGATGGCAATGATCATCCATGGGCAAAACATAAAACCACCAAGCCACAAGCGCTGAATCTCAGGAGATTCTGGAGCTGAAGGTTCACGTGTTTCCCGTGCTTTATATCTTGTTTCTGTCTCTACGTGTATTTATTTCTTGCATTGAGTGATTGGTGGCCATGTTGCACAGAGTGATTACTTATGAGAGTCCAAGTGATTTTTTTTGGTTATTTCAATATTTTGTCTTTTTCAGAAAGTTTTTCTGCAATGAATTTTTATTTCTTATGTAATTTTTAAGAGGTATGAAGAAAACATGTAAAATCAAAACAAACTTCTGAGTGCTAATTGCTCATCATCACTTAGCTGCTCACAATTCCAGAAAACTAACAGGCAGATTCCTGAATGCCAGAAGGGTGGACTACAAGTGGCTGGAAAATATGTTGAAATGTCCTTTTTTTTTTTCCTCCCTCTCATTTAGTACTAGAAAAAGATTCCCCAGGGGGCTGAGTAGACGGCTGACACAAGTCTCCGAGCATTGGCACTAAAACTTAAGTTTTTTGTTGTTGTTGTTGTTGTTGTTGTTGTTGTTGTTAACATTAAATAATTGTCTATAAAAAGTTTAAGCAACTTTCTAGTAATTCATATACTGAAGAACATAAAAGTATACATGGAAAGCACAGACATAAGGCAATAACTTCACATCACCACCTAAACAGGTGCTCCCACCAAAAAGTTTTAGGAAGTTTTGAAGCAAGGAAAAAGCTATTGAATCGAGGGTCTGGAATTATTTCTACTCTAAAACCACTCCTTCAGCTTTACAGCTCACTAGAGACAGGGATTAAGCAAGAAGTGAAGTCCTATGAAGACATTTTTGGTACTCTGCTTTCTTAAAAGCTTAAGAGAATTGAACTTTCATGTTTTTTCTGCCCTGGTTTCATGCCTCTGTCCTGGTTTCTGCTTCTCAGCTTCTGAATGTCATCCACCAAGGATCTGTGGGCTGGAGGCTCCACAGATGGGAGCCACAAAATCTTCCCTGCTGGCTTTTTTCCCTCCATCTGGGGATCAGCCCAAGACCACAGGTAAATCACATCCTCCTACTAGGAAGATAACCAACTGCTCAAACCCAAGGAAGAGAATGGGGCTGGGAGTTGGGGGAGGAAAAAGGCAGCATCTTACCACTTGATTCAGTTTTCTGTTTATTTTAAAGTCTTTTTTAATAAACTTTTTATTTCTGAATAATTTTAGATCTACAGAAAAGTTACAAAGATCATCCAGAGAATTGGTATAGTTGTCCAAACTAAGTATACCATATTAGTATATTATGAGTAACTTTATTTGGATTTTACCAGCTTTTCCATGAATGTCCTTTTTCTGTTCTGGGATCCAATTCAAGATACCACATTTTGTGATTCATCATTTTAAATTTTTATTTTTATTTTTATCAAGGTTATATATGTTTAGGGGCATCTGGGTGGCTCAGTCAGTTAAGTGTCTGACTCTTGATTTCAGCTCAGATCATGATCTCATAGCTCTTGAGATCAAGCCCGATGTTAGGCTCTGCACTGAGAGCATGGAGCCTGCTTGGGATTCTCTCTCTCCCTCTCTCTTTGCCTCTCTCTCTCTCTCAAAATAAATAAATAAACTTATTTTAAAAAATGGTTATACATGTTCATGGTTTAAAACATGAAATGATCATGTATGACTTCTAACAAAGAAAAGCAGTCTTCTGTCAAAACTCTCCTCACCTCCATTCCCTTCTTCCAAAGCCATTTTCAGCATTCCCATTGCTTTCCCCCTCTCCCTGCAGCCCACTGACCTCTGCACCAGTCTCTGAACATGCCAGACCTGCTCTTGTTGTAAGGCCAAGTCTTTACTCAAATGCTTTCTTCCCAAAGAAGTCTACCCTGACTACCCTATTTAATATTGTAATACTCCTCACCCATACACTCCCAACCACTCTTATTCTGTTTTGTTCTTTTTCCTTACAATACTATGTAATTTATTTATTATATAAACTGTTTATTATCTCTCTGTACTGGAAGCTAAGCTCTACAGAGGCAGTGACATCATCAGACAAGTCCTAAACACCTGGAACAGTGCTTGGCACACAACAGTCACTCAATAAATCTTTGTTGAATAGCTGAATGAATGAATGAACACTGAAATAGAAAGAAGCAGATGATAAGGTGTAAACTCTTTCCTCTTCCAGCTCTGCACTGTCACCATAGCCCCCCTGCTGACAGAGCCTCACACAGAACCAGCAAGGGAGAAATGTGGTTTGCAGAGTGGCACCCCAGCATCACAGAGCAGAGTGTGGAAGGGTGGGTTTGAAGCTGAGACATGATAGTGTAATAACTGGCACACACACACACACACACACACACACACATTTATCATGTACTGATCTTTACAATATAGTTATATTTCAATTTTTGGTTAAATCTATATTTATATATTGTTTATGTTATCATTGATATATAATATTATTCACAGCTGAGTCATATAATGTGCCACGATAACACTTCCTTTCTGGTACAGCTTTCTGTTTTTCCTGGATTATATCATTACTTTATCTTTCTCTGTCTCAATTTCATCTCCCAAATTCTCACCTAGACCTGTAAACCTCTTCTCAATACAGCCAAGCACATCAAGAGTCTATCAGCTCAATTCTTTTCTTGGCTACATCCTTCCATGCCACTCTCTGTCCTCCTACCTGTGTTCTCATCATTAGTTTCTTTATTCCTTTGGTTAAGTATTCCCATATTCTGCCACAGCCTTTCAATACAATTTTCACATGTATGAAATGATCTCAGTTCTTTTAATTTTCTTTCCTCCTAGAGCCCTGTACCCTCTGCTCTGTGCTGGTTGTTTCTTCTTCTTCTTCTTCTTCTTCTTCTTCTTCTTCTTCTTCTTCTTCTTCTTCATTCTTCTTCTTCTTCTTCTTCTTCTTCTTCTTCTTCTTCTTCTTCTTCTTCTCCTTCTCCTTCTTCTTCCCTTAAATGTTTATCTATTTATTTTTGAGAGAGAGAAAGGGAGAACACAAGCAGGGGAGGGGCAGAGAGAGGGAGAGAGAGAGTCCCAAGCAGGCTCTGTACCATCAGCACAGAGCCCAACATGTGGCTTGAACCCATGAACCCCCAAACTATGAGATAATGTCCTGAGCTGAAATCAAGAGTCAGAGGCTTAACTGACTGAGCCACCCAGGTGCCCCTGGTTGTTTCTTCTTGAAGCCTGCTGCCTAGTAGTTGTTCTCCATCATCCTGAGTGTCTTCTTTTTTGTGTAAAATCCACTATTTCTTCAATTCCAGGCTTCCTCTTTCTTGGCTTAATTGTTTTAGAGGCTCACATCCTGCACTATCTTCCTGAGAAAGTATACACAGGAGATAAGCATTTTGCCTGTCTGAATTGGCCTCCTCTCAGACTTGATGAATGGTTTGTCTAGGTAAGGAAATCTAAGCCAAAAACTATTTTCCACAGAATATTGAAAGTATGCTTCTAGGGGTGCCTGGCTGGCTCAGTCAGTTGAGCGTCTGACTTTGGCTCAGGTCATGATCTCATGATTTGTGGGTTTGAGCCCCACATCCGGCTTCTGGGCTGACAGCTCAGAGCCTGGAGCCCACTTTGATTGTGTGTGTTCCTCTCTCTCTCTCTGCCCCTCCCCAGCTCATGCTGGCTCTCTCTCTCTCTCTCTCTCTCTCTCTCTCCCTCTCTCTCTCTCTCAAAAATAAATAAATAAACTTTTTAAAAAATTTTTAATAAAAAAATAAAATAAAAAAGAAAGGATGCTTCTATTGTCTTCTAATTTCCAAGTTACTATCAAAAAGTCATATGTTATTTGGTCTCCCAGTTGTTTACATAAAACCTACTTTTTTTTTTTTATACTCCTCTCTGGACTACAGGACCTTCCCTGTATTTCCTGTGCTTTTCATTTGTTTGTTTGGGTCTGTAGTGATCATGACTATCTATTCATATGTGAAAGTGAGAAACTAAAGGCAGATTGACAGCCCAGTGTACATGGGTGGTTTGTTGGAAACTAGCCATTTTGTTGATCAGTCCTTTCTATCAGTATTTCCTCTTAAACTGGTCATTTTCTCCAGATAGAAGTGACCCAGGTTTTTTGTTTATTTGTTTGTTTGTTTCAGGTATTTTTGATGACAGTGTACTAAGGGAGGAGAACCTGTTCTGTGTGTGGTCTCTCACTTAACTCCGCTCTTTTCAGTATGGTGCTCTGCTCTGCCCTCTGCTGTGCCCTGAGTCCTCAACTCCAAAGCCTCTTCAACTCAGCCTCTGCAGAGAACACATTTGCTCCAGCCCCCTGCCAGAGGACAACTGACTGGCTGTGTGGGGTAGGGGAAGTGATAAGAAGTCTAAGGGTTTTATTCAGTCTTCCTGTTTGGAGTCACACCCTGAAATGTGTGACCCTGAGCAAATTGTGTAGGGGCCTCGGTTTCCTCCTCTGACACCTGAGGGCCTTTGAGACACACGTCGTCTCTAGGGTGCTCCCAGCCCTGGCACTGTGTGATCTATGAACCTTCACAAGGTGGAGCTCTCTGCCTAGTGAGTAACACAAACAGGAAGATACTGGAGGTCAAGGAGGAGGGGGTAACAGAGCGACAGAGTGGTAGGAGACTGCAAACAATAGGTGGAACTTGAGAACGGGAGCAGTTTGGAGAAGGAGGGGCAGGGGATTCCTCCTCAAGTGGTCCAATTTGAGTACATATATTGGGGTCCAATAAGTAGAACAGAAGGTTCCAGAAGACGATGATGTTGAAGGGTAAACTTGAGTCAGAATGTGGGGAGTTTGAGTCTATTCTCTAAATTGGTGCATCTCGTGATGAAAATCATCTGGGGAGCTTAAAAAAATTGCCAGACCTTGTAAATCAGAATGTCAGAGAATAGAGCTGAGGAACCTGTATTCCTTTACACTTGCCACATGATTCCAACAAACTGGAAAGCTTTGGGACCACTTTCGTAGGCAATGAACCATGGGTGGTATATAATCAGGAATCATGATAAAAGTGGGAATTTTAGAAAGATGAACTTGACAACAACATGCAAGGTGGACCAAGGTTGAGGGACAGGAGACAAGGCTGCATGTGAAGCAATTTCACCACCCCAGGCAGAGAGGGTCGTGAGCACTTACACAGAAGTGGGGAAGAAGAGACAAAAAGGGGACTGTGCCAACCCATCTGTTATGGTTTGAATTGTTCCCCTGCCCCCAAATTCATATGTTGAAGTCCTAACCTCTGGTGCCTCAAAATGTCACCTTATTTGGAAATAGGGTCATTGCAGACATAATTAGTTTAAGTTAGGACAAGGTCATTAAGATGAGTCCTAATCTAATATTACTAGTGTCCTTATAAATAGAAGAAATTTGGGCCCTGTCATGGATATACATAATGAAGAAAAAGAGGGACAAGACAGCCACCTACAATCCAAGGAGAGAGGCCTGGAACAGATCCTTCCCTCACAGCCCTCAGAAGAAACCAGCCCCACTGACACCTTGATCTTGGACTTCTGGCCTCCAGAACTGTGAGACAATAAATTTCTGTTATTAAAGCCACCCAATTTGTGGTACTTTTATGGCAGTCCAAACAAACTAATACACCATCTTTTTGTATACACATTCTTGATTTTGAGTTATCTCTTCTTCACTTTCTAATGAGGAATGATTCCCCAGAGCCACCCTCCTGAGAGGGCTGGAAGCAGTGGTCTCAGAATAAGGCATGTGTTTCTAACACCATAGGATGCTCTTCTATCTGAGGAGTAAGTGGGGGTGGCTTTTCTGGGTCATTGCTCAGTTTGTTCCCAGAACCCACCTGAGAAATCAAAGAACCAACTCTATTAGTTGGAAATTGCTGGAGAGGGAAATGCCCATTCTCCTCACTTGAGGAAGTAATCAGCTCCAAGAATCTCAGACTGTGAGTAAAACCACAGAGGAGAAGGAAGACTCATCTCTGTGGAACCATGAACATCCCGCAAGTGGCTCATCCAGAGAGAACAGAGCTGCCAGAGGTGGAGCAACCTACAAGCGAGGTAAACCCTGGCTCTGTCATTTTATGACTTGGCCTTTGCCGAAATAACTGTCCTCCTTGGCTAAACAAAGAATATCCAAGAACTCTACATATCAAGGTCAATGGCATAATGATTGATGTAACCCCATGGGACCAGGGACAAGTCTACCACAGAGTTCTTGGCCTCCAGCCATTCAGTGCTACCCTTGCTAACTTCCTTGGCCCCCTTGGCCCTTTTACCTGCCAATGCTCCCAACACCAACCCTCACTCTAGGTCACCCGCCATCTGCTCACTCCAGGGCTGCCAAGTTTTGTTAGAGAAAGTATCACAACTGTACCACAGGGCCTGCTAAGTATTCCCACTCCCCAACCTCATCTGGGCACCCTCCCCCCCTGCTCCCATGGTTATGCATCTGGAATCAGCTTCCTGTTACTTCTCTTTCGTCCTTTCAAAGAATTTTCTATGATCTACAGGTCTCCAGCTTCATCCCTATGTCTCTCACCTTCATCTGAGAATTTCATTTTCATTTTCCTATAAAGTAAAAAGTCTGCCTCACTTCTGTTTCTCTCCACCTTAGAACTTCTCTCTGGACAGATCCATCTTCTCCTGGATTCCTCCTATTTCAGAGGAAGAGGTAAGGTTTTTATTTCCTTGTCCAGGCAAACCCATCCCTGCTGTGGCTCCTATCCCCTATTATAACATCAGTTATATCATTTATTTAAAAAAAATTTATTGCAGGGGTGCCTGGGTGGTTCAGTCAGTTGAGCATCTGACTCTTGGTTTCAGCTCAGGTCTTGATCTCACAGTTCAAGGGTTGGTGGGTTGGAGCCCTGCATCATCCTCTGCACTGACAGCATGGAGCCTGCTTGGGATTTTCAGTCTCCCTCTCTCTCTGCTTCTCTCTCTTTCTCTGTCTCAAAAATAAACAAACATTTAAAAAAAAACTTATTACAGGAATGTTTAAACACATACAAAAGATCTTACTTTTGTATCTTCAAACTCCTCTGACTTTCCTGACTAGAAGCTCAGGTCTCCTCCAGTCTTAAAAACAAAACGTTTAAAAACTATTGTAATCTTGCTACTCCCTTGAGCTACTTTCTAACTTCTTCACATTTTTTAATGGTCAGATATTGCAACATGTTCTTTCCTGTCTCCCCTTTATTTCTTAACTCCCTACAATGAAGCTTCAATCTCTGTCACTCTACTCAAATTCCTCGTTCAACTTTTTAGCTTTTTTTGAAGTAAATTCAGACTTACAAAAAAGTTGCAAAAATTGGGAAAAGAGTCCCTATATATACCCTTTACCTAGCCATCCCAAATAATAACATCTTATAGAACATCTTATAGTATACTTATCAAAACCAAGAAATTAATGTTTCTACAGACTTTATTGGAATCTCACCATGTTTCATCAATGTCTAATTTCTTTTTTTTAATCATTTATTTGTTTTGAGAGACAGAGAGAGAGCTCACAAATGCAGGCAGATAGGGGGTAGGGGCAGAGAGAGAGGGAGAGAAAGGCCACATGTACAGGCAGCAAAGGGTCAAGAAGAGAGAGAGAGAGAGAGAGAGAGAGAGAGATTGAGAGAGAGAATCCCAAGCAGGCTCCACACTGTCAGCACAGGGCCCAATGTGGAGGCTCAATCCCACGAACTCTGAGGTCATGACCTGAACCGAAATCCAGAGTCCAATTCTTAGCCAACTGAGCCACCCAGGCACCCCTCATCAATGTTTAATTTCTTAATCCATGATTTTAAGACAGGTTTTTTGTTTTTTTTTTTTTTTTTTACTAAAGCCACCTTAAAGGAATTTTTTTTTTTAATTCTTAAGCTCTGAATATAAAATAAGGAGTAATGGGGACACCTGGCTGGCTCAATTGGGAGAGCATGTAACTCTTGATCTTGGTGTCATAAGTTCGAGCCCCACATTGGGTATACAGATTATTTAAATAAATAAAACTTAAAAAAAAAAACACCAGCCAAAAATAAGGATTGATGAGTACAAAACTTGGAAAATGTGGAAAGATATAAAGAAGAAAATAAAAACCACCCGAACACAAGCTATTCATCTACAGGACATGTAAGAGACAAAAGAACACATTAAATGATACCATGATGGGGATACCATCAGCAAAATCCATATTGTGGATTTCTTCAGAAAAAAAAAAAGAAATTCGAGGAACAATAGAAGAGATGAGGGGGGGAATCTGCAGTTTAAACAAAATTCATGAGCTAGAGTAACTAATTGCAATGTGTGGACTTTGGACCCCAATTTAAATAAAATTTAAAAATATTACAAGACAATTGAGAAACTGTTAACTCTGAATATTTGATAATCTAAGAAATTATTGGTAGTTTCTAAGTGTGAAATTGGTACTATGTTTATGTTCGAAGAATATTTATTTTAGAGATACCTATTAAAATATTTATAGATAATATATAGTGGGAAGAGCATGTGGGGCATGAGTGAAACAGACTGGCCATGTACTAGTAGTTGGTGAAGCTGAGTAATGGGTGAATTAGGTGCATCAAACTATTTTCTCTAGTTTGTGCATGTTTGGAAATTTTCTATCATGAAATGCTTTTTATTTTTTTAAGGAGGATTCATCTAGCCAATATCCCAAAAGTCATTAAAATAAATTTATATTTTTTGCCTCAATTTTTCCAGTAAACAACATAAGGAATTGCATTGTTTGAAACATGGCAAACATCAGTGAAAACATCAGCAGACTTTTGTGTCTTCTCCAGCTCTCATCAACTCAAGCCATGTTCTCCCTCCCACTGGCAAGCCCTCTGCCTTACCCGGGCTCTTCTGCCTTCTTCAACCCATGTCACTCTCGCCCCTTCCTTCCCTCTTCCTCATCTTCCCTGATATTTCATGCCCTTGCTCTAAGCCCTTTCCAATATCAAGCAGCCCAGCCTTTCAAATATCCTTCCAGTTCTCAGCTCTGCCTGTAACTCTTTTCAGCTCAAAAAGAGCAGGAGCGCCTGGCAGAAAACATCCTAATATTGGTTAACATTCTATTCATTACCAAATCCTTAAATATTCTTAAAAAACCTGGTTTGTAATGCCTGCAGAATATTCCACCACATACACACACCATAATATGTGCCCTTCATGTTCTAGCGTTAGATCCAGTGACCGCCTAGTTGTCAAAGCAATTCAGTCCTCTTCCTCTGTGACTTTCTGCAGTACTTGATGCTACTGACCATTCCTCTGCCTTGGAAAGTTCCTACATTAGCTTTTGTGATGTCCTCTCAGTCTCCCTCTTCACTAACCAGACCCTCTTTTGCCTTCTGTGACTTGTCTTTCTCCAGTTCCTCCCCAAGGTTTTGTCTGGACTCCCCTGGCCCTCTCTCATCCTTTCCTTCCTCTCTCTCCCTGGGTGGGTTCTCTTTCCCCTGGCTTCATTGTGAAGGATTCCCAAATCTATATCCTCAGCCCTAACCTCACTCCAGTGTTCCAGAACAGCATCTGCCCTGTCTGTCCCCACATGACCACCAAAATATAGTCCAGTGTAGTTCCGCCAACACTACTAACCAAGAAAAGGGAGCCATCTTGGACCACCTCTGCCTGCCTCCTGGCGCCCACCCATGTTGCTACCATTTCCTCAGAGCCCATCATGTTGCCTTGGAAACACTGTCCAGTCTTTCCTTAACCCTGCACTTCACTAAGTCGCCAAGCCCTACGGAATCTATTTCTAAAACATATCCACAACAACTTTTTACATTCCATTCTCACTGCTCCACTCAGACTTTGAGTTTTTAATCCCCCATTTGCATTCCCCTCCTCCTTGGTCTTTCCTTCTCTGTTTCTGCTCCTTCCAATTCATCTTACCTCCAGATCCCATATTAATTTTCCTAAAGGCTGACTTTCATTAGGTGGTTTACCTGTTCAATAATCATCAGTGGCCCCCCATTACTTACCAGTTGAGTTCTGACATTCAGGGCACAATTTAAAATCACCTGACAAAATACATGAATAGATACTTTTCCAAAGAAGAAATCCAGATGGCTAACAGACACATGAAAAAATGCTCAACATCACTCATCATCAGGGAAATACAAATCAAAACCACAATGAGATACTACCTCACACCTGTCAGAATGGCTAAACTTAACAACTCAGGCAATGACAGATTTTGGAGAGGATGCAGAGAAATAGGAACCTTTTTTCACTGCTGGTTGGAATGCAAACTGGTGCAGCCACTCTAGAAAAGAGTAAGGAGGTTCCTCAAAAAATTAAAAATAGAACTACCCTATGACCCAGCAATTGCACTACTAGGTATTTATCCAAAGGATACAAGTGTGCTATTTCGAAGGGTATATGCACCCCAATGTTTATAGCAGCACTATCAACAATAGTCAAAGTATGGAAGAGCCCAAATGTCCACAGACAGATGAATGCATAAAGAAGATGTGGTATACACACACACACACACACACACACACACACACACACACACACACACAATGGAGTATTACTCAGCAATCAAAAAGAATCAAATCTTACCATTTGCAACAACGTGGATGGAACTAGAGTGTATTATGCTAAGCAAAATTAGTCAAAGACAAATATCATATGACTTCACTCATACATGGAATTTAAGATACAAAACAGATGAACATAAGGGAAGGTAAGCAAAAATAATATGAAAACAGGAACAAAACATAAGAGACTCTTAAATATAGAGAACAAACAGGGTTTCTGGAGGGGTTCTGGGTGGGGGGATGGACTAAATGGGCAAGGGGCATTAAGGAGGACACTTGGTGGGATGAGCACTGGGTGTTATACATAGGAAATGAATCACTGGATTCTACTCCTGAAATCATTATTGCGCTATATGCTAACTAACTAGGATGTAAATTTAATAAACAAACAAACTCTTCCTAGAAAAAAAATAAAAATAAAGACAAAATCACCTGCTAAACCACCTTCTCAATCTTGTTTCTGACTTCCTTCCACACACATGTTGGAGGGGGAATGGCATGACTCCAGAGTCAGATCCCCACCTGGTAGTGCTAAGGCCTTGAGTAAATTACTTAAGCCTCTGTTTCCCCATCCATAAAATGGGAGTATTAGCAACGCCTACCTCATGTGCTATTAAAGGATGGGATGAAATAAAGTACGTAAAGCATCATACCAGGCATACAGTAGGCTCTTAATAAATGTCATAAATTGTTACTTTTATTACACTACTGCAATCAAACTGAGCTGCTTGGTTTTTCCTCCACAAATTTTAGTAGTTATTTCCCATCCCCCTAATTTGGCTTATGCCATTCCCTCTGCCTGCAACTCTCATCCATCATCTTCACCTTCTGAAATCCCTCCTATACCCAGAGGCCCTGTTCAGATGCTATTTCTATGAAATTTCCTTGACCACCAGCCACGGAAGCTCTCTTGTTGCTCCTCTGAAATTTAGGGCTCTTTGCTTCCAACACTCCTGAGACATTTACGCTGCCTTCTGGTGAGCTGTGTGAATGCCTGACCTCCCTACAAATTGGGGTGGGACTTGGTCTTCCTCATCTTTAATACCCTTGACATAGTCTCACACAGGTTCTTGGCACAGAGCTGAGACTCGGGAAATGTTCATCAAAAGATGAAGTCGATGACCTCCCCTGTTTCTCAACATTAAAGTTTCATCTTGAGACCTGTCTATTAAACAAATATTTATTAAGCATCCTATTAATCTTATTAATACATCTTATTAAAGCTAGGATTAATGGATATGGTTCTTGCCCTCTTGATACTTACAGCCTAGTTCAGAAGATTACACTCTCAGAAAGAAAACTGACAAGTCAGGGCAATATTTAATCATGTGTTTAATCAACTGTAATCAAATTTCATAATGTATAATCTAGACAGTTTCCTGGGTGGTCAAGTTAAGGTGGAGTCTGGAGAATTTAGAAGGTGAGGAGGGTAGGGGAAGAGGCAGAAATCTTCACTGGAAGGCTGAGCTTCCTGAAAGGCAGAAGAATTCAGGTAGGGAAAGCAGAGGGAGAAGTAATTTTACAGCAGAATGATTATACCTGCTTTCGTGAAGAGGGGAAGGGCACAGATAAACTAATAGGAATTTGCCACCTACTAAGTTAGTGATTCTTTGTGCTGGAGTACCAAGAGATGACAACGGGTGCCAGCTGGTGTTCACATGTAGTAATTATCATAATTACAAACACCAGGGATTAAGATTTACCTGTCAGAAGTCTGTGTGAGGAATGGGTGTCTCCCAAACCTGTAGCTGAATAAAAGCAACTGTAGTCAAAGCTGATTTGATTAAAGAAGTTTCTGAGTTTTATTATTTTTCTATTTTGAGATTCTAAATTGCTGTTCAGATTAATAAATTCACTTCTCCATGCTTCACCTAAGAGAAGGAAGTTTGCCAAAATGTCAGACTTCCCTTTCAGCCACGTATGTTTGGCCTTACAGAAGGCATGAGCCCATTGTGAGTTATGAGAGGTAATTTAAGGAATCCTGGAAAGAACCTACTGCCCAAAAAGATCTCCCCCAACAGCCTGTCCACATGTATGAAATGACACTATTATTTATCACACAGTTGTATACTGTTCTCGTCTTTTTTTATTTTTATTTTTTTATTTAAATCCAAGTTAGTTAACATATAGTGTAATAATGATTTCAGGAGAATTTAGCGATCCATCACTTCCATATAACACCCAGTGATCATCCCAAGTGCCCCCCCTAATGCCCATCACCCATTTAGCCCATCTCCCCCACATCTCCCCCACATCTCCCCTCCAGCAACCCTCAGTTTGTTCTCTGTATTTAAGAGTCTCTTATGGATTTACTCCCTCTCTGTTTTTATCTTATTTTTGCTTCCCTTCCCCATGTTCATCTGTTTTGTTTCTTAAATTCCACATGAGTGAAATCATATGGTATTTTTCTTTCTCTGACTGACTTATTTTGCTTAGCATAATACTCTAGTTCCATCCATGTTGTTGCAAATGGCAAGATTTCATTTTTTTGATCACCAAGTAATATTCCATTATACACACACACACGCACGTGCACACACGTGCACACACACACACACACACACCATCTTTATCCATTCATCAGTTGATAGACATTTGGGCTCTTTCCATAATTTAGCTTTGGTTGATAGTGCTGCTATAAACATCAGGGTGCATATGCCCCTTCAAATCAGCATTTTTGTATCTTTTGGATAAAAACTAGGTATTAAGTTAGGTATTTAATATTATTAAATACCTGGTATTTATCCTATTCTCTTCTTACAAATGTAAGTACTCTCATGGAAGTCCACATTAATTCTTTGATCTTTTGGTTTGCTATGATTAGCATTCATTTGAGGGGAGGAGAAAGGGCATAGAAAGAGATGATGAACAGTTCCCTGCACAGCAAAATTGGGATAAAATAATCATCACCCGGTCTGACCTAAAGGGAAAAGCCTCCTGTCCCCAGACTGGAGAGCCAGGAACGATTCCTCTGCTTTTGTAGGGGCCTACACCAAACGGGAACTCAGCGCGGTTGAGCCCACAGCAACCCACCCCCTGGGAGGTACGCAGCTGCCGACCTCGCCTGTCCCCTGGAACAACACACGTGGATCCTCTGTGGCAGAGGATGCAGTTATATAGGGTTTGTATTATGACCTTGAAGGGACTGATAACCAACAGGACATTGCTCCGGCTCCTGCCCCCACTGGCCGTCACAAAGCCTCTGGTGCAGCCTGGCAAAGGACCCTGCACCTGCCTCCCTGGCCTGCCCCGCACGGCAACTCCCCTGGGCCCGCGAGGGCTGAGCCTGGGAAGTTTCAAGTTCAGCTAACCTGGAAAGGTTGAAATGAATGGCGTGTTTTATCCGAAGGTGGAGTTCATGAGATCTTATTTCTGTATCTAACCCCATTCTCTTCTTCTGTCTCTAAATCATTCTTTCTTGCCCTCGCGCGACAGCAATGGCACGCGTGCTGCCGCCTGCAGGTGAAAGGGGAAACTGAGCGAACTGTGGTTGGGTGGCCCGTGACTAGAAGTTCAGGACAGGGCAGAGTGCATTTCAGATTACTGAATCCCTGGAAATACTGGCGTTTAGATATATTAATTCTAAGGAGCATAAAAATGGACAAAAGATTTTATCTAGCCTCCACACATCCTCTGGAGGTCTCCCTTTAGTTTGTTTTTCCATTTTGCTGATTTGGAAGGGGATTGATGATAGATATTTACACTAATGTAATTCAGTGTAGATGTTCACCACCAAAGCATGAAATTGATCCATATGGGTTAGCACTTCTGTGTTATCAGTGCCCCTTCCGTGTCACTGTGATCTCCATCACAGTCGGCTCTACCCTGCCTGTATTGCTCAACAGAGTGACCCCTGTGATATCCCCAGGGGTCATCCCCAGGGGTTACTCATGGCCCTGTGGGTTACCCCATCATCCTATACACTGCACCATAGCGACTCTTCCTTCAAGCATCCCAATACCATGATTTTGAAAGTGATTGATTATTTAAATAATAATTTTATAACGATTCCATTAGAGTGATGGCTAGGATCATACGCCCTGAGGTCAGGCTGCTGGAGTTTGAATCCTGACTCCAACTTTTTAACTTCATGACCTTGAGAAAGTCACTGTTCTCTCAATGCCTGAGTTTCCTCACCTACTAAATGGAAATGATAATACAGCCCTCATAGGATTGTTGTGCATTTTAAAGGAGGTAATGCCCGTGAGGACCTGCAGTGTAGCATGCTGAGAAAGAGAGTGTGTGCTGTGCTCAAAGCACCCAGAGGTGGGTTCAGGCTTTGCCACTTGCCAGGTTAGGGGATATATGATGGGTTACTTCACTTCTATGTGCCTTGGGTTTCTCACCTATAAAATGATAGCTAAGAGTATCTATTGCACAGGTTATTTATGAGAACTAAATGAAATATGAAATAGACATAGTACTCAAAGGTTAGTCTTTTAAGCCTGAACTTGTTTTTGTTGTTTTCAGCATTCTTTTGTTTGGAAGATTCTGGCTTTTAGACTCCCAGATAAATAATGCCATCTGCTTGTTCATCATTTTACAGTTGTCTTGAGTACAATTGTACATAATCCTTCCATCACCCTGGGAGTTAGATGTTCTCATCCATTTTGCAGATGAAGAAACTAAGGCTCAGAGTGGTTTATTGACTTGCCCAATGTCATACAGCACATGGAACCAGCATACACTCAGCTTTTCTCTCCCCAACACCAGGGCTGTTTTTATACCATATCATGGGTATCTTTATAATTCCTCTATATGGGATGAGTACACACTTGAGTTTAAAACCCTTTGCCAGATATCTATGCTGTGCATGAAATCTTTCAAGCCACAGCAACTTCCTAAAAACAGATCTCAAATTTCAGAGAAACTAAAAGAAATACATTTAAAGCCTTTTCTTGGTAATAAACTTTTTCTAGGGCGCCTGCATGGCTCAGTCAGTTAAGTGTCCGACTTCAGCAGAGGTCATGATCTCACTGTTTCTGAGTTTGAGCCCCGCATGGGGCTCTGTGCTGACAGCTAGGAGCCTGGAGCCTGCTTTGGATTCTGTGTCTCCCTCTCTCTCTGCCTCTCCCCCGGTTGCGCTCTCTCTCTCTCTCTCTCTTTCTCTCTCTCTCTCTCTCAAAAATAAATAAATAAATACATACATACATGCATATATACATACATAAATAAAACATTTTAAAAATTGTTTAAAAAATAAATAAACTTTTTCTTCATTGACTTATCAGTGGACTGGCCTATTAGGTGTTGCTCTGGGGAGGGAGGGAAGACAGGGGCAGCAGCTTGGGACATTGGGGGAGTAACATCTTAACCACAATGTGTTGAGCCCTCCTTCTTTTGAACTCCTTCCCCACAGTAGTGAAATTACTTATTCCCTCCTCTTTCTTCCCTGACAGACTGTGAGCTTTGTGAAGCTCAAGATGGTATCTAACATGTCAGTTTTCTAACTGTAGGAAAGAAATACAGAGAAGAAACACTTCTCACTAAAAGGAGTCAGGAAATGATGACATTTCCTTAGATACTTGATAACAGATCCATCTCAATCTATAGAGAAAGAGATTAGGGATAGAGTTGATAATTTTTGGCCAAATATCTCATTGATGACTTCTTGATTAATAACAATAACAACAACAACTAATATTTATCAAATGGCAACCATAAGCAAGCACTAAACTAAGCATGTTACACACATGAGCTCACTCAAGTCCTGCAGTAACCCTGTATACTAGGTACTCTCCTTATTCTCATCTTACTGACAAAGAAGTATGCTGAGAGAGAGCTTGGGCTTCCCAACATAATACAACCAGTAAGTAAAGTAGCAGGACTTGAACCCAGGTCTGTCCAACACTGAGAAGGCTCTAACTTCTGCCCAGCCTGCCTGGATAAGATGAGTGTGTGCATGCTATCTACCCTAACCACCTTGATTCCCTCTCTTTGATTTATTTTCCACCTCAAGCAGCCATAATTTATATCAGAGTCATCTTCTTTGGCTCTTTCTCTGTCTGTGCCTGGCATTCCTGGCCCTGCCTCAGGCCCAAAGCATTCTCCTCCCTAATTCCCGGCACCAGGGCAAGAGGGAGTATCCAGTGTCAGAGATCAGCAAAGCCCTCTATGTGACAGATGGGCATTTGTCTTCCCAGATCCGCACCCATGCCTCCGATGAGTGATTTCGATGATGGTCAGCCAGACTGAGACCTTGTCTCTCCCTCAGCAAGTCCTGAATGCCCAGTTCATGAGGAGCAGCTGCTCCCTGCGTGCTCCTGGCTCTGAAGGCCAAACGTTTCCACTGGGTTCATGCAGCCCTGAAGCCTCCCCACTCTCTTCCCATGTCCCTGTGTGTCCCTACCCATCAAGCCTTTCAGGACTAGACCCTTTTATGACAGATGGCACAGCCAATTCGTTTCTGGAATTGGATTTCCAAATGCTCGCTCAACACTCCAGTAATTTCAGCAATAACGGTACACATAATCCCAAACCATTCATGGCTTTTTTCCCAAGGGGAAAAAAAAAGTTTTGGGGCACCTAAATGGCTCAGTCGGTTAAGCATCCAACTCTTGATTTTGGCTCACGTCTCAGAGTTCATGAGATCAAGCCCTGCATTGGGCTCTGTATTGACAGCACAGAGCATGTTTGGGATTCTCTCTCTCTCTCTCTCTCTCTCTCTCTCTCTCTGCCCCTCCCTCACTCTCTCTCTCTCAAAATAAACATAAATAAATAAATAATTTTTTTGCGTTTCAAAGGTTGTTTAGAATTTCAAACCATTTTCCTGTCATATCTGGTTCTGAATAATCATTAGGTGTTGTGGCAGACCCTAGGAACCACACTGATAATTTGCAGTGCAAGGCAATGGAAGACCAAGGATCTCTATGCCAATGAGATACTTGTGAAAAGGCAACTTCAACTAGAGAAGGAGGCAAAGGAGGTGGGGATTCAGGAAACAGGTTCTGAGTAGCCTCTGAGGCCACAGACCAAGAGCTTCTCAACCGCCAGATGCAGAGGAAGCAGCAAGGGAGCTTGTTAAAATGCAGATTCCTGATTCTGATTCCTCAGGTCTGAAGTGGAGCCCAGAACTTCTGAGTCCAGCAGAACCTCTTCCTACACAGGAGGTCTGTGGATGACACTCAGAAGAAAGCCCCTTGTGGGAACAGGAAGACCTGGGAGCAGGAGGCAGAGCTTACCAGGGAGGAGGACTCAGAGCCCAAGGAAGAGGAGAGAGAGGAGGGTTTCCTAAGGCAGGTGTTTAGAAGGGAGGACAAACAGGAAGGGGGAGATGGAGGAGAAAGAGATTCAGAGACCCCCAGAATCCCACATCCTGGAGGCACCTAAAAGTTAAGCTCTTCATAGAACCCATAAATCTCACATTACCAGAGACCAGTCAGGCAGCCTCTCTCACAGTCTGGGAAATGCAACAACAGTTCATCCCATTTTAATTCTTCTTCTTAGAATTATTTTTACTTTCTTGAACCAAAACCTATCTCCCTTTTTTTCTATCTTATCCCCACAGAATAAGAAAACTTAGAAAACTAATTAATATATGACTGATTTATATCCCATAATCCTCTTAGAGATTTTTTTTAAACTTTATTTTCCAATCCAGGATCATGAACTGTACATATTTTTCGAAGACATATTTTTAAATATAACCCAAGTGAATCTCTAGTTGGTCAAATGCTAGATAAGAGAGAAATGGAGACCCCAACCTTTCCCTGCTAGGCCTGGCCTAGGATTCTACCTACATAGTCCAGCCCATCCCTAGTTGTTCACATTTTTCTCCAGCTTCTACCTCTGCCCTCTGCTCCTCTCCTTTCCTTCTTCTCTGACACTTCCAGTGAACTGGAGGCCTCTAGGTAGTAGAGAGGAGGGAGTGGCACACCAGGGATCCTGCCTGGTCACCGCCTCTAGGAGCCTCTACCTGGTCCCTACAGACAGGATGTCTTCCCCTTCATTTGGCTCTTCAATGAGTGTCCAAACACTCAGAAGTGTTCGACGGGGCACAAAGACAAATTAAAAAGAAATGAAGAGATCTCAAACAAATAGACAAACCCAGGAGTGAAAATCAATGAAACCAAAGCAGTCCCGCCAGAAAATAAATGAGGGGCAAAAAGCTCAGTCATGAAATAGGAGTCAGCAAACCTTATCCAGGCAACCCTAGTCAATACTGCTTGTGCCACAAGCCTCCTCACATCGACTCCAAGACTCCCCGTCTGCTCCCACGTGCCCCTCCTTGCCATTACACCCACATACTCTGGCCTTCTGGAAAAGCCCTAGCCCCAATTGTTAATTACTGAAATCTGACATTGCGTCCACATCAGATCTTGCTCCCTAGTTGCAGTGGCCAGAGGCTGTATCTCTGCATCTCCAGGCCCTCTGTTATGCAGTTCCTATGCCACCAGTCTGGGTCCACCTGGGCTGAAAGTCTTTGGGTATGTGGGTCCTAGGCCCCTCCCAGACTGCATGTGCTGTCTGGAAAAAGCTCATGTGCTGTCATGGAAAAAAAATTAAATCTATTTGAATAATGATACGTGCTCTGGAGTCAGACCCGGTTTGAAATCCCAATGGATATAAGACCTTGAGCGAGTTCCTAACCTTCTGTGAGCCTCAGTGTCCTTATCTGTAAACTGGGACCATAGTATCTCATGCAATTATGGTGAAAGTTAAACGAAATAAGTTATGCAAAGACCTCAATCCAGCATCTGGCATATTGAAAACTTTCCACAAATGTTTGTTCTCTTCCCCTTATTCATTTTTGAATCCCCAAAGCCTAAAATATGTTGCCGGTAATTTTATGCAAATTATAACTTATAATTATATGATTAACTCACACTCATTGTAGAACAATTGGAAAATACAGAGACGTAAAAAGAAGATAGAAAATCTTAAGTAATTTTCCAAATCCAAAGATGCTAGTGTATAAATTGGTTTGTACCTTTTGAACCTTTAAAAATACATAAATATTCATTATAACACCCTGTACACAGTGTTTTATAATCTGGTTTTCTATATGATAATAGATGGCAAACACCTTTCACTGTCCATAAAGAGATTTACATAACATCAGCCACAATGGCTACAGAGTGATCTCTATAGGAATGTGTCTCCACTTACTCAGTCTTCACTTACTCAGCCAATCCCCTACTCTTGAACAGCTAGGTCATTTGCAATTTTTTCACTGATTCTAAGCAATTGTTGTGATGAACAAGCTGTGACTCTTCACTGTCATTTTCAACTAAATTCCTATGAGTGGAATTGTTAAGACGAAGAGTATGTGAGAATGTTAGGGTATGAACACTTTTTTTTTAATGTTTACTTATTTTTGAGACAGAGAGAGAGAGAGAGTTAGAGGGAAGGCAGAGAGAGAAGGAGACACAGAATCCAAAGCAGGCTCCATCCAGGCTCTGAGCTGCCAGTACAGAGCCCAATGCAGGGCTCAAACTCACAAACAATGAGATCATGACCTGAGCCGAAGTCGGATGCTTAACCAACTGAGCCACCCAGGCGCCCAAGGGTATGAACACTTTGATACACGTTGCTGACTTGCTGTCTGCAAAGATTATATCAATTTATATTCCTCACCTACTCAAGGTATACAGTCATTCTTTTCTTGTATTTTCCATAGAGAAAATGGTGTCTAATCGTTATTTGAACTTTCTTTTAATTTATTTTTTATAAAGTATTTTTTTTAATTTTATTTATTTATTTATTTATTTATTTAGAAAGAGTGAATGTACATGAGTGGGGAAGGGGCAGAGAGAGAGGGAGAGGGAGAGGGAGAATCCTGAGCAGGCTCCATGCTGTCAGGACAGAGCCTGACAGGGGGCTTGATTCCATGAACCGTGAGATCATGACCTGAACCGAAATCAACAATCAGATGCTTAACTGACTGAGCCACCCAGGCTTCCCTGAACTTCCTTTTTTTTTTTTAATTTTTAAAAAAGTTTATTTATTTTTGAAATAGAGACAGAGTGCAAGTGGAGTAGGGGCAGAGAGAGAGAGACACAGAATCTGAAGCAGGCTCCAGGCTCTGAGCTGTCAGCACAGAGCCCATTGCAGGGCTCAAACCCACGAACTGTGAGATCATGACCTGAGCCAAAGTTGGACGCTTAACTGACTGAGCCACCCAGGTGCCCCTACCCTGAGCTTCCTTTTTAAAAATACCACTTGCGTTTAGTAGCTGTTGAGGTGACTGAAAGCATTTCTTTCATCCTGACCCTCAAACCAAATCTGTGTACATATTTGCAAGCTTTGCTCATCTAGGATGCGTGGCCCCAAAGAGAAAACGATCATAATTTGGATGAAGCTCACTGAAGGACAAAGAGGTTAGGGAACAAGGACATCTGCAGCATTGTGAGGAACTGAAGAGGAGTGGGGCAAGACTGAGACACAGACACCTATGGAAAGGCTGAGACACAGCCTCTTGCCAAAATCAGGGAGAGAGTTCTTCATGTTGGATTTCAAGGAAGATAGGAATAAAGCTCACGATTGTGGGGCTGGGTTTGGAGAAGGAAAGAGGATGGGAAGGGACATACCCAGGGAGCAGTCTGAAGGAAATCAGGGCCTGCCAATTGGGAGCATGGTTAGAGATGTCTGGGTACGTTTCAAGGCAGTACAGTTTTTACTCTTTTTAAGATTTGTTTTATTTTTAGAGAGAGAAAGAGAGTGCAAGCAGGGGAGAGGGGCAGAAGGAGAGAGAGACGGGGGTGGGGCAGAGGGAGAGAGAGAGAGAGAGAGAGAGAGAGAGAGAGAGAGAGAGAGAGAGAATCTTAAGCAGGCTTCACACTCAGCATGGAGCCCCACATGAGGCTAAATCCCATGATACTGGGATCACAACCCAAGTCAAAATCTAGAGTCAGATGTTCAACCAACTGAGCCACACAGGCGGCCAACTGTTTTTACTCTTATGTCAACTTCTTGTACAATATTTGTTCCTTAATAATCATTCTTCCTCATTTCCAGTTGGCTAAGTAATAGTAATAACTACCACCTATTGAGCACTTTCCACATGCTGGGTGTTGTGCTCTGCTTGCATTTTCTAAATTGACCCCTACAATGGCCTCATGAGGTTTGCACAATCATCATATCCATTTTTCAGATGAAGACACAGGCTCAGAGAGATGTAGTCACTTGTTCAAGGCAACAGAGCTAGAAATGGAGGGAGTCAGGATGAGAACCCAAGCCTGTCTTTCTTCAAATCCTAAGTTTTTGGGTTTTGTTGGTTTGTTTGTTTGTCTTAACTTTTTAATCACGTTTTACAAGGGCCACTGACTTTACCAAGCACATGAGTTATATTAGATACCAGTTCAATTCGAAGACCAAACAGCCATTAGAAAATAAAGGTAAGACTCTAATAGCAATTCCACATGGAGAATGAAAATTGATCAAGAAATCTCCTTCCTCCATCCTCAGTGTACTCGAAAGCCCCAATTACCTAAGTGTTTAATTTGGTTTTTCCCCCATCTCCTTTGTTAGAGCAATGCAGTGCCTGCCTCACCAAGCAGGGGTAAGTTTAATGTACTTGATTCCTTGGAGATGTTACTCATTTAGGCCCAAAAAACAAATCTGTGTCCTGATTCACACATCCTGACCTCTGTCTCCCCTTGCAATCCAAGGTGTGGGACTTGGCCACACCTATAGAGAACAGGTGCAAGCTCAAAGGCTTAGGAAGGACACAGAAGGACCCTCCTGCTGGTGGCTCCTTTTTCATGCTACAAAGATTTGGAATCACCCGCAGGCTGGGGTTGTTAGTACATCTCCAGGAATTGAGTTTCTACTGAGTTCAAAGTCTTGCCGTGACCTGAAAGCTGTGTTCTCCCTCCAACCCAGTCTGACTGGACATGTGGGGTTTCACTTAAGCCACTGTGACAATTGTCTGTTCCTGTTACAGTGTCTTCTCATTACAGCATCTTCCTGGGAAATGCCAAGTTTCGTGTTTCACTTCCACCCATTACAACACAGCTGCTTCCCAGCAGCAAACAGGAGGGGAGCAAGGGCAAGAGGAAAAGTTGTTTCACTGTTTTCCAACTAAATTCCACTTCCTTCGTGAAACTTTCTGACTACTCCTGCCAGTGGGTCATTGGGCTGCATCCCTCCCCTGATTTCCAGCTTCTCTGACCTTCTAGAACACTGTTTGTCTCCACCAGCCATTCACATGCCTTGTTTGTCTCATCACTGATTGACATACGAATGCCCCCTTGCCTCCTTAACCAGTTCATGCATTTCTACAGGGCTGACACTGTATTTTAAGATATTTTTATATCTTCCTCCAGCTCAGAACATAGTGTTATGTGCCTTCCCTGATCACCCTATTAAAACTCCAAAGCCCCTACCCCTTCAACCTCAAATACAAATTATTTTGTTTAATATCTGACCCCCATTCAAAGATTAGCTCCATAAAGCAGGGATTTTTGCCTGTTTTGTGCACTCATTTTTTTTCCCAGCATTTAGAACAGTGCCTGGCATATAGTGACTATTCAATAAATGTGTATTGAATTAATGGATGAATTAAGGGATGAATAATGTGAAAACTATGAAGTAATACACCAATATTTATAGGAAGATGATCTTTTTCCATTTCAACTCTTTGGTGAGTATTTTATGTATTGCTCTTTATGAATTTCAGAAGAATTTCTTAAGGCTCTCAAACCAATTTCATTTCTTTGCTTCTAACTCAGGAAATCCTAAGGTAAAGAATACCACCAAAGGGTTCCTGGGTGGCTCAGTCAGTTAAGCATCAGACTTTGGCTCAGGTCATGATCTCACGGTTCATGGTTCAAGCCCCCCATGGGACTGTGCTGACCACTCAGAGCCTGGAGCCTACTTTGGATTCTGTGTCTCCCTCTCTCTGCTCCTTCCCCACTCGCACTCTGTCTCAAAAATAAAAACAAACGTTTAAAAAAAAAAGAAGAAGAACCACCAGTACTTCAATGAGCTTTCACTATGTACCAGTAACTGTTTATATTCTCATTTAATTACTACTCCTCTTCCTCACTGATACTGTTAAAACCATGATTTTACTGATGAGGATCTGAATCTTCTAGAAGGCAAATAACTTGTCTGGTTCTCAAAGCTGGTAAGTAGTGAAGCCAGGACTTGAACCTAGGCCATTCTGGTTGATCACTGCTCAGCTTTCCTGCCTTAATGGAATCCAGGCTTCCGGGATGACCCTTGAACTTCCTCCCTGAGATCTTCAGGTCCTGACCAGCCCAGCTTAGCCCTCCCTAGGATGAGAGGCCTGCCCTTCCCAGGAAGGACCAAAAGACACAGATACTACCCAGGAAACTAATGTGGGGTAGGTTTCTGGTAGGCAAAGCAACTGAAAACAAAACAAAACAGTTGCTGATCACTGAGATTTCTTCATTAGATGCTGATGGACAATTTTAGCTGCACCATGAACAGGAACCAAGATGGAAATGACTACAGATAAAACAGGTTTCAGGCACAGGGAGGAGTTAGGTTTTGGTCCTGTTGAATATGTGATATTTGTTCAATACTCAAGAGTAGATGTTATGTAAACAGTACAATACACAAGTCTGAAGTTCAAGCAAGGGGGCTAGAGATATAAATTTGTGAGTCAACAACATCATGGAACCTTGTCTAAAGTAAATGCCTCAGGGCTACCAGATATGCTTCTTAGCTGTCAGAGGCCCAGTCCTGAGGATTGTGTCAAATGTTTTTGAAAGGTTGATCATGTAGAGATTTCATTGTCCCTTGCATTGCTTCAGCTGTTGTATTATAAAACTCAAATTTGAGGGGTGTCTGGGTGGCTCAGTTGGTTGAGAGTCTGACTTCAGCTCAGGTCATGATCTCATTTTGTGAGTTCGAGCCCCACATCAGGCACTGTGCTGAGAGCTTGCAGCCTGGATCCTGCTTCTGATTCTGTGTTTCCTTCTCTCTCTGCCCCTTCCTCCACTTGCACTCTGTCTCTCTCTCTCAAAAATAAACATTAAAAAAATTTTTTAAAGCTCAAATTTGCCATATTTTCCTTCTCACTGGGGTCCCAGTGGGATTCAATGAGTGTGTGTGTGTGTGTGTGTGTGTGTGTGAGAGAGAGAGAGAGAGAGAGAGAGAGAGAGAGAGAGAGAGAGAGAAGGCAATCAGTCACAACTGTTCAATGACTGAAATGGTGAATCCTAAAAAATTGGCCTGGAACTCCTTTTCCTTGGGCTTTCACGCCTGACTGAAGCACTTATAAACAGACACATTCTTCTTTTTGGATATGTTAAAACCATAATCCAGGCCTGGAATCCAACCTGTCTCTTCTCAGTGACTGCATATTTCTGATCTGAAGCATAGACACCAATTTCATAATGTTATCTGAGGACCCTCTGATTTCTTTTCCTTGAATATTCCAGGCATATTATGTACCACCTTCATTAACGACTCAGTCAATATGCATCCCATCTCTGCCCCAGCTGTGAGGGTGGAAATTATAGAGAGGAGGCTCAAGAAGCATGGCCAGAGCTCAGAGCTATTGACGTGGGGTATCTGAAAAGTACTGACTGATAGAGGAATAGAAAAAATTTTTGGCCACATTGAGAACCCAGCTGAGTTTGGAAATCATAAATTTGTTCTGGGACCAGTCAGCCTGGCTGTGGAATTTTCTCTAGCTGAACTCCCACAGAGAAAACAAATAGTAGGGACACTTCAGGGTTGGGAAATGGTCCAACAGGTGCATAGGGAGAGCAAGTAGTAGGTCATTGATGAGAATGTAGCCAGTGGGTCCCAGGCTGGAGAAGGGGACTATGAGAGGCAACTAGAAAAAACTGATACCCAGAATGTCCCAGCTTAGACAGGCTGTGACCTCAAGAACAGAGCATGGGGGAAACCTAGGAAAGACAAGCCCAGGACAAAAGAGACTAATGCAGCTGGACACCCCCATGCCATGTCTGGCTCAGTAACCCCAACAGCCACCTTCCTTCCTCAAGCAAGACAGCAGGAAGCCTACACAATCTCCTGTGGTCAATAACATTCCCTGCCCCTCAGAGATCCCCAGATATCAGGGCTAAATGCAACTTCAGTTTCCCAGAAACAACCCAGCCCATCCAGGAGAATCTCTCCAGTTTCACCTTTTATTAAAATGACACTGGGTTATCTCACAGTATCAAAGGCATAGCTGAATAATTAAGTCTCAAGAAGGCAGGAACCAGGAAAGCTTGGACCTTGAGGACTAGAACCAGGGACTCAGACACCATCGGGACCCTCACCTTCTCTGTAGCTTCCTTCTCTCCTCTGTTCTACAAGTTACCTTCATTCTCTCTTACTGAAGAAACTTAAGAGCTCTGGAACCAGATACCTGACATTGTAATCTTAGCTCTGCTCTTCCATTACCAGCTAAATGACCTAGAGCAAGTTACTTACCCTCTCTGTGCCTCAGTTTCCTTGTGGAGGTTATAATAGTGCCTACCTAATGGGGTTGCTTCAATAATAAATAATTTGATACTTCTGAAGCACTTGGAATAGTCCCTGGCCCCTCAGTCTCTGTCTCATCCAAGAGTTTGAACACTAAAATGTTAATCAGGGGGCACCTGGGTGGCTCAGTCGGCTGAGCGTCCGACTTCGGCTCAGGTCATGATCTCACGGTCTGTGAGTTCGAGCCCCGTGTCAGGCTCTGTGCTGACACCTCGGAGCCTGGAGCCTGTTTCGGATTCTGTGTCTCCCCCTCTCTCTCTGACCCTCCCCCGTTCATGCTCTGTCTCTCTCTGTCTCAAAAAAAATAAATAAACGTTAAAAAAAATTTTAATAAATAAAATAAAATAAAATGTTAATCAGCAATTAGCCCTCAAGTTTGAAGGTAATAAACTGGGTTCCCATCCAGGCCATTAGTGGGATCCACAGGGACCCACTCTCATGGACAGGGGGAGGGGCAGCAGAAGCTGTAGTGCTACTCAGAGTCAGGCAGGGACACATCATTTTGTTAGGAGCAGGGGAATCTATTCCAAACCCTCATATTTAGTCTCAGACTCTACCATTGCTTCATTCAGTCATCAGCAGGTAACCACACCTACTATGTCAAGGGAAAACAGGGCATCCTGACCTCTTCTCTCTACTCCTAATCCCTTTCTCCTGGCCCCTTCTCATTAGCACTGAAGTAAGCTCAGGTCTCTTCTAATCTAGAAACAAATAGATCTTCCTAGACTCCCCCTCCTTAGGTCCGCACTTTCCTTCCCAGCTCACTGACTCCATTCCCCCCCCCCATTCTCAACTCTCCATTCTCTAGCCCCCACCATCATTTGTCTCCAGCTGCCAAATGCCTACACCTCAGCTGCATTAGACATCACTGCTACCCCTATTTTAAACTCTCTCCTCCCTGGGTTTCCATAGTAACACTCTCCCCAGTCTCTCCAACCACTCCTTCTCCATGTCCTTTGGATGTTCCTCCTTCTTCATCCACCCATCCTTGAACAATCCGTCTTCCCCCAGATTCCATCCTTCCTTCACCTTGAAGCCTCCCTGGGAGACCTTATCTACCCTTAAGGTTTTGATCACCCCTTACACAAGCGAATGATTCTCAATTCTATATCCATCAGCTTAGGCCTCTCTTCTGAATGTCAGATTATCCATCCATCCAACAACCCATGTAGCATCTTCATTTGGAAGCCCCTTGAAACACTGAAAACTCAGCCTGTAGTTTAGGAGACAGCTTCTAAGGAGAAAAATGGAGAACAGCTGAAGACACTAGAGGTGTCTGATCCACAGAGACAACTCAGATGGATTATGGTGGTAAACTGGGCCATGGTGGTCAACTGGAAAAGGAATTGGAGATATTCTGTATGGATGCCAAAAGGTCAAATGCAGACCAAGGATTAGAAAGGCGGAGAAGACAGATCTCAGCCGAACCTCAAAAAGACCCTTTGGAAGTCAGAATGGCTCAAAGATGGACTCAGCTACCTTAGAACGTTGTGAGACCTTGGTTACTTAGAGCATACAAGCACCAGAATTTAAATTCCTTCCAAATTCAGGACTCTGTGGGAAAGCAAAACTGAGCTTATGAAGATTTGACCAAATGCAGTAAAACCTGATAATACTGGTGCTGGTGCAAACTGGGCATTGGCTTATTGGATGAAGTCCCTAATCACGTGAAATGGAAATAACAGCAGAGACATTTTAGGATAGCTGAAGGGACAGAAGACATTGAATAAATGCTCAAGTGGGCAAGGACTTATAGGCAAAGAGGACTTACTGCAACATGACTTTCTTGGGGGTATTCATACTTTACCCATACTGCATCTTTGAGTTCAAGTTCTATCTCAACAAACCTAACCAGGTGCTATTTGAGGCCAGAGCCCTGAGTCTGAATGGAACATAACGGCCTGACAACCAGTCTGGGGAGGACTTTTGTGCCTGAGTCTACAGATACCTCTGCCTTCTGAGTAAAGGACAGAAGACTTGAATTACTGTAGGGAAAAAATGTTTCCCACTTACAGCCAACTCCATGTATCTGCACATGACAAGATACCCCAACTCTAGGACAGCTCCCTCTCTGCTCATCCCTGGGCCATCCCATCCCATAATATATATTGTACTTGTGCCTTTTTATTTCCTGGGTTCCTGCAACTTCTGTCTTCCTTGAGATGCAGGTTGGAGTCAAGCCAAGGAAGAAAAGGGGGTGGCTGGAGGCTGGCACCTTCCATTTGTATTCTTGCTCTGGATCCTGCAAATCCTAGAGATGAAAGGTATGAAGGAAGGAGTTTCGGTCCCTGGCCCCAAGGAACATCAAGGACATAGAAAACTAGGTTTTAAAGTAGGACTTGAACTAAGTATTGTTTCTTTTTTCTCTTGTAAGCCTGGAACCTAGAGCCAGCCTTCAATATGCTCCTCTCTACTCCCTATGCATGAGCCACATCTGCCCAGTAGGAGGTAACCCAGCTCAAAGTTCTCCCCTCTCAAAATGCCCTCCAGGTCGTCAAGACCACAATCTTACATCTGAGTCCCACCCCAGGAGAGGAGGGGGCAGTAAGAGAGTGCTATCTCACCTCTCTGTGCCTCGGTTTCTAGATCTGTCAAATGGAAATCCTAATAACTACCTCTCAGGTCCCACAGAATCACTTCAAGGATAAAATTAGAATTGGCCACCTGATTACCCAACATCCAAGGCTATTCTGAGCAGAGGCAAGGCTATTCTTCTCTCAGAGAGAAGTTCAGGGAAGAGCTAATTTGGGGTGAGAGACATTGATACTCTGGACTATATATCATGCACTAGATATGCCAAGTTTTTAAGTCTAAGCTGGTTCCCCATGTTACCTAGCATTGCCTCAGAACTAATGCCCCTCAATCGATTCCAACTGGCATTTATTTACTCAAAAGATGAAATATAATTTAATATTAGTCCAAGCAGAGTATAACCTGCAAAGACAGATCTCCAGCAAAGAGTAACTCTAACTGTGGGGAAATGGTCACACTTCTACTCTGCTGATGGGATTGGAAAATGATACAGCCTCGCAGAAGGCAATTTGGCAACAATCTATCAAAGCTCCATGTGCAGTTATCCTTTGACCTCACAAATGCACTTCTGGGAATTTATCCCACAGATTCACCTACATTCCTACAGATGACATAAATACAAGGTTAGTTAGGGCTGCAAGGGTTATTAAGGCAAAAACCTAGAAATCATCCAGGGGTCCATAAATAGGGACTAGTTAAATATACTGTGGTGCATCCTTACATGCAATACCTTAGAATGGAACACGGAAGCTTTGTATGTATTGATGTGGAAAGATTTCCTCTATAGATTGTGTTAGAAAGAGTGGGAAATAAAAATGCATTCTAAAATTTTTAGATTTGCTTGTATTTTCACAAAGAGATCCTAGAAGGATTGCATAAGAAATTAACAAGAGAAATAGGAGGGAGGCTTTTCAATGTACAACTTTTCATATTGTTTTTATTTTTAAATCATTTGAATATTTTAACTTTGCAAAAAAGAAATTAATAAAAGAAAAAAAAAACCCTCTAGAATGTGTTCCAGAAGGGCAAAGGGGACTGGACTGGGCGGCAGAAGATCATATTTGGTCCTGGCTGGGTCTCTGGTGGCCCTGAATTTCCTCATCTGAAAGACAAGAGGGGCTGGCCCTGTCTGCAGTCCCGCCTTCCAGCCCCAATCTTCTATAAATAGAGCCTTTCCCGGATTGTGACTTATTTTACATCACTGTCACCTTCTGTGCCCTTTCACTTGTACAGACAACTGCAAGTTGACTGAGCACGTTTAACACAACTTTCCAGAGAATTCCCAGACTCTTACAATCCATATTTAGTTACTTCTCATTGTTGCATTAAATTTGTCAATTGTCCATGCCCCTGTTCTTCTCTCTTAGGCTTTATTCAAAAGGCTCTTAAATTTGCACTTTAACTTGGATGCATATTTTACAAAGCAATTTGGTCATATAAAAGGTAAATTATAAAAGTTTAATACAGCATCCTGTTTCTTTGGTAATCACCCTCTATATGACAAAGTCCAGTTCTTGTTTTGTTCATTCATTTGGGGTTAACTTCAGTTAAGGGTTCTGGGAATGAGGGTGCAGGGGTAATAGAAACCCATGGACATGGGATTTGGAACCAGATATGAGCTGAGTTGCTCTGTTGCATTACGGGACAGAGGGCAAAAGGAGCCAGAGAGGGCAGCGACCACACCTGGGGCTTTTCAATGCTACACAGGACTGAGGCCCTGCTGGGTGCTGAGTGTTGTCCAGGGAGATGCCCTGCATGAGAGGATGAGAGAGGGGTGGGATGAAGGCTAAGGGGGCCAGAGGAGCTCTGTGAGTGTAAGGCACCAACTCAAGGTTGGGTCTGGGCATAGCTACACCTGGCCTAGTGCCTGATGCTGGTGTAGACAGTGTTGGTGTAACACTGACATGCCCAGAGAACCCACCATCTCCATTTTCTTCTTTTTTTTCTTTGAAAGTCATTTTTGTCCAAAAACTTACTATTTCTGAATTTTAAAAAAAATCCATATCATCATCCAAACATAAATCTTTTGATTTCTCAGCTTTTACTTCCAGGCCCTGATTGTTAAGAACTTAACTTTTCCAGAAGTGGAATCATTGTATAGGCAAACTTCCGTGCTTTTCATTTAACATTATTTTACAAGCCTGTGGTCTCAAAGTCTTATTATTCCATTGCAAAAATACACTATGGTTTAGTTAACCATTTCCCTATTATCTTGGAGTTCCTTGTACATTTAGCTTCCCTATTCTTAACATTTTTCCTTACAATAAATTCTCAGCAGGAGGATAACTAGATTAAAGGATATGAACATTTTGGACATCTTCATTACTTTCTTACTTTTTTTCCTCTCCTGACATTATCCTATCTCTAGTCATGGAGTTTACTAATATAATCAGGCAGATTATCTGTTTACATCTGTCTATGTCTCTTGGTCAGTATTTGGGGTGGAGGTATTGTTTTCTTATGTGTTTGAATAAGCTTTTATAAACTTGAGTTTAAGTTACCATAACCACTATTTTTTTAATTTTTGTTAACGTTTATTCATTATTGAGAGACAGAGAGAGATAGAGCATGAGCAGGGGAGGGCAGAGAGAGAGGGAGACACAGAATCCGAAGCAGGCTCCAGGCTCTGAGCTGTCTGCACAGAGCCTGACACCGGACTCGAACTTACAAATTGCGAGATCATGACCTGAGCTGAAGTCGGATGCCCAACTGACTGAGCTACCCAGGTGCCCCTACCGTAACCACTATTTTTATTTAAGAAGTAATGCTTGTTCACTGTAAAACTTAGAATGGCTTTTATAAATTTTTGTATAATCTATCACATTGACACATGTAATCTTTTTGTTTTCCTATTTATTTAAATTCTCTTTTGAAATTTTCCATTATTATCTGTCAATCTTTTTCTTTATCATTTTTTTCTGTAGTTTCAGTTGTTATAAAGTTATTCTCCACAACAGAAACGAGTACTCTTTGCTAGTTTTTTCATGACTTGATTTAGATGTTTAATAAGCTGATAGACCTGGAGTTTACTTAAGCATGTCGTGTGAGAGCCCCAGGTAGGAGCAGAAACCAGTCTTGATTGACTGTATTTATTTTATAACTATTTTATAATGTACACAGTCCCACTTCTGGGAAGTCAGCTTGGCAAATTACACAGTGGGAGTAGTTATTTTTAGGTCAACCAGTCAACTTACACATAGTTTTATAACATTAGGCTTCAGTGTGTCCAGGCATGAGACATTTTTTTTGGGGGGGGGGAGAGAGGGAGGGAGGGAGGGAGGGAGAGAGAGAGAGAGAGCAAGAGAGAGAGCGAGCTTGAGCAGGGAAGGGACAGAGGGAGAGGAAGACAGAGAATCCTGAGCAGGCTCCACACTGGCAGCACAGAGCCCAATTCAGGGCTCAAACCCATGAACCATGAGATCATGACCTGAGCCGAAATCAAGCATCAGACACTTAACCAGTTGAACCACCCAAGCACCCCTTTCCAGGTATGAGTCTTGATTTACACTTCTGTACTCCCTACAGCAACTAGCCTCATGCCTTCCTCATGGCAGATGTTAATCCAACCTGATTTGACATCAGAATGAAACAAGCACACAGAACTGTTGTCTAAAAGAATAATCCATAAGCTGAAGGGTACTGTTTTTAACTTTCAGGACCTATCCCCACCAGTCAGTCTTTCCCAGGCTATTGTCAGGGTAGAATGGGAATGGCAGCAAAGATGGGCAGGGGTAAGGCTGTGGAGCAGACACATTTGACTTCAAATTCTGTATCTACCACTTCCCAGCTGGGGTCCTTGAGCAAACTGAGTTCTGCATCCCTCATCTGTAAAAAGAGCATAAAAGAGCTCCTGCTGTGGCTAAAATAAGGGTTAGAAGTAAGACACAGCACTCAGCATGGTGCCCGGCCCTGGGAAGGTGCTCAATTTGTGGAAACAATTATCATCATCCCTGCTTCCATCGTGTCCTTGGAAAATCTAAGTGCAAACCCTTAAGGCTGAAGGATATGGTAGGTGGTGGGAAAGCATGAGTATCAAGAAGAAAGCGAGAAAGGATCCAACAATCACTTCCCTCCCACCGCACACACACATACATGCAAGAGTCCCAGGCCCAACTGGTTTTGCAAAGGTCACTTTATCAAACATGGAAATAGATCATTGCCAAGTTATCTGAACTCTGGTTATCTGAGTCAGAGTTTATGTGCCTAAGTTATTATCTCTAAAAGACTGAACACTTCCCAATTCATTCTTACGTACAGTGGTCCTATTTCTGAGAATTATTTTAAAGTATACCCACACATCTATGAAATCATGTATTCATGAGGTTACGCACTGTGACAAAAGATTGGAAATACCCTGGTGGCTGTGACAAGGGAACTAGTTGACTAAAATGTGGCACAGCCACACCATGGACACTTCATAGCTGCGAAAAAGAATGCAGAAATGCCCTATGAACTATAGGGGACAATTTTCAGGATGTGGTGCTCAGTAAAAAAGAGTAGGTTGAGCACAAGGCATGAAGCATGCTGCCTCTTCCACAAGATTTCCAAAAGCAGCAACTTCCCCCTCCCAGGTTGCAAAATCACTAACACAGGCCGACTCAGCATCAGAACATTAACAGGCTAAAGGAGAAAAACTATACCATCACCTTAATGGATGCTAGGAAGCTGTTTGACCAAATTCAACATCCATCCTGATTCTCCTAAAAGAAATATATAAAGCTCTGCTAGTGTTTGCGATATAGAAGGAGACTCCATTAATACTATAAACATATTAGAAACCGATTGGAATCAAGAAAAACAATAGTAAAATCCTAAAGTCACCACTACTAAAATTAGATTCAAATCAAGAATGAGTTCTGTCTGGGCTTGTTCTGGAAGTTCTAGCCAATGTGCTGAAATAAGAAAAAGAAGGGAGAAACAAATTTACCACTATTTTAAGCTGATACAGTGTTAAGCGATAGAAGACTAGTTAAAATAAGAAATACCAGGTCAGAAAGAATCCTATGTAGCGATCAAAGATGATAATGTAGAACCACATTTATTATTATAGAAGTTCCAAGATAGAGTACCAAATAGATGAAGCAGGTTACACAACAGAATTATACCATACTATAATTTAAAAATATATATGTATATACCTATGTTGAATATATACATAGAAAAAGTCTGAAAGGAAATTCACCAAAATGTACTAGAAATTACATCTCTGGCTTATGGGGTTCCAGGTGGTTCTTATATTTCTACATTTTTCAGTATTTTCTGAATGCTTCATAATAAGCATATTTATATGACCAAAAAGAAACCAATAAATCTTTTTGCCCACAAATACATGTACATGGGAGCACATGCAAACTCATTTCAAGGTCGTCAGGATGAGCTATGTTTCTCCTAAAGCAGTTAATGTTTGTGACTTAGTTCAATTCCCAACTCATCCTGATCTCCCAGAAAAAAACAGATTGGTCTGCTCTGCCTTGTCCCTTCCTCCCTGAAGGGAGCCCCAGACCCATGGATTCCAGAAAGGCCTAGTCTGGCCCTGATTCCCCAGGTGACCATGGCCCCTGGCATCAGCACCTACAGCCAGTCCTAGCCCATCCCAGCTGTCTGCAAAGACTCCTAGCCCTCTGAAGACTGCCCATCATACCAGAAGTTAAAAGGGCTCTTCCTTGCAGTCATCCAGCAGGAGTTTTTGCCTTCCCAGTGGGTGATTTAGAAATCATTCTGGCAGCCTCAAGCCTCCACATGCCAGGCCTCTCTGCCTCACTACTGAGCTGAAAGGTCACAAGCAGAGCTTGCCAGGTCCAGTAACCTCATCCCAGGTCTCTTGGAGACCTTAAATGTCTCTCACTTATTCTCCTTCACTGGGGCCCCAGTCCTGCACTTCAGACAGCTGACTGGGTCCGTTCTGCTACCTCATTCCTGCTGGCCACAGTTTTGTGTCTGAACCCTGCATCTACTACCCACCTCATTGTACACACATTGCCTGGCATAGGTTGCTGCTCTATGTGGTACATCCCTCATACTGAGTCTCCATTCTGCACCTTGGAGGTTCTAAGAAGGTTCCTACTGGGTCCCGATGCCTGCTGGGAAGAGGACTAGATTTGCCATCTCCCTGTTTCAGCTTGAGTCATAATCTAGCAGGCCCTCCCTGGAGCTTCTTGTGCCTCATACTCGTCTCACACCCCACCAACTTCTCTCCTGGCCCAGAAGCCACCACACCATCAGAGAACAGTCAGGACAGATCCATAAAGCTAGACATCTTCTCCCTAGCCTGGAGCATTCTCTTCAAATTTATATAGTATTGGAGTGAGTGACCAAGTCCCAAGGTGGCTCAATAGACCAAAATCAAGGTTGGTCTTGATTATATTGGGACTTTAAAAGAAATTGGCATAGGGGCGCCTGGGTGGCTCTGTAGGTTGAGCGTCCGACTTCAGCTCAGGTCATGATCTCGTAGTTCATGAATTCGAGCCCCGCTTCGGGCTCTGTGCTAACAAACAGCTCAGAGCCTGGAGCCTGCTTTGGATTCTGTGTCTCCCTCTCTCTCTCCCTCTCCCCCTCCCCTGCTCATGCTCTGTCTCTCTCTGTCTCTCAAAAATAAATAAATGTTAAAATAAATAAGTAAATAAATAGTTTTTTAAAATTAAATAAATAAATAAATAAATAAAAGAAATTGGCATAGTCATTCCTCATCTCTCCAGACCCAGCTCCCTATCAGTATCACTGTTCCATAATTCGGGTACAAACCAGGACGTAAATACACAAATACACATGCTTCAAATAGACTAGCTTTGAACCTGATAAACTTTACTTTATATGCATTTCTATCTAGTTTGGTTATTTGATTTCTAACCCCATAACATTTGAGGAAAAGCAAACTAGAAAGGAGAGAGCAGAGGGAATCAGGAAATGACAGCCTGAGAATGATCACAGGCTAGGACTGGGAAAGTTTGAGAGCTCAGAAAAAGCAGCACACAGCCCTATGAATGTGACACTACCATAGAGCACAGTATGATGTTCATAATGCTAACCCCAGGTTCTGGGTGGCTCAGTCAGTTAAGCATCTTGATCTCAGTTCAGATCTTTAACTCAGGGTCTTAGTTCAAGCTCCGCATTGGACTTGGCACTGGGCATAGCTCCTAGTTAAAAATAAATTAAAAATTTGAAAAATAACCCCAAATCATGCACAAGTCTGGCTCACATTCAGCATGTTCCCCAAGGATGCCTACGTGTTCACAAAGAACTCCCAGACCTCTGAAGGCTGCCCACCTTGCCCAAAGGTAGAGAGGGCTCCTCTTTATACAACCAGACTGCACAAACAGCATGGGTTGATTCTCATCATTTGGATGGTAGTTCTCAGAAAGTAAATCCAAATGTATTTTTACTGTTGATACATTTATATACTAATACATTAAAGCACAAGTAGTGTTGTTTTGCTGCATATGTGCTAATTTCTAGAACTAGCCAACAAAGAGGAAAGAAGGCTGGACTAATGAACTGTTGATGACTTAATTTCCTGGTTAGCTTCACTTTCGTCATCTTTAAAGTGGAGTATACAATAGCTGCCTGAGTATTTCAAATTACTGTGGTGATAGGCTGGCTATGTGAAAGGAATAACGAGTGTGTTTAACTGTAGTAATTCCTCTTATCTCAATTGAGTCATGGATTAAAACAAGAGGAAGGGAAATTACAAGTACATAGTACTCAAATGTTAGAGATTAGGTATATCTCCAGACAATTGACTTAGAAATGGACACTGTTCAGAAGACTTCCCGGGAGTATAGCAATGTGCCATTCTCTGAGAAAGAGCGACACCTACTGCACCCTAACTGTACTGCAACTGACTCGGAAAGCCAGAAGGCTTCAAACCTAATAATGATTTGGGTACAATTTCAGTCAGGTGCGAGATACTACCATAGAAATAAAATTAAAAACAGTCATATGGTATTCCTTGAATAGTTTTCTCTCATTTAAAAATAAAGTCATGTTTTCTCTCATTTAAAAATAGTGGTCTGCCTATTCACACTTTTGCTGCCTATAGGCAGACCAACTGCCTATTCACAGTTTTCTCTCATTTAAAAATAACTTCTAGGGATACCTGGGTGGCTCAGTTGGTTAAGCCTCTGACTTGATTTCAGCTCAGGTCATGATCTTACCATGGTGGGATGAAGCCCAGCCTCTGGCTCCTTGCTGAGTATGGAACTTGTTTAAGATTCTCTCTCTGTCAGGGAGGGGCCAAGATGACGGAATATTATGGAAAGTTTTTTTGCATCTCTCATCCATGAAATACAGCCAGACCAACACTAAACCATCCTACACACCTAGAAAACTAGATTTGAGGATTAACACAACAATCTGCACAACCTGAACCACAGAACTCAGCAGGTACATGGCGTGGAGAGGTGAACTGGGGGAGAGAGAAGCTGCAGAGGGCAGGGAGCTGTTTTTGCTTGCAGAGAGAGGACAGAGATGGGGGGGAGGGGGAGAAGTATGCAAAAAGCACCTCCCAAAAGCAGCTGGAGAGAAAGTAGAAAAGTGGAAACAGCCACAGGGACTGAACAAAAAAGAGAGAAAGGAGAAAGGAAAGGGTTTAAATTCCATTAAGACTCTATAAACAGAGAGAACGCAGAGTATGAAACTCCGCAGCTCGATACCTGGCGGTGCTCTGTGGGAAGGGCGAATCCCCAGGAGCAGAGAGCAAGGTCCTTGGAGTACTCGGGCCACATGGGGAGAGGTGGCTCCCCTGCTGGGAGGACATTTGGTAGAGGCTGTATGTACACCCCAAGCAGAACCCAGAGAACAACCACATTCACTGGTGCTGGAACAAGGGCATTAAGGGGGAAGCCTGGTGCCAGATGTGTGTTGAGATTTACCATAATGCCTGAAACACTGCTACACAATCACGTGAACTTGTTCTGGGGTGGGCTGGCACCCAGACGCAGTCTCTGGGTATCAGCAGCAGCACGGTCCCACAAACGTTCCTGAGGGCCAGCGGGCATCAGACCATTGCTTGGTGAGACTCTCCCCCAGAGGTCAGAACAGGTCAAAGCCACAGTCCCTCAGAAGTGACGGGTCAGAAAATATAGCCGCATCTGAGATAAAACTCAGGAGGGAAGTGCTGCCTGGCAACCTGACGGCTTGGTCACGGACTGTAAAAGCAGAGAGTGAACGGAAGCCAGAGAGACAAAGGACAGGTGGGTGATTGCTGATCAGGAAGAAGAGTTCCAATATTAGAGACTGATACAATTTTCACCCCTTCCACACATGTGCATACACACCTACATGTGCCACAACAATCCACCCCAGTAAGCTAAGCAGCGCCATCTAATGGAGGATGGAGCCGTTACACTAAGCCCCGCCCAACTGGGCCAACCTCCCTCTTCAGGAACACTAATCTCTCCGCCTGCTTAGTTTACAGACTATAAAGTGCTTCATAGTCTGACTTCTACAGGAAACTGATGTAATTTCAATCATATTTCAGTCTGTTCGCTGGTTCATCTATTCAATTTCTTTTCCTTTTCTTTTCTTATTCTTGAATAAAGAGAAAATTTTATTTTTATTTTTAATTTTCATCAAAAATATATTTCTTTAATTTTTTTCTACTATATTTTTTACCTTTTTGGAAATTTTCAAATTCTATTTAATTTCCATTATTTCATTTTATTCTATTTCATTGTATTCATTTCATCAAATTTTCAAACATTTTCCTTTTTTTTCCTTTTTTTTTTCTTTTCTTATCTTTCCCTAATCTATCAACCTCCTTCAACAACCAGGTCAAAACACATCTAGGATCTAGCATCATTTATTTGATTTTTTGTGTGTGTTGTTTTTAATTTCCTAATTTTAATTTTGTTTACCTTAATTCCTTTTCTTCCTTCAAAATGATGAAACAACGGAGTTCATCCCAAAAGAAAGAGTAGAAAGGAATGACAGACAGGGACTTAATCAATACAGATACAGGCAAGATTCTGAACCAGAATTTAGAATCACGATAATAAGAATACTAGCTGGGGTTGAAAACAGATTAGAATCCCTTTCTGTGGAGATAAAAGAAGTAAAAGCTAGTCAGGATGAAATAAAAAATGCTATAACTGAGCTACAATCTCAAATGGATGCCACGGCGGCAAGCGTGAATGAGGCAGACCAGCAAATCACTGATATAGAGGCCAAACTTATGGAGAATAAAAAAGCAGAAAAAAAGAGGGAGACTACAGCAAAAGAGCACAATTTAAGAATTTCTAGGAATTCTAGGAAGCCAGCATTACCTTGACTCCAAACCCAAAGACCCCACTAAAAAGGAGAATTATAGACCAATTTTCCTGGTTAACATAGATGCAAAAACCCTCAACAAGATATTAGCCAACTGGCTCCAACAATACATTAAAAAAATTATTCACCATGACCAAGGGGATTTATACCTAGGATACAGGGCTGGTTCAATATCTGCAAAACAATTAACGTGATTCATCACATCAATAAAAGAAAGGACAAGAACCATATGATCCTCTCAATAGATGCAGAGAAAGCATTTGACAAAATACAGCATCCTTTCTTGATCAAAACCCTCAAGAAAGTAGGAATAGAGGGATCATACCTCGAGATCATAAAAGCCATATATGAATGACCCAATGCTAATATCATCCTCAATGGGGAAAAACTGAGAACATTCCCCCTAAGGTCAGGAAAAAGACAGGGATGTCCACTCTTGCCATTGTTATTCAATATAGTATTGAAAGTCTTAGCCTCTGCAATCAGACAACACAAAGAAATAAAAGGCATCCAAATAGGCCAGAAGGAGGTCAAACTTTCACCCTTCATAGACGACATGATACTCTATATGGAAAACCCAAAAGATTCCACCAAGAAACTGGTAGAACTGATCCATGAATTCAGCAGCTGTGGGATATAAAATCAATGCACAGAAATCAGTTGCATTCCTATAAACCACCAATGAAGCAACAGAAAGAGAAATCAAGGAATTGATCCCATTTACAATTGCACCAAAAACCATAAAATACCTAGGAATAAATCTAACAAAAGAGGTGAAAAATCTATACACTGAAAACTATAGAAAGCTTATGAAAGAAATTGAAGAAAACACCAAAAAATGGAAAAAGATTCCATGCTCCTGGATAGGAAGAATAAATATTGTTAAAATGTCAATACTACCCAAAGCAATCTTACATATTCAATGCAATCCCTATCAAAATAACACCAGCATTCGAGAGGAAGGAGGGGGAGCCAAGATGGTGGAACAGCATGGAAGTTTTTTGTGTGTCTCACGTCCATGAAATACAGCCAGACCAACACTAAACCACTCTGCACACCTAGAAAACTGATCTGAGGATTAACACAATTAACAGTCTGCACAACCTGAACCACAGAATTCAGCAGGTACACGGTGCAGAGAGTGAACTTGGGGAGAGAGAAGCTGCTGGGGGCAGGGAGCGGCTTTTGTGGGTGGAGAGAGGAGGGAGACGGCGGGGGGGGGGGGGGGGAGCGGAGGGATAATATGGGAAAAGCACCCCTTCCCAAAAGCAGCTGGAGAGAAGGTGGAAAATTGGAAACAGCCGCAGGGACTAAACTAAAAAGGGAGAAAGGAGAAAGGAGAGGGTTTAAATTCCATTAAGCCTGTAAATAAGGGGAGCACAGAGTCTGCAACTCCGCAGCTCGATACCTGGTGGCGCTCTGGTGGGAAGGGCAAATCCTCAGGAACAGAGTGGGGTCCGGGAGGTTCTCGGGCCACTCGGGGAAAAGCGGTTCCACTGCTGGAAGGACATTTGGTAGAGACTGTTGAAGCCACCTGGTCCCAGCAGACCCCAGAAAACGGCTACATTCACTGGTGCTGGAACAAGGTGGTTAAGGGTGAAGCCTGGTGCCAGATGTGTGTTGTGATTTTCCATAATCCCTGAAACACTGCTGCTACACTATCAAGTGAACTTTTTCTGGGGCAGGCTGGCTGCAGTCTCGGGGCACCGGCAGCAACAGGGTCCAGCAGGTGTTCCTGGGTGCAGCCAACATTCAGTCATTGCTCATTTGGCCATTGCTTGGTGAGACCCTCCTGCAGAGGGGCAGAACGGGTCAAAGCCACAGTCCTCCGGAAGTAAGGGGCCGGGGAAAACAGCCGCATCTGAGACAAAACTAGGGAGAGAGGTACTGCCTGGGGCTTGGTCACGGAGAGTGAGAAAGCGGGGAGTGGAGGAAAGCTGAAGACAGAGGACGGGTGCGCGATTGCTGATCTGAGAGAACAGACTGGGTAGCTGGGTACGGCATTTTCACCGTTCGCGCGCATGCGCATATGCACCTACGAGCACCGCAATAATCCACCCCAGTAGGCTAGCAGCGCCATCTAGTGGAGAGCGGAGTCATTACACTGAGCCCTGCCCAACCGGGCCAACTTTGCTCTCCAAGAGCACAAGTCTCACCACCGGCTTAGTTTATGGACTATAAAGCACTACATAGACTGACTCCTAGCGGAAAACAAAGCAATTTCAGTCCTACTTCAATCTGTTAGCAGGTCCATCTATTCAATTTTCTTTCTTTTTTTTTTCTCTTTTACACTTCTTTTTCTTGAATACAGAAAGAGAAAACATTCATCTTTATTTTCAATTTGTATTAAAAACATTTTAAATTTTTATTACTATAGTTTTCACTTTTGTGTAAATTTTTTCAAATTCCATTTTACTCCCATCATTTTATTTTAGTCTACTACAGTGTATTCACTGTTTCAAATTTTCAATTTCCTCTTCTTTATTTTTTTAATCTTTTTTCTCTTTTTAATTTCTTTTCTTTTTCTTGAATACAGAAAAAGAAAAAATCATATTTATTTTTAATTTTTATTAGAAATGTTTTTGTTTAATTTTTTCTACTATATTCTTTACTTTTGTGTATATTTTTTCAAATTCTATTTTACTCCCATCATCTCATTTTAGTCTACTTCAGTATATTCATTTTTTCAAATTCTCAAACAATTTTTTTTCTCCCCCCCTTTTTCTTCTCTAATCTGTCAAACCACTTTCAACACCCAGACCAAAACACACGTAGGATCTAGCATCATTTATTCGATTTGTGTGTGTGTGTGTGTGTGTGTGTTTTAAATTTTTTTAATTAAATATTTTTTTATTTTAATTTCTTTTTAATTTCAATTTTTCTACCTCATTAATTCCTTTTCTCCCTTCAAAATGACAAAACAAAGGAATTCACCCCAAAAGAAAGGGCATGAAGAAACAACAGCCAGGGATTTAACCAACACAGATACAAGCAAGATGTCTGAACCAGAATTTAGAATCACGATAACAAGAATACTAGCTGGAGTCGAAAATAGATTAGAATCCCTTTCTTCAGAGATAAAAGAAGTAAAAAATAGCCAGAATGAAATTAAAAATAGTATAACTGAGCTGCAATCATGGATGGATGCAGCGGCGGCAAGGATGGATGAGACAGAACAGAGAATCAGCGATATAGAGGACAAACTTATAGAGAACAATGAAGCAGAAAAAAAGAGGGAGATTAAGGCAAAAGAGCACGATTTAAGAATTAGAGAAATCAGTGACTCATTAAAAAGGAACAACATCAGAATCATAGGGGTCCCAGAAGAGGAAGAGAGAGAAATAGGGGTAGAAGGGTTATGTGAGCAAATCATAGCGGAAAACTTTCCTAACCTTGGGAAAGACACAGACATCAAAATCCAGGAAGCACAGAGGACCCAATTAGATTCAACAAAAACTGACCATCAACAAGGCATATCATACTCAAAAATCACAAAATACTCAGGCAAGTAGAGAATCATGAAAGCAGCAAGGGGAAAAAAGTCCCTAACCTACAAGGGAAGACAGATCAGGTTTTCAGCAGACCTATCCACAGAAACTTGGCAGGCCAGAAAGGAGTGGCAGGATATATTCAGTGTGCTGAATAAAAAAAAAAAAAAACATGCAGCCAAGAATTCTTTATCCAGCAAGGCTGTCATTCAAAATAGAAGGAGAAGGAGAGATAAAAAGTGTCCCAGAAAAAAAAAAAATTAAAGGAGTTTGTGACCACTAGGCCAGCCCCACAAGAAATTTTAAGGGGGACTCTCTGAGGGGAGAAAAGATGGAAGAAAAAAAAAAAAAAAATATATATATATATATATATATATATGTGTGTGTGTGTGTGTGTGTGTATGTATGTATCAAAAGCAACAAAGATTAGAAAGGACCAGATAACACTACCAGAAACTCCAACTCTACAAACATCATAATGACAATAAATTCATATCTTTCAGTACTCACTCTAAACATCAATGGGCTCAATGCTCCAATCAAAAGAAATAGGGTAACAGAATGGATAAGAAAACAAGATCCATCTATATGCTGTTTACAAGAGACCCACTTTAGACCTAAAGACACCTTCAGATTGAAACTAAGGGGATGGAGAACCATCTATCATGCTAATGGTCAACAAAAGAAAGCCAGAGTAGCCATACTTACATCAGACAATCTAGACTTGACAATAAAGACTGTATCAAGAGATGTAGAAGGGCATTATATCATAATCAAGGGGTCTATCCACCAAGAAGACCTAACAATTGTAAACATTTATGCTCCAAATGTGTGAGAACCCAGATATATAAATCAATTAATCACAAACATAAAGAAACTCATCGATAGTAATACCATAATAGTAGGAGACTTCAATACCCCACTCACAGCAATGCACAGATCATCTGATCAAAAAATCAACAAGGAAACAATGGCTTTGAATGACACACTGGACCAGATGGACTTAACAGATATATTCAGAACATTTCATCCTAAAGCAGCAGAATATACATTCTTCTCCAGTGCACATGGAACGTTCTCCAGAATAGACCATATACTGGGACACAAATCAGCCCAAAGTAAATACAAAAAGATCAAGATCATACCATGCATACTTTCAGACCACAACGCTATGAAACTCGAAATCAACCACAAGAAAAAATTTGGAAAGGTAACAAATACTTGGAGACTGAACACCATCCTACTAAAGAATGAATGGTTTAACCAAGAAGTTAAAGAGGAAATTAAAACATACATGGAAGCCAATGAAAATGATAACACCACAGCTCAAAACCTCTAGGACACAGCAAAGGTAGTCATAAGAGGGAAGTATATAGCAATCTAGGCCTTCCTAAAAAGGAAGAAAGGTCTCATATACACAACTCAACCTTACACCTTGAAGAGCTGGAAAAAGAACAGCAAATAAAACCCAAAACCAGCAGAAAATAGTAAATAATAAAGATTAGGGCATAAATCCTTGCTATCGAAACAAACAAACAACAACAACAACAAAAAAAAAAAAAACCAGTAGAACAGATCAATGAAACCAGAAGCTGGTTCTTTGAAAGAATTAACAAAATTGATACACCACTAGCCAGTTTGATCAAAAAGAAAAAGGAAAGGACCCAAATAAATAAAATCAAGAAGGAAAGAGGAGAGATCACAACCAACACAGCAGAAATAAAAACAATAATAAGAGAATATTATGAGCAGTTATATGCCAATAAAATGGGCAATCTGGAAGAAATGGATAAATTCCTAGAAATATATACACTACCAAAACTGAAACAGGAAGAAATAGAAAATTTGAACAGACCCATAACCAGTAAGAAAATCAAATTAGTAAACAAAAATCTCCCCCCAAAAACACAAGAGTCCAGGGCCAGATGGCTTTCCAGGGGAATTCTACCAAACATTGAAGGAAGAGTTAACACCTAAAATCTTGAAGCTGTTCCACAAAATAGAAATGGAAGGAAAGCTTCCAAACTCTTTCTAGGAAGTCAGCATTACCTGGATTCCAAAACCAGACAGAGACCCCACTAAAAAAGAGAACTATAAACCAATTTCCCTGATGAACATGGATGCAAAAATCCTCAACAAGATATTAGCCAACCAGATCCAACACTACGTTAAAAAAATCATTCACCACGACCAAGTGGGATTTATACCTGGGATGCAAGCCTGGTTCAATATCTGCAAAACAATTAACGTGATTCATCACATCAATAAAAGAAAGGACAAGAACCATATGATCCTCTCAATAGATGCAGAGAAAGCATTTGACAAAATACAGCATCCTTTCTTGATCAAAACCCTCAAGAAAGTAGGAATAGAGGGATCATACCTCGAGATCATAAAAGCCATATATGAACACTCCAACACTCATATCATCCTCAATGGGGAAAACTAAGATCATTCCCCCTAAGGTCAGGAACAAGACAGGGATGTCCACTCTCACTGTTATTCAACATAGTATTGGAAGTCTTAGCCTCTGCAATCAGACAACACAAAGAAATAAAAGGCATCCCAATCGACCAGGAGGAAGTCAAACTTTCACTCTTCACAGATGACATGATACTCTATATGGAAAACCCAAAAGATTCCACCAAAAAACTGCTAGAACGATTCAAGAATTCAGCAAAGTTGCAGGATATAAAATCAATGCACAGAAATCGGTTGCATTCCTATAAACCACCAATGAAGCAACAGAAAGAGAAATCAAGGAATCGATCCCATTTATAATTGCACCAAAAACCATAAAATAGCTAGGAATAAATCTAACCAAAGAGGTGAAAATTCTATACACTGAAAACTATAGAAAGCTTATGAAAGAAATTGAAGAAGACACCAAAAAATGGAAAAAGATTCCATGCTCCTAGATAGGAAGAACAAATATTGTTAAAATGTCGATACTACCCAAAGCAATCTACATATTGAATGCAATCCATATCAAAATAACACCAACATTCTTCACAGAGCTAGAACCAATAATCCTAAAATTTGTATGGATCCAGAAAAGACCCCAAATAGCCAAGCAATCTTGAAACAGAAAACCAAAGCAGGAGGCATCACAATCCTGGACTTCAAGCTATACTACAAAGCTGTAATCATCAAGACAGTATGGTACTGGCGCAAGTACAGACAATCAGATCATTGGAACAGAATAGAGAGCCCAGAAATGGACCCATAAACGTATAACCAACTAATCTTTGACAAAGCAGGAAAGAATATCCAATGGAATAAATACAGTCTCTTCAGCAAGTGGTGCTGGGAAAACTGGACAGAGACATGGCCAGAAGAATGAACCTGGACCACTTTCTTACACCATACACAAAAATAAACTCAAAATGGATGAAAGACCTAAATATAAGACAGGAAGCCATCAAAACCCTCAAGGGGAAATCAGGCAAAAACCTCTTTGACCTTGGCTGCAGCAACTTCTTACTCAACACATCTCCAGAGGCAAGGGAAACAAAGCAAAAATGAACTACTGGGACCTCATCAAAATAAAAAGCTTCTGCACAGGGAAGAAAACAATCAGCAAAACTAAAAGGCAACCGACAGAATGGGAGAAGGTATTTGCAAACGACATATCAGATAAAGAGTTAGAATCCCAAATCTATAAAGAACTTATCGAACTCAACACCCAAAAAACAAAAATCCAGTGAAGAAATGGGTGAAAGACATGAATAGACACTTCTCCAAGGAAGACATCCAGATGGTCAACCGACACATGAAAAGATGCTCAACATCATTCATCATCAGGGAAATACAAATCAAAACCACAATGAGATACCCCCTTACACCTGTCAGAATGGCTAACAACAGGCAACAACAGATGTTGGCAAGGATGCGGAGAAAGAGGATCTCTTTTGCAGTGTTGGTGGGAATGCAAACTGGTGCAGCCACTCTGGAAAACAGTATGGAGGTTCCTCAAAAAATTAAAAATAGAACTACCCTACAACCCAACAATTGCACTGCTAGGCATTTATCCACGGGATACAGGTGTGCTGTTTCAAAGCGACACATTTACCCCCATGTTTATAGCAGCACTATCAACAATAGCCAAAGTATGAAAGAGCCCAATGTCCATCGATGGATGAATGGATAAAGAAGATGTGGTATATTCATACAATGGAGTATTACTCAGCAATCAAGAATGAAATCTTGCCATTTGCAACTACGTGGATAGAACTGGAGGGTATTATGCTAAGTGAAATTAGTCAGTCAGAAAAAGACAAAAATCATATGACTTCACTCATATGAGGACTTTAAGAGACAAAACAGATGAACATAAGGGAAGGGAAGCAAAACAATATAAAAACAGGGATGGGGACAAAACGTAAGAGACTCTTAAATATAGAGAACAGAGGGTTGCTGGAGGGGTTATGGGGGGAGGGGAATGGGATAAATGGGTAAGGGGCATTAAGGAATCTACTCCTGAAATCATTGTTGCACTATATGCTAACTAACTTGGATGTAAATTAAAATATGTAGATGTAGATGATATAGATATATAGATACAGATATAGATATAGATATAGATATAATTCTCTCTCTCTTCCTCTCCCTCTCTCTCCTCTTCCCCTTTTTTTTTTAATTTTTTTTAACGTTTATTTATTTTTGAGACAGAGAGAGACAGAGAATGAACAGGGGAGGGGCAGAGAGAGAGGGAGACACAGAATCCGAAACAGACTCCAGGCTCTGAGCGGTCAGCACAGAGCCCGACGCGGGGCACGAACCCACGGACCGTGAGATCATGACCTGAGCCGAAGTCGGACGCCTAACCGACCAAGCCACCCAGGTGCCCCTCTTCTTCCCCTTTCAAGTGGGTATTCTTTCCCTCTCAAAAAGACAATAATAATAAAATAAAATAAACTTCTATTATTTTTCATATTCAAATATAATGCATGTTCATTATAGAAAATTTAAAGAAAATAAAGATCATCCAATAACATTATTCTCGACACTTAATACTTCATTTGGAACCACTGCCACTGTCATCAACATCATTCTCTCTTCATTCTGCTTTCTTTTTTCTTCTTCCAGTTCTCTCTCTCTCTCTCTCTCAATCCATGCATATTGTTAAAAAAAAAAAAATTCTTCATCATGGATAACCGTGTGCTAACAGCTTGGTGTGTATTATTCCACACTTTTTTATGACAATGGAAATGCATAGCTATTACAAACAAAATGGACTCTACAGGTTGTCATTCAAACCAAAGACCACCATGAACACACCTGCACTTGAGCTTCTCACTCTGCAGTGAGGGAGAACACACACCATGGAAACTGCAGGCATTTCAGTAAGAGGCTGTTAGAATTTAAAGGATTTGGGTTTGAGCTCGGCAATCTACAGGAAGGTTTAAGGAAGCAGGGCTCTGCTCTGAATTGGCTGTTTCCTGGCAGCAAGACAATTCTATGATTGGGTACCTTAATAAATGTCATCCAGAAGGAGGGCAAAGTAACGTGAGGTGCAAGGCTAAAGATAGGAACAGCAGTCCCTACTATTAACCAGGAAGGGTGCGTGCTTGGTCATTTTTGTGGTTTGGACAGTGTTCCTGTTTTGTCTGTTTGCAGACATGATTACAGAGTGGTCTTGTTTTTATCTGCTCCATCATATCACGGTGGCCTTACTAATGTTGCTGTGCTGTGAAACAGAACTCCATGGAACAGCCTCACGGAAATGCCAGGCCAGCTCCCATGGTTTTCTCTTTTTTTTTTCACCTAACAATGTTGTTCCAAATTGACATTTCTTCCAAGTCAACATTGAGTCTTCTTTAACCAAATTTCTCTTGTTAAATGATTGGATTTTTCTAATATTTTAAGCTTACGATACTAAAATGAAATCCTTTAGAAATACATCTTTGCACACTTATACTGTTATTTCCTTAATAGATGGGGCACTTGGGTGGCTCAGTGGGTTAAGTGTCAGACTCTCGGTTTGGGCTCAGGTCAGTCTCGCGGTTTTGTGGGTCTGAGCCCTGCATCCCGCTCTGCACTAGAAGTGCAGAGCCTGCTTGGGATTCTCTCTCTCCTCTCTCTGCCCCTTCCCCACTTGCGCTGTCTCTGTCTCTCTCAAAATAAATAAATAAACTTAAAAAAATTTTTTTTAAATAAATTTCTAGACATGTAAATACTGGGTCAAATGATGTACACATTTTAAAGTGTTTGATATCACCAGATTGCCTTCCATAGGGCTTGTACCAATTTCACTTCCCACAATAGGATAGGCGAATACTCAATTTCCCACCCCAAACCCTTATCAGCACCAAGTCATGAAGTATCATCAATCTTTTTTTTTTTTTTTTTTTTTTTTTATCTTTGTCAGTTGTAGCCCAGGGAACATCTTGTTTTGTTGTGTAAAATTGGATACATAACAAAGACCAAAGGAGCCACATAGGTCTCACTAGACTACACTATGCTAGACTGTCTCAGTCATTTCAGGGAAGTCCAGTCAGGGGGCACAAAGCCTTTTGTTGATGTCTCAAGTCTGTTTCTCAAACTTCCAGTTAAGACATATATACAGAAAGGGGCATCTTTGGGTTCCTTGAGATTTGGGACACACTCTGACAGCAGTGCTTTTCTTTTCTTTTTTAACTTGTTTTGTTTTATTTTTTATTTTTTTAAATTTACACCCAAATTAGTTAGCATATAGTGCACCAATGATTTCAGGAGTAGATTCCTTAGTGCCCCTTACCCATTTAGCCCATCCCCCCCTCCCACAACCCCTCCAGTAACCCTCAATTTGTTCTCCATATTTATGAGTCTCTTCTGTTTTGTCCCCCTCCCTGTTTTTATATTATTTTTTTTCCCTTCCCTTATGCTCATCTGTTTTGACAGCAGTGCTTTTCAAAATGTGTTGTTCTCTGCTCACTAGTCTGCCTCTCCACTGAATTAGGAGTTTCAAGGAGGCAGGGACTGTGTCTTAATCATTTTCTTTTCCAATATTTTTATTGTGATAAAATCCACATAAAACTTACCATCTTAATCACCTTTAAATACATTCATACTGTTATGCAACCATCAGCACCATCTGTCTCCAGAACTCTTTTGCGAAACTTTTTTTGTAAAACCTTGTAAAACTGAAACTCTGTCCCCATTAAACAATCGCTCCCCGTTCTCCTCACCCCCGGCCCCTGGTCACCTTCTCATCATGTCCTCAAGGTTTATCCTTGCAGCATGTGTCACAATTTCCTTCAAGCATTGTAAGAAATAAATATGTTGCTTTAAGCCACTAAGAGTATAGGGCTGTTTGTTACTGCATCATAACAAAGCCTGTCCTGACCAACACAGCAATAAATGCCTACAAGAATAAGAACATATCTATCAAAGCTCCTAATGGCAGTTTGTCATAAACGTGTGTAGAGGTGGCATTGGTTCCTCAACTAGGACCCATAAGTTCATGTTCCCTTCTTTTGAGGATGTTCACTCAGGAATTACAAGGTGATCACAACTTGTGATGAGCTATAGTGTTATGATGAAACCATAAGTTGCCTAAATCCAGTAAATCTGAGAGATAATAGGTTTTGAGTCTGATAAAAGATTGATTTTGTGGATATGTATGAGGAGAGGCTATCTGAGGGGGAATGTCTCCTACAAAAGGATGAGGAAGGCCCTCTTTCTTCACTTCAGACACCTAGTGTTCACTCAGCTCTGCCCTGTCCACAGTCCATTCTGCTCTCTCACTCTCTAGGCCAGTTCATAATGCAGGCACTCTGGACTCAGCCAGGGTTAAAAATGCTGCTATTCATTACAACAGGCATGAATTTTTCTCCATAAACTCACAGGTGAGAAAAATATTACTTTATTTCTACACAGCAAATTAACTGGTCCTCAGCTCTCTGTCACTTCTGGGGGAAAATATTCTATCTCAGCCATCTTGAGGGTGGCCATCCTTCTCTCGAGAATTGAGCATGAATTCAGGGAACTCAGTGTGGCTCCCAGCAAAAGGCAGGAGTCTCCAGTTCCTATGCTCAGTGATGAGCAGCTCATAATCTGAGCTGACAGAGACAAAACTTCTACACCAAACATGGGGACACTTCCCCATAACCTCAAGGCCAAGACTGTCTCCAACATTCATACATTAGATCCCTCCAGAGCTTGTGTCACTCCTGGAGAAGCTGCATGGAAGCAGGGTACAGGTCTACATCACTAAAAGAATAAAACAGCCATCCCCATCCTCACCTCAGGGAAGGGCCACTTCTGCCTCCTCACTTCTTCTAGAGGAAGGAACAGGAGCTTACCTATCATGCACAATTACATGTGTCTTAAAAGGGGAGTCTTGGGAATGGGTGCCAAGTCTTTGCATTCTTGGGCTTGCAGGGGAGAATTTCAGTGAACGAATGCATGTGGGACTGACCAGAACCCCTGAGCTGACAGATACAAAGTATGTCCACCAAGGCCTGAGGCCTGGACTTTCCCCATGAGTTCTCTACCTCAGCCACTACCAGAAAGGTCTAACCAGCCTCCTCTTCAATACTTAAACCTCAGAGAACTCCTGGGGTGAACCCAGTCCTGAGAGGATTTTATTCCCAGCCTCAACTCCAAGTCCTTGCGTGAACTTGAGGGTGGGACATGGGTCTTTGAGTCCAGTACCAGTTGCTGATATCTCCTGCTCCAGGGCTCCAACTGCAGGTGGTGAAAGCGCTTAGCTTGTGGTCTGCCAAGCCTTGGAGTTCATGAGAGGGCTGCCAACTGTGACGTAAATGAGGAGTATCACACCCGCCAGTGGGCAGGCCTGGGATTCACCTAAACCCCAGGCCCATTAGGCCTAGGGAAAACTAGTCCCATGGCTGCGAGTCTTTGAAAAAGAGAGGGGCAGAGAGTTCCTGGCTTGTGCTAATTTCTCCACAGAGCCTGGAGCAGCTCCCTGAAACTGATCTCTTACCTGTACCCTTCCAACCATACCTGGCTTCATCTAACATCCCAGGGGAGCTAGATCATTCTGTTGCTTGCCCTTCCCTACCTCAACCAGGACCTGGTGTTTTACATCAATCCAGATGGACCTCTCTGGAACCACATCTGCTATCTACTGGCCACACAAATTGCCATGTCACACAGAGGCCTCTCCCTAGACCCCACCAGGGGTCTGCATTTATTACTTTTTATTTTTACTAATCTTTTGTTTAACGTTTATTTATTTTTGCAAGAGAGAGCACAAGCGGGGGAAGGGCAGAAAGAGAGGGAGATAAGAGGATCTCTGTGCTAACAGCACAGAGCTAGATGCGGGGCTCAAACTCACAAACCGCAAGATTATGACCTGAGCCAAAGTTGGTCACTTAATCAACAGAGCCACCCAGGCACCCCAGGGGTCTGCATGTAAAAACTGTGGAACTATTTCTTATTTTTATTGCTAGTTTCTCCTTCAGTTGGTGAAGATGATTTTTAAAAATCCCAACCTTGCCTTTGTTACACCAAAAAGGCCAGTCTTTATATATATATATATATATATATATATATATATATATATATATATATATGCCTTTTTTAAGTTTCTTTATTTTGTAAGAAGAGAGAGGAGACAGAGCTTGCAGGAAGGGCAGAGAGAGGAGAGACAATCTCAAGCAGCCTCCCACTGTCAGCACAGAGCCTGATGCAGAGCTCGAGCTCACGAACCATGAGATCACAACCTGAGCCGAAACCAAGAGTCAGAAGCTTAAGCCACCCAGGTGCCCCAAAAAGGCCAGTCTTATCCCCACACCCTTGAGACACAGTCTGTGTGCAGTCAACCAAGAAACATCAGTTGTAGCCATGACTGCCCCCCTCTGACAGGGACACAGTAGCCACAAGGATCAGGGCCTAGCAGATACCAAAAGAATCCCTTTACTGCCATCACTGAGCCACCAGTGAAGTTGTGGGGCTGCTGGGGACAAGGAGGGCCCCTGGAAAAGGAAGTGAGTCTGCCTGCTGCTGGGTTAGGGCCAGTGGTGCCCTGGAGCTCACTTGGCTTGTGAGAGCCAACAGCAAGCATCCTTCTCTGACTGCTTTCAGTGAGACCATGTGGGTAGCAGCATACCACTGGGTAGGGGTGACAAGATGAGAGTCACAACTTATGGACCAGGGAACAGAGTCAAAAGCAGAGGGGAATTTAAGAGTGAGGGCCAGAAAGTGGGCAATCAGGAGGTAAACACAAACACAAGGCCCAACCCTCCCCCTCCCCATGGCTGCTTTAATGTGTGAAACCAGGCAAGGTCTCTGGCTTCCAGAATCCTCATAATTCTCCCTGCAGGAACCCTGCATCTTTCTTGAGCCCTCTTATCCACAGACAGATCCTCTACCTTCCCACGCAGGTAAAAGATCATGCAGTTATTCACACTATTTCTTTGGGAGTTGGCTCCACATTCCTGTGCTATCACTCATTCCTGGGGCTTGAACTTTACACCAAGAGGTGACTCTTTTCCCTTCATGCCTATTTCCCTCGTCTTCGTTTTTTCCTACATTTCTCCTCTTGGTTCCCCTCAACCAGAGCCACTGTCCAAGGACCAAATGCCCCAAAGCTACTGTGATCTGGTCCCCTCCACCTCCTCACAGAGACCCCAGGCCCCTCTGACATCTCCTCACCTTTCCTCCTCCCCCAAAAATGGAACAAACCCATAATCTCAAGAGAATAAGCCCAAGAACACAAAGACTTCTTCCATTCTCATATAGGACTAATAAAGTCACTAAGTTCAGGCACATCTGATTATAAAAACTACAGGTCCTGCCTCCCAAAACCTGGACACCAGCAGCTAAGATCTGGCCTGAGACGATCCAGGACAAGATGTCTGTGTAAGGCAATGATCCTTCTTCCACAGAATGGAGCTTAAAGTGATGGCATGTGTCATGGTTATCATATGGTTAAGCTATATGATTACGGCACGATAGGTCAACTTTTATAATAACAACATCTACTGGAATAGATAGCGCTTTATTGTTTACATGTTTCCCCATTTAATCCTTGCAGCAACCCTGAGGTAGGTATTATTATCCCCACTTTACAGATGAGTAAACCAATTTTCCTATATTAGATTACTTGCTGAAAATCACACACTTATTAGTGGCAAAGCCACTGATAATCCCAAACCCAAGGGGACTCTTTTGAGTAGTTCACAGGCTGCTGCCAAGGTAAGTAGAGTTGAAACTTCAACTGAGAAGGGCTGGATCATTCACTGGAGCTCAAGGGGGTCCCCCACCAGGGATGAACGAGGCACATACACAGGCCAAGACCAGGACTGAGCAGGAGAAGCCTAGAGCTTCTGGGAGCTGTGAAGCGGGAAGAGGTCTTTATGTTTGGTAGGAGTTGACAGTATCTTCAAATACACACAGAGCCCAGTTTCCAGGGATGGGAGAAACAAGAGGGCATCCAGCAGCTGCAAGTCCAGGGCGGGCCACAGGTAAGGGATGGTGGGGCAGGAAGAGCTGCCGCTGTGTGGCACCCCTCAGCTTGGCCAATGTGTGGCGACCTCGAGGCGTGGTCCTTTAACTTTGTTAAGGCCTTGAGAATCTGATGAAAGCCATAACCCCCCACCCCCATAAAAACACAGACTCACAGGTACAGACAACATTTTGCATATGATTTCAGGGAGTCCATGGACCCCAGGTGGAGAACTTCTGATTTAGGGCGAGGGTGTCAACCTGAGTAAAGTCACGGATACAAACCTATTTTTTTGCAACTTCTACTTCCTATGACTATTCCCCTTTTGTTGTCCCTTACACTTAGAATGTTGTGAAGTTTTTTAAATGGGAGCCAAAGAAGGCGGTCCAGCCTGTACTCCAGCCAGAGAAAGAACAGCTGTGCGTGGCAGTGGTGGCAGCCAGGAGGCAAAAACAAAGAGAAAGATGGGGTCACATGTACCGCTGTCCTTCCCACCCAAAAGGTCACTTGGGGAGTTTTTCTCTACTCAAGAGAAGGGTTGTAGGAGGTGATGGGGATGGGGTGGTGGCTTGTTTCCTTTTAGAAAGGAAAGCCATTCCTTCACTGCCTGCAGGGTCTGAAGTTCTGCAGGCAATGCCTCCATTCCCACCTTCCCCTCCTGACCCCTCATGAGTACACCTGAGCATTGGCCCAGTCATTCATGCACATGTGGCCAGGCCTCCAACGAACACCTGTGTATACACACACACTCTTTTACAGAAGAAGGAAAACTGGGTTGGGGGACATCTCAGGGCAGAGATTTCATGTTGTGACATGGGGATCATGCACTCCCCACAGAGAATCCAATAAACTAAAGAGAATGAACAAAAAGATCAATGCACACTAGCCCCACACCACCTCTAGGGGCCTTCCTTCCGGCCAGGGCCCACCAGAAGGCAAAGTCATAGCTATGTTCTGTTCCCCATCCCCAAACTAATGGGCCCAAGATGGGGGGCCAAGGCTGAAGGGGTCGCAGCGGTTCAGAGGGCAGGCATGGGAAAAGTCCTGATTTGCTGGAGAGGGCAGCTCTGATCTCGCATGGCAATCAGGAAATCAAGCACAGGCTTGGGCCAGAGCCCAGCCAGGCCCAGAGTAGGCAGACACGAAGTCTAAGTGATTACACAAAGACCAAAAGAGAACCCAGAGGCCATGACCGTCTTCCAGGCCCACTACCCCCAGCATCTTAATGGTCATTCCCCTCCAGGGGCTACCAATGCACTAGCGGTCATTTGCCCTAGATGGATGTTTCATCACATGTGGCTAGAGGAGCCCCGGTGAGCCGAATGTGGGCTGGGCTCGGGCAAGGATCAAGCAGGAAGGGGGGAGGGAAGCCACCAAAGCCACTGCTCCTCTTGGCCAGGGCCAGGGGCAGCCGCTCATCTTCAGGAGAAGGAGAGGGAGGGTCCTGGCTGTAGCTTGTGGTCCCAGATGGTGGGGCCCCTAGGTCCAAGCCCACCTTGTCTCTGGCCAGAAGTTCCCTCTGTCGCCGTCGCTGCTGACGCCGACCAATCAGAAGGAGAGTCAGGGATGCTGCAAGAACCCCCAGGACAAAGCCAGCCAGTCCCGCCCCTACTGTGTGGGCCTGACTTGAGGGGCCCCGCTGGCTGCCCCATACCAAGCTGTAAGCAGCCACCACACGGGCAGCCCCACCCTCCTGACATTCACAGGCATAAGCACCCATGGCTCCTGGGGTTACCACCACCTCCAGCCCATCCCGCCGGGGGGTAAGTGCAGTCACTCCACTGGGCCGGTGCCACACACAGGACGCCCATGCTGAACTTGGGGAACATGGCAAGACCACATGCGCAGCTGTAGCCACAGGAACTTCAAACACTACTGGGCGTTCTGCAGAGAGACAGCAAAGGCACAAAAGGTGGTGATGCTACCGGCTGGGATGTAATGCAGAGAAATGTGGCATGATATCAGATATAAGGGGTCGTGGGGACAAAGATAAAAAGTAGGGCCATGGGTCACCGGCTGCCCAATCTTCCAATTTTTAAAGCGGATCCAAAATGGACAACATTCTAGCCCGTTTTCACCCACTCCACCCACATTTCCCTAAACCATACAGACCTCCGGGCTCTTTGGGACACAAAGAAGAGACATCCGCTGACTCTATGTCTTGGACCAACCTGTATAGAAGAGAATACTTGGTAAATCCGTGTCAACACCCCCTTCTACCTTCCTCAGTACCACCGAACATTCAGTAACATAATGAGATTACAGCTCCCACCATCTCATAAATCACTCCTGAAACTATCAGTCAACATCCTCTTCATCAATAAAATTTCCCCCGATACCCCTTTTACTCCTCATGACACTTGCCATATCCAATTCTACAGATATTTCCAGAAGACCACAGGGAATTAAATTTGCACTAGGTGTGCTGGAAAAGTGTTTGCAGGGTGCTTTTAAAAAACACATGGGAACCTTCTAAGAAATGTTATCTGGGTATCCACAACCACAAGATTTCTCTGGGGAAAAGAAGTCCATAAAAACTACAGTTAACTTTTTTTCTGTTAGAGAGAAAACTTCTTTTCTATACAAGTTAATCAAAATTCTGTGAGGGTCATGGCTTGTGAGTTCAAGGCCCACATTGGGCTCCTTGCTGGCAACTCAGAGCCTGGAGTCCGCTTAGGATTCTGTGTCTCCCTCTCTCTCTGCCCCTCCCCCACCTCTCAAAAATAAACATTAAAAATTCTGTGAGGGCTGGTGATGTGACTTTTTGTTTCATAAAAGCTGTTCATCTCTAAGTAGGACCATTCTGTCTCCAACAACTGTTGATATCTATTAGCCTCTAATGGATATATTTCAAACAACACAATCCTGGCACTTCCAGGATGTGGGTGGACTGTGTCTGACAGAGGGACAGCAGGATAGACTGCTCACTCCGAAAACCTCACCACTCCCCAGAGGGAGACCTCTATCAAGCTGTCAGTGGAGATCAACCAAAAGCCTCAACCAAAGATAGGCTCCATTTGAGTGTGAACTCCTTCAACATGAATTAAGGCATCTGAAATGAGCTCCAAGACTGGTATGAATACATTACAGCCTTCTGGGTAAAACCAAGGTCACTTGGTCTGGCTGAGAGTGGGGAACATGGGAAGGCCATATGTGGGCTATAGCTACAGGAACTTCATAGTCTTTCTTGCTTGTAGGAATTGAGGTTTGGAGCATAGAGTGCATACAGGCACCAACTTGGTAATTTCTTGTATTACCAAGAAATATATTAGCATATACACATACCCCACACTCCCCACACACATTTATATCTTAAGAGGACCCTGAGGCTCAAGTACACAGTATACCAAAGAACAATGAAGTTCTTATTTTAATGGATATTAAAACAATGAAGCACTGGCCTTGTCTTAGACATTTAAGAGTTCTACCAAGAGAAACTACCAGATCAAAGTTCTTAATGAAAAACAGATCCCCAAAACAAGTACTTTTAATTCTAAAATACTGGTAACCTTACAGTTCAGCAATATGTACAAATATACTGCAGATTAACTGGGCTTCAACATAGGAAATCTCAAAGTCAGTTTTGAAAAAATACTTTCTAAGCAATCAATTAAAAATGCTTCATCAAAGGGAATCTTACTTAAAAATTGAAAGTCTTGGGGCACCTGGGTGGCTCAGTCAGTTAAGCCTCCAACTTCGGCTCAGGTCATGATCTCAGGGTTTGTGAGTTCAAGCTCCCCGTCAGGCTCTGTGCGGACAACACAGAGCCTGGAGCCTGCTTTGGATTCTGTGTCTCCCTCTCTCTCTCCCCCTCCCCCACTCGTGCTGTGTCTGTCTCTAAAAGTATAAATAAACATTAAAAAAAAATTAAAGTCTTATGAAACACATCAATCAGGGCGCCTGGGTGACTCAGTCGGTTAAGCGCCCAACTCTTGACTTTGGCCTAAGTCATGATCTCATGGTTCATGGGATCCAGCCCCAAGTCGGGCTCTGTGCTGACAGCATGGATCCTGCTTGGGATTCTCTGTCTCCCTCTCTCTCTCTCTGCCCCTGCCACATGTGTGTTCTCTCTCTCAAAAATAAATAAATAAAAATTTTTTAAAAAGAAAAGAAACACCTCAATTAATTGCAATTGATGGACATTATTTGAATCCTAACTTAAGCAACTATTTTTAAGTCTACCCACTTGAGGAAATTGGAACACTGATGGGATGTTTCATGACATTAAGTTTATGGTACTATAATGATAATACGCTTATTTTTTTTAATTCCTTCTGTGTTAAAGACGTACTCTGCAAGATATATGGATAAAGTGACATGATGTTTGAGATTTGCTGTAAAATAACTGGGAGTGAGTGAGGGTATTGATGAAGCAAGATTGGCCAAAGAGTTGATAGTTGTTGCAGCTGAGCAACAGATGATGGAAATTCATTATGTTATTCTGTTTTTGAATGTTTGAAATTCCCAATAATAAAATGTTTCTAAGAGAGTCCTTATCTGGTAGAGACACATATTGAAATATTTTATGAATATGATGCCAGGGATTTGCTTCAATGTGACATATGATTTTAAACTATCTGCTAAGGGGAAAATAGATGGTAGGATCCCCCAATGGTCAAAAGGAGACCAATTAAGGGGTTATTAGAATAACCCAGTCAAAAAGTGATGATGGCTTGGACTAGGGTGATAGTGGCAGAGATGGAGAGAAGTGGCTGTGAACTGAGGAAATCACAGGTGGAGCTAGAGTGCAAACTATAATACAGTGCAGGCAAGTCTGGCTGGAGAAATTGGAAGGATGGAGATCCCATTCTCAAGATGAGGAAAACCATGGGAGGAGCATGTGAAGGAAAGAAGAAACAACAGTGCATGCTAAAACTTGCTAAGCTTGAGTTGCTTGTGAAGCATCCAAAAGGAAGATCAAGTAGGTAGTTAGATAGGGGATTCCGTAGCTCAACTAAAGGCTCATCTGTAGTTGTCACTGGCACTCAGTGCCAGCAGTTGGTGTTGAAGATAATGGGAATGAAATCACCTAGAGAGTGTGCAGAAGTGTAAAGAGAAGGACTGAACCCTGAGAAATATCAACATTCAGAAGTGGGATAGAAAAGGAATCAGTAAGGGACACAGACTGGTAGGAGAGGGAGGAAGCCCAGGAGAATGCAGAGTCATAGAAGGCACGAGGAAGGAAAGAAGGAGGAGTCAACTGTGAAAACACTTCTGAGAGCTCTTGTAAAATGAAAACTGAGAAGTGTGTGGCAACCTGGAGGTTGATCAAGGTCAGCGTAAGAGGCAAGGACATTGATGAGGCAGCATCAGATGGACAGACACATGAATCAGTATGGGACTGACAGATGGACACACAAGTGACACAAACAGAATACACACACACACACACACACACACACCCGTAGGGCAGCATTAACAGATGAGAAACAGACATAAACATGTGGATGGGCCAGTACCCTGAAACGGCAGGCAGGAGACAAGTGCAGTGACACTCACCCTCCATGCTCCCCAGCATGGGCCACACACGCATCCAGCCGGAAGCTCCAGGCACACACAGGGTCTTGGGCCAGGATGCACTCTGAGCAGCTCTGGAGACGGCCACAGTTGGTTGTGTTCACTTGTGTCACCTCAGTATGGGAGCCCACCAGGAGCCAGTTCTACAGAAAAGCAGTGAGGAAGAAGAACATGCTGGATCTCTCAGACTTCAGGGTAACCAACTGGATCTGGGCTCAGATGTCCCCCCAGCAAACTCCCCAAAATCTACAACTCACTTGATACAATTTCATGCTCTCAATTGGCTGTGGCTCAGGGAATAAGGCCAGATCCTCCAGGACGCTGAGCTGGGCTCCAATCTGCACTGCTCGGTGGAGGTGTCCATCCTCTAGGAAGCAGGCAAGGGGCAAGACACAATGACAGCTATACCTGTGCCTGGGACTCTGACACCTATATGTATGGGACCCTCTCTGTGACAGGGGCATGTGTGCACTGGATGGGCAACTCACTTGACTATGAAATGTACCTGTCCCCAGGTAGAGCACATCGTACTCTTTCCCTGAGAGGCTGGTCACCCTGTGGGCCACAATTCTGAGATAGGCTGTATCTGTAGTGACGAGCAGGGGATGACCATCGGCGGGAAACACCGGCCTGTCCATGAGTGGGTGGTCCCGGATGAAGGTGAGCACACGGTCAGGCAGGGAAAGTGATGAGCCAAACTGCTGGAGTTTCATGTTGTTGGCGATGCACTAGAGGAAACACAGGATGGGTGACAGTTTCCCAGGGGCCAGGAAGTCTCCGTGATGCTTACTTGGGCCCTTTCTCTCATGCAGCAATTCAGGTGTGAAGGGAAGAGATGCCTCAGCCCCCTCACCTCTCCAGGTCTGGGCTGGGGTACGTCATTGTCCATGACAGGCAGTCCCCTGTTGCAGTCATGTTTCAACTCTCTGAAGGGACCATTCAGCACTGTCCGAATGTCTTGTGGTAGAAACGCACAGACAGCAGAGATGGCAGCCCCCTCCCTGTAAGAGCACAGGTTGGAGCCACATGTCTAGAGGGAACTAGGAATCAGCAACTCATCCCAGGAGATGACCCAGGAGAAATGCAGGGACCATGACCCAGGGAGCCATGCATCCTGCTCCAGGGCAGAAGGAACAGGGCTCCAGGGAGAGCCTACCCATCCCCATGTCTCTCCCACCCTGTAGCTCTCCTCCACACCAGGACCTCCTCACCACTGGGAGGAAAAGATGCCATAAAAGATGAGGGTCCCCGATCCATGCTCAGGTCGAAGAATGGCCATGTCCTGCAGGACACTGGAGGCCCGGCCATGCTCAGGCCCTGGACATAGCAGGTCAGCCTTCAGAAATGTTGTCCATCTGTGCTGGAGGGTCTTCCGGCCCCCAAGGTCCCCCTGGGTGACAAGCACATGGGAAGTTCTTCTTAGAAGGCCAACATTGTGGGAAGGCCACATTGTGTGTGGCCTTAGAAGGCCAACATTGTGGACACCAATATAGGTTTCCCCTGTCTTCAGGGCAGACACAGACAGATGGGAAGACAGATGCACAGAAATGCAAGGATGACGATACAGAGCACTGCATGGGATAATGAGATACAGGGTGAAAAAGGTCACAACAACAATGATGGTGACTAAGTTCATTGTGCACTTTTGAAATACTGTCCTACATGCTTTACATAAGTTACTTCATTTTGTCCTCAAAACAACCCTTATAGCTAGAGGTCATTAATACTCTACCTTACAAAGGAGGTTCAAAGATGCTAATGAACCTGCCTAGAGTCACAGAGGCAGGAACTGGTGGACCTAGCACTTGAACCCAGGACTCTCTATTTGCAGTTCCTGCCTTTACCTCTCCACTAGTCCACCTCCTGGGGACAGTGTGTCACAATGGTAATTATGGGGGTGAAAAGCCAGAGCCCTTCCCCATACCCCCCAACTCCCAGAAAAGGAGTCAAGGCAGAGGAAAAAAAGGAGACAGAGGAGAGATGCAAAAACAGGGGCCCAGAAAGGAAAAGACAAGAAGACAGACAGAGCAGAAGATGACAGACAGTCAGTACAGTGGTCTTACCGCACACACACGGGCCACCCGTGGGACCTTAATGCGCTCATACGAGTCAAATGCTCGGGAAGTCTCCGTAAAGAAGAAGTAGATCTCATCATCTCCGTCTTCATCTCCCCAGTCGGCTGGGCTCAAGGCCACGGCTGCAACAAAGGCTGGGGCTGGGGAGACCAGTGGCTTCAGATACCAGACACAGCCTGGGGCCACCCGGCCTCAGCCAGCTCTGTCCCCCATGCACCCTGCCCCCTCTCCCCACCGTTAAGCCAGGATGGCAAGGTCTCTGTCCGAATCCAGTCCTCAGCGCGACCCACAGCCCGGGAGATAATCGGTTCCGTCCCCAAGTAGTTTTTCACAGTGGCAGCATACAGGACCCCCCCTGCAGGGCGACAGGGAGGAGATGAGCTGTCAGAGATGACTGAGGGAAGCAAAAGGGGTTGTAGGCAGCACAGAGGATAAAGCAGGGGGCAGGAACCCTAGGAGCTGAGCGCCCGTGATATGGCAGGCACTGCTAAGCACCTGACAGGCAACATCTCACTTAAAATCCACATAGACAGGGGCGCCTGGGTGGCTCAGTCGGTTGAGCGTCCAACTTCAGCTCAGGTCACGATCTCACGGTCCGTGAGTTCGAGCCCCACGTCGGGCTCTGGGCTGATGGCCCAGAGCCTGGAGCCTGCTTCCGATTCTGTGTCTCCCTCTCTCTCTGCTCCTCCCCGGTTCATGCTCTCTCTCTGTCTCAAAAATAAATAAACGTTAAAAAAAATTTAAAAAAAAAAATCCACATAGACATAAAATGCTCTGGGGCAGTAAAGGCAACATGCGTTAAGGGAAACTTGTCGGAACGTTAATGAGCGGGAAGGAAAAATAAAGGCTGCCTTTGTGCAAATTGGGCTTTTTTGTCTGTTGGTTTGTTTGCTGTTGTCAGTGTTTTCGGTATGCTTCTATCCCATAATGTACTAATTATACTATGACTCTCCAGGAAGGGGGTTTGCTTTGCAGTATGCTCAGTCTTACTTCCGCTCTCCCACTCTGGTAAATGTCTGACGGAACTAGTCTTCTTTCTGATTGGGGGTGGACATTGCTCTGGAATAAGTCACAGCTTTACGGTATACCAGCATCACTTGGGGAATTGATCGAAACACAGATTCCTGGGCCCTGTGCCCAGAAATTCTCACTTAGTAGTGTTAGGGGATGGCCCAAGAACTAGTTTCAAACAAGCAGTAGGAGTTACCCTAATGTGTAACTTCACTTTGAGAAACCTCACTTCGGGAAACAGCAGCCTGGGGGATTAATGAATACTGCATGGCCAGCCAGAGGAAGCAATGAGGAATCAGCTCGTCCCTCCTGGTACAGTGCCGGGGCAGAGGCGCCCTACAGATGGTGAGGACTGGAGAGGAGAGAAATCACACACTCTGAAGGAAGGGGAGGTGCAGCCCTGTGGGCGGAATGTGAGACAACCATAGCCACCCTGTAACACAGACAAGGCTCAGACAGACTAGGAGAAAATTGCTCCAGGGGTAAAAGAAGGTCATGACCCCTTGGAGGAGTTTCAAGTATCACAGGAGCTCTGGACAGGACAGAGTGGCATTTTCCTTCACCACCTACTGCACAGAAGCCACTGTGCCAGGTGTTAAGCACATTGCTGCCCCCAAGAGCTCCGGTTTGAGTCTAGAAGACAAACATGTGATCAGATTCCAGGAGGCATGGACTAACAGATGTGGAGGGGAACACGGAGGAGAACCCAGACACATCTAACGGGGGGAACAGCATCCAAGAGGTGACATCTGAGCAGGGGCTGAGGAATGAGCAATCTGCCAGGTGGAAAGGCTTCAGGGAGGAAGACAGGCAGGTGGCGACAAGAGGAGCCATGTTCAGGGATATGGGCACTCCCCGTGGCTGCAGCTCTGGCAGGGCCCAGGGGGCTGTGAGACTAGTGAGCAGAGATAAGCTGCAGGTGAAAAGATGGGCACCCAATTATAACAATCTGCTCTGCCATGCCTGGCAATGTGGACTTTATCCTACAGGGAAGAGTACAGCTGCAGGTTTTCTTGAGGAAGAGAGTGACATAATCAGTCCAGGGTGTTAAGAAGACAGTGGTAGTTAAAAGGCCATTCACACAATCCAGGCAAGAGTGGAGGGGCGGAACTAAGGTAGCAGCAGAGGGGGAATAAAAGGGTTGACTGGGGAGATATTTTTGCGGCAGAATCCATTAACAAGATTTGAAAATCAGTTGAATATGAGATGTGAAAGAATGGAACAAAATAATGTCTTTAAGGTCTCCAGCTTATACGATGAATGACAGCACAGGGTGATACCATGAGCAAAGGCAAGTAATGATAGGAGAAGGCCCATAAAGGAGGTAGTTGGGGAGGAAGCAACTTCAGATGTAGAACGTGCTAAGGTTGCAGTCTCCTCGGGACATCTGGTCAGAGATCCTGGAAGGCAATCGAACAGAAGGGCCTACACAACAGGGCCAGTAGGCAACTTGGGAATTGGGCTGAAGCCATGCCATGAATATGACAGCCAGGGAGAAAGAGAAAGTGAGAAGAGATCCCTGGGGATACCACCATTTAAGGGGAGAAGCTACATGAAGACAACTAGGAAAATCAAGTCAGAGAGAGGCTAGAGAAGCAAGAGAGGCTGGTGTTTTAGAAGCCAGTGCATGGAAAGCCCAACAAGAGCTATGAGGGCTCATGCACCTTGAAGGAAGCAGTAGTGAGTAGGGCCACTCTGGGGAAAGCACAATCATCCTAGGGTCACAGATGCGTGAGCAAAGTTGCATGTCTCAGGCACTGGAAAAATAACCCTATTTTCAAAAATACTTTATACAAAGCAAAAAGAGTTGGAAACCCTCTGAGGGCAGTGGAAAAAGTCCCAACATTTTGGAGCTCAGAAGGCTTGGCTTTGGACCCTAAATACTTACAAGTAGTATGATCTTGGGCAAATTAGCTTCAGGTACCGCAAATACAGCATGGAGATAATAAGGCCCTCCACTCAGCGGCACTAAGGGTTAAATGCAACACAAACATAGAGCCACACATAGGCCTGGCACATGGCCGGCATTCAGTGCATGTTGAGTTGTGGTTCCTTATGTGGACCACAAAATGGCACCCCATTCCCTCCCAGAGCATTTCAGGAAGGAGAAAACCAGGTTAGGGACATAATCTGGCAGTACATGGAGGAGCAAACGAACCAATCTTCTGTACTTCCAAGGTGGGGGGGAAAGTTGATACAGAAGCCAGAGCTACAATGAAAAATCTCCCTACAAGCATTGTACACAAAACAGTATAAAACTTAAAACCCTGGCAGAAGCTGTGTCATGGATGCCCTGAGAATTGAGGGAGATGTGTGGAAGAGACAGTTACGAACATTTAGAAGCATGATTTGGTGTGGGGGTTGGGGGGGATGGGGAGCAACAGTCATAAATGATTTCCAGGGACCCAGCAGTGGATGGAGGTAAAAGGTCCCCAAAGTTTCTAAGAGATTAATGGGGGCATTCAGAAACTCGGAGCCTAGAATTGCAGAAGAGCACACTCACTCAAAGAGAGAGAGCAGAAGGTCACTGACCTAAGGGACAGCAGGAGGGGTCAGACACTTTGGGAGGAAATAGTAGGGTTCCAGGTGTTCCAGGAATATCAAGGGGCTTGAAACACAGTCTTACACACACACGCACACACACGCACACACACGCACACACACGCACACACGCACGCACGCACGCACACACACACACCCTGAGGAGAAGGAACAGCGGCCATCACGGTCCACAGGAGGACACAGGATCACCACATGCCCTCGATTCTCCAGGATAGTCTCAATTTCAAATATTCTTTTGGATTGCTCCTATAATAAAATATCCCTGTAAGTGCAATTGTGGCAAGTTAGTACTGAATGAATCAATTCAGTAAACATTAAAACACACATTTGTTATTGGCAACAGATGATGTACAAAAGAGAGTGGTTCCCATAGTGCTAAATTCAGTGAGCAAGCTGGTTAGGAAAAAAACACCAGGTATCACATAACCCTATTTAAAAATATACATATATGTATATATGCCTGTAGATATAGGAAAGATTGGAAGGAGCCATAACTATACAGTGTTAATGATATTTATTTCTGATCAATGGAATTACAATGATTTTTATTTTCTCCTTTCTACTTTTTTGTACTCACTAAATATTTTTTGTAGTTACCATCTTTTATAACTCAAAAAATTAAGATATTTTAATTTTAGAAATACTGGGGGAGAAAAGGATTGAAAGCCACAAAAAGTAAAGAATCACAGCCAAAGAAAAATCACATTCATGTGGAAATAGATCTCTACGTACCCAAGCATAAAGCCTGTGACATCGGCCTCCCAGGTGTACTAGCAACCAAACACCGACAGCCTAGAATGCCACCATGGCAGTGAGTGTCTCACTACACCCTGGGGGTTCAAATTTTCACTCTGGTATCAAAATGGCCACTTCTACACTTGTACCCCAATGTTTACAGCAGCACTTTCAACAATAGCCAAATTATGGAAAGAGCCTAAATGTCCATCAACTGACGAATCGATAAAGATGCGGTTTATATACACAATGGAATACTACTTGGCAATGAGAAAGAATGAAATATGGCCATGTGTAGCAACGTGGATGGAACTGGAGGGTATTATGCTAAGTAAAATAAGTCAGGCAGAGAAAGACAGATACCATATGTTTTCACTCATATGTGGATCCTGAGAAACTTAACAGAGAATCACAGGGGAGGGGAAGGTGGGGGGAGTTAAAGAGAGGGAGGGAGGCAAACCATAAGAGACTCTTAAATACTGAGAACAGACTGAGGGTTGATGGGGGGTGGGGGAAAGGGGAAAGGGGAAAGTGGGTGATGGACATTGAGGAGGGCACCTGTTGGGATGAGCACTGGGTATTGTATGGAAACCAATTTGACAATAAATTACATTTAATATAAAAAAAATGGCCACTTCTAAAGAAGATTTACAATAGGAATAATCATTCATTAGATTTTTAAAAAAAGGATTTTAAACATGCTCTGGCCTTCCTCCATTCCCTTTTCTTCACATGGCCAGAAATTTGCAAGACACATAATTCCTATCCTAATATTCTCTATTCCCTTATCTAAGGATTAGGCCAGCTAGACACTTCTTTTTTAAATAACAGTCTATAAAGAGGACATAATTAGATAGTTGGAGATGCAGTGTTTATTCTACCTTTTCCTCTGTTGGTTACCTAGGATTTCTAAGTGTCTTGTTTCAGTGTGTGCATGCTAGTCTTGGGACAATCACACTGAAATTTAAGAAGGAAGCTTGACCCTAAAATGCTGGCAGCATGCAGTGCATCTGAAACATTTGCAAAGCTTCTTGGCAGATGCAGTAATCGCAAGATGCAATGAGATTAAACAGAGATAAAACACAGGGCAGATTCTGAAAGAGAAAGAACAAAACCTCCCTCCTTCTGCTCTTCTTGATAAAAACCCTATTTATTATAGGATGTGACAGGGAGAACCGAGGATAACTGACTGCTGTCTCCAGCTTGGGTACTTGGGGCAGGGGTGGGGGAGAGGAGGCAATGGCACTATGCACTCAGAGGAGAGGACACTAGTGGTGGAGCAGGTTTGGGGGAGATGAGTGAGGATGATGAGCTCAGTTTGGGACATGCTGATTTTCAGATTTCTGTGGGACATGTATGCGGAGATGTCTGGAAGGCAATTGGATATATAGTCTGTAGCTCCAGATAATATCTGGGGGGGGCATCAGAATGCAGTGGAAGCAGAATCCACGCAGCTGGTTGAGATCACAACTGCAGTGAATAAGAAGAGAATAGGACCTTGACTGGGGGTCCAAGGAACCACAACACTGAAAGGATGAGAGGAAGACAAAGACCCCCAAAGGAGACAGAAGGAAATGCCAGTGTTCTTAGGCTAATGTGAACATTACTGTCAAAATATTTGCATTTTTCCAAACTGGAATAGTGCAAATAGAAATACGGAGATAATTTTGTTAATTTGATCTAAGCGCAATACAAATAAATGTCACATTTGAAGAACAAGATTTGAGACTTTTTCCTAAATAAATACAAGTACCAATAAACACATGAAAAGTTGTTCAACCTCACTAATGGCAATGCAAGCAAAAACATATAAAATTGGGCTCTGGAAGAGGTCACTGTATGTTTATTAACTATATTACTTGGGGGGTGCCTGGGGGACTCAGTCGGTTAAGCCTCCGACTTCAGCTCATGTCATGATCTCATAGTTTGCGAGATCGAACTCCGCGTCAGGCTCTGTGCTGACAGTTCAGAGCCTGGAGCCTGCTTTGGATTCTGGGTCTTCCTCTCTCTCTGCCCCTCCCCAACTCGTGCTCGCTCTTTCTCTCTCTCTCAAAAATAAAAACATTTTAAAAAGTTAAAAAATAAAAATAAATAAATAAACTATATTACTTGGGATTGACAAGGGTGTAATGGAAGAGGTCCTCTTGTCAGTGCTGGCGGGACTAACTGGAGAGCAATTTGGCCAAATCTACCAAGTATCACAAAAGCCTTTACACCCTTTGGCCCAGCAATTCTACTTTCTAGATTGACTCATATGCAATTAATTAGATCATGTAAAGGATTTACATAAACATTTATGCGAAAAGATTTCTTCCACTGCATTATTTATAAAAGCAATAATTTATTTTAAATTTTGAATGTATAATTACATGGGAATAGATTGGGCTACATTCAAGTGAGAGAGGAGTACGTAATCACCAAAACTCATGTTTTGGGTAATTAATACTATGACAAAATGTTCAGTATACAATGCTAAGTGAAATATGCATAATAATTCCAATATGTTACAAATATACACACAGACACGGCCGAAGAAAATACAAATAACAGTGGCTACCTAGTGATGATTGAATTACAATGAACTTTTCACTTCCTTCTCTATATATTTCTGTATTTTCTCAATTATCTATAATGCACACTGTAATTCTTATAATTTAAAACAAGAGATACTCCTGCTATTATATTCTAATATTTTCATTACTAAAAGCTCTTCTTTTTATGTCAAAATACCTCCATTATCCTTAAGGACATTTTCATAGACCCTAACTGCGAATTTGGTTCTAGTTCTTATGTAATGTTGCCACTATTTTCTAGACCGCTATTTTCAAAACAAAAGGACAGCAGGGCTTAACAGATCAACATTGAAAACTCCAACCAAATATTGGCACTTAAGTCAAATTTAAAGAAACTTAAATTATAGCCCTATAAAGCAAAAACTTCAGAGGACAGTGTATAATGTTGGGATTGACTGTGATTTGGATCTAAGACAGAAAGAGGCATGGGAAAGCTAGCCATTCTAAACTGTTAAAACTATTTCCAACCATCAATTATCAGCTGAAAGCAACCTGAATTTCATTACCTGGGAAAAAAAAAAAAAAAAAAAAAAAAGACTTGAAACCCTCTTTAAAAATGTTTTTCCTTTTAGAAAATGTTCTTTGTCATACAATGATCTTATTTATGAAATTTGTGTTGTCAAACCACATGCTAATGTGAATTCACTTGCTGACTAGAACACAGAGAAATTACATGCAGAAGGTTAGATATAAAGATTCCTGCTTGCAACAAAGAAAGTACGTTAATCGATTGCCTTAGATTGTTGTAATTGAGAATTCATCTTGTTGATAAAAAATTATGTAGAATCAAGAGATATTCATCATTTCTAAAACTGATGAATCTTTCTTAATGAGCCAATGACTGGCTCAGAGTTTTGCCAAAGATGCTTGATAAAAAGTCAGGAAAACTATTGAGTAAACTGTTTTATGCAAACATGTATAA